>NW_022060005.1:4529942-4855299 GCF_007399415.2 Gopherus evgoodei | reverse complement strand
AAAAAAAACCATGAGACTTTAAGAAGCTTTGTCAGAGACGGGTCATCAGTTTATGCTATTGTATCTTTATCTCCAGAAGTCAGAGGACTGGATGAAAAGGCTTTTCTTCATCTCCTGTGTTGGTGAAGGAACTCAACAGCGTCCTCAACTTCAAAGAATTTTCACAGACTGGTGAGTCACCATTCTCCTGAAGGCTAGCAAAAGAGACAGCAGAGCCGATATAATCACCATCAATGGCAAATAATATTGAAGAAGTGCCATAAGAGACACGAAGTTCAAAGGACTTTCTTAAGTATGCAGTCTTTATCCTTTTAGTTTTCCATTTTTGCCAGCAGGGATACATGCTAATATGCAAATAAGCATTTTGTAACAGCAAAGTATTGAGCGGAGGCAGTATGTATGTGAATGTGTTTCAGTATGTCTGGTTGAATCTCCTACACAAGTAATTTATCAGATTTTTAAATCAGACCTAAATTAAATAATTTTATGCCTTAAGGAGATCACACAGATTTGTAGATTCATAGATCTGTTCTGAGGTCCAGAAGGAGGTGAGAGGCAGATCAGTTGAAAGTCTCTGGGTGAAAATAAAAGGGTGAAAATACAGGGGTGATGTCATGGTTGGGGTCAGCTATAGATCATGAAATCGGGAAGAGGAGATGGATGTGGACTTTCTAGAACAAATAACAAAAATCTCCAAAACATAAGACCTGATAATAATGGGGGACTTTAACTACCAAGACATCTTTTGAAAAAGTAATATGACAAAAGACAAAATAGTCAACATGTTCTTTGAATGTTTGGGGGACCACGTTTGTTTCAAAAGGTGGAGGAAGTAACCAGAGGAAAAGCCATTTCAGACTTGATTAGGACTAACAAGAAGGAATTGGTTGAGAATCAGAAGGTTGAAGGTAATTTGAATGAAAGTGATCAATGATAAATGATAAATTTAATAATTTGAAGAAAAGGAAGGAGTGAGAGCAGCAGAATAAGGGCAATGTATTTCAAAACTCAAAGAAATGGGTAGGTAAGGTCCCATGAGAAGAAAATGTAAAGGAAAAAGGAGTTCCTGAGAGTTGACAATTTCTCAAAGACATAGTCCTGAAGGTGCTACAGCAAACTATCCCGATGTGGAAGAAAGATAGGAAGAATAGATAGAGGCCAATGTGGCTCCATCAGGAGCTTTTTAATGTTGTGAAAATGAAAAAGGAATAAAAAAGTGGAAACAGATTGCTGAGGATGAGTACAAAAGGACAGCACAAGCATGAGGGACAAAATCCGAAAGGCTAAGGTACAAAATGAGTTACACCTAGTAAGGGACATAAAAGGCACTAAGAAGAGGTTCTTTAATACTATATTAGGAGTCAGAGAAGGACAAAGGAAAGTGTAGGTTCTCTACTTAATAGGAAAGGAGAGCCAATAACTGATAATATTAAGAAGGCTGGGGTATTTAACGGCTAATTTGCTTCAGTCTTCACTAAAAAGCATAATGGTGACCAGATGTTTAAAACAATTCATATTAACAACAAGGGGGAAGGAACACAAGCCAAAATAAGGAAAGAACAGGTCAAAGAATACTTAGATATGTTCAATGTATTCAGCTCAACAGGGCCTGATGAAATTCATCCTCAAGTACTTAAGGAACTAAATGAAGCTATCTTAGAACCATTAGCGATTATCTTTGAGAACTCATGGAGGATGGATGAGGTCCCAGAGGACTGGAGAAGGCCACACATAGTTCCTGTCTTTAAAAAAAAAAAGAGGACGAAAGAGGACCCAGGGAATTTTAGATCAGTCAGAACTTTGGTACCTGGAAAGCTACTGGAACAAATGACTAAACAATCAATGTGTACGCCACTGGAGGATAACAGGGTAACAAGTTATAGCCAACATGGATTTGTGAAGAACAAATCATGCCAATTCAAACTCATTTCCTTCTTTAACAGGATCATTGACCTAGTGGATAGGGGCAAAGCTGTAGATATTAGATTTCTTGAATGTTCCATTGTCATAAGCAAAGTAGGGAAATGTGGTCTAGATGAAATTACTATAAGTTGGGTACAATACTGAAAGACTGTACTCAAACCATAGCAGTTGGTGGTTTGCTGTCAAAATGGGGGAACATATCTAGTGGGATCCTGAAGAGGTCTGTCCTGGGTTTGGTATTATTCAGTAAAGAAAAGTACAAAATACTATACTTAACAGAGGAAAAAAAATCAATTGCATAATTACAAAATGGGAAGCAACTGGCTAGGTGGTAGTACTGCTGAAAAGGATCTGGGGGTTATAGTGAATCACAAATTGAATATGAGCCAACAATGAGACACAGCTGTGAAAAAGACTTATATCATTCTGGTTTGTATTGACAGGAATGTTGTATGTAAGACACAGGAGATAAATGTCCCGCTCGACCAGGCATCGTTGAGGACTCAGCTGGAGTACTAGGTCAGTTCTGGGCACCACGCTTTAAGAAAGATGTGGACTAATTGGAGAGAGTACAGAAGAGACCACAAAATTGATCAAAGGTTTAGAAAACCTGACCTATGAGAAACGGTTAAAAAAACCCAGGCATATTCAGTCTTGTGAAAAGAAGCCTGGGGCGGTGGGGGACGGACCTGATAACCATCTTCAAATATATTAAGGGCTATTATAAAGAAGGCAGAGATCAATTGTTCTACATGTCCATTGAGGACAGGAAAAGAAGTAATGAGCTTAATCTGCAGTAAGGGAGATTTAGGTTAGATATTAGGAAAAACTTCCAACTATAAGGCTAGTTAAGCACTGGTACAGGCTTTGAAGGGAGGTTGTGGAATCTCTGTCATTGGAGGGTTTTTTTAAGAACAGGTTAGGCAAATACCTCTCAGGGATGGTCTACGTATACTTGGTCCTTTCTCTGTGCAGGGGAATGGACTAAATGACCTTTTGAGGTCCCTTTCAGCCTTACATTTCAATGCTTCTATGATCATCTCCTGATCAAGGTTTTGAGATGCTAAACTTATTGAGCTCTTTAATTCTCTCACTGTAAGGCTCACTCAAATAATTTTCGTGGTTATTTTCTGCACCGACTCCAATTTTCCTACATGAATTGAGGGCAACTGTATGTTCATGAGCTCCAATTGTGGTGATGTGTCTAAAAAAGCTAATACCTTCTACCATCAGGCATTTATAGACCATGACCAAATCATATCTAAACCATCTTTTGAATAATTTAATTAGATTGATCTCCTTTGTTAGTTCGTTGTAAAACCTCAACTCATTTTTGTTTCTCTTCTCTGAACCCTTTTCATTTTCTCAAAGTCCTTTTAGAAGTGTGCACACCAAACGTGGAGAGTTCGTCTCTACCATGCCATATACAAAGGTAATTAACCTCCTGATTCAGAGATAACTGTTTGGCGTGACCTATCTACTGCTCTCACAAAAGTGAATGCATTAATACAACTAAGCTCTTTTGGGAGTGGAGGAGCAGGTTGGGCTGTGGGGGCTTAGGATAGTGCTGAAATGGAGGAATGAGAGAATTCAAGAAGACCATTGAAAGATTTCCCTCCAAAAATTAACCTGCAGTACTCAGCAGAGTCTGAAAATTGCTAGTTCAGTCAGTTCAATACGAGATGCATACCACTGAAAATCCCAACTTCAATAATGTAACATGAGGCAGAACTAACACTTCACTGGAATCAGAGAAACACAGACATCTCTGCATCTTCAGAGGATTCCCTGAACATCTTCAGATGTTGCCCTAGATTCCAGTCATGAGATCTCAGCTGTCTTTTATCTGACAGAAGAGAATCACACCTATAGTGACAGTTTGTGAATTCCCTTACAACTTTGACTAACCTGTTTTTTTAAAAAAACCTTCCAATAACAGGGATTCCACAGCCTCCCCTAGAAGCCTATTCCAGAGCTCAGCTACCTTTACAGTTAGGTTAGATATCAGGAAATTTTTTCTAAGTCTCCTTTGCTGCAGATTAAATGCTTCACTTCTTGTCCTACCTTCAGTGAACATGGAGAACAATTGCTCACAATTCTCTTTATAGCAGTCCTTAACACATTTGAAGGCTCTCATCCGGTGCCTCCTCAGTCTTCTTTTCTCAAGACTAAACGTGCCTAGTTTTTTTAACCTTTCCTTATAGGTCAGATTTTTCTAAATCTCTCATCATTTTTGTTTTTCTCATCTGGACTTCCTCCAATTTGTCCACAAACATTCCTAAAGTTTGGCACCCAGAACTGAACACAGTACTCCAGCTGAGGCCTCACCAGTGCCAAGTAGAGTGGGATAATTACCTCCCATGTCTTACATAGGATGCTTCTGTTAATGCACCCCAGAATGATTGCCTTTTTGCAACTGCATCACATTGTTGATTCATATTCAATTTGTGATCCACTATAACTCCCGGATCCTTTTCATCAGTACCATCACCTAGCCAACTGTTTTTCATTTTGTAGGTGTACAATGAATGTTTTTCTTCCTAGGTATAGTACTTTGCAGTTTTCTTTACTGAATTTTAGTTTGCACATTTCAGATCATTTCTCCAATTTGTCAAGATCCTTTTGATTTCTAGTCCTGTTCTCCAAAGTGCTTGTGAATGCCAAGCTAGGTGGCTATCCAGCTTGATGTCATCCAAGCTGGAAAGACATCTCTCTTGGATGGTTTAGAAGCAACAAATCCTGCCTTTTTGTAGGGGTTTAGACTCGATGACCCTTGTGGTCCCTTTTAAACCTATGATTCACAAATGTTATAAGCATACTCCCCACTCTATTATCCAAGTCTTTAATCAAAATATTGAATAGTACCGAACCCAGAACCAACCCAGACTCACAGATTTTAAGGCCAGAAGGAAACATTGTGATCATGTAGTCTGACCTCCTGCAAGTTGCAATCCATAGAACCTTGCCTACCCACTCCTGTAATAGACCTGTAACCTTGAAATGAGTTACTAAAGTCCTGAAATCATGATTTAAAGACTTCAAGTTGTACAGAATCCACCATTTATTCTACTTCAACCCTGCTATTAATCCACGCCTCATGCTCCAGAGGAAGGCAGAAACCCTCACTGTCTGCCAATCTGGCCAAGGGAAAATTTCTTCCTGATGCCAATATAGAGATCAGTTAGACCTTGAGCAAATGGGAGAAATGCACCAGCCAGACACCTGGGAAAGAATTCTCTTTAGTAGCTTCGAGCCTTCCCCCTCTAGTGTCCCACCTCTGACTATTGGAGATATTTGCTACTAGCAGTTGCATATGGGCCACGTGTCATCATAGGCAGTCTCGTCATACAATCTCCTTCATAAGTTAGGTTTTTTGTCCCCACTGCTCCCTTTGGAAGGCTGCTTCAGAACGACACTCCTCTGATGGTTAGAAACCTTCATCTAATTTCACGCCTGAACTTGTTGATGGTCAGTTTATATCCATTTGTTTTAAGGCAAATATTGGCCCTTAAAGACCTCCTCTCCCTCCCTGATGTTTATCCCCCTGATGTATTTATAGAGAGCAATAATTTCTCCGCAGCCTTCATTTGGTTAGGCTAAACAAGTCAAGCTTCTTAAGTGTTCTCTCATAAGGAAGGATCTCCATTCTTCTGATCATCCTAGCAGCCCTTCTCTGTACCTGTTCCAGTCTGAATTCATCTTTCTTAAACATAGGTGACCAGAATTGCACACAGTATTCCAGATGAGGTCTCATCTGTGCCCTGTATAATGGTAATTACACTTCCCTGTCTCTCCTGGAAATACTTCTCCTGATGCATCCTAGGATTGCATTAGCCTTTTTCATGGCCACATCATATTGATGGGTCGTAGTTATCCTGTGACTGACAAATACATCCAGGTCTTTCTCCTACTCTGTCACTTCCAACTGATATGTCCACAGCTTACAGCAAAAATCCTGTTAGTCGCTAAATGCATGACTTGGCACTTTATGCTATTAAATTTCATCCCCATTTCTATTACTCCAATTTTCAAGGTCATCCAATCTTCTTGTATGATATTATTGATGTCAAAGTCTCATTCTCCCACCTTTTTATAAATCAATGGGATCGCACATGAATGGATAGAGTCTGCAATTGTCCAACTTGGCCGACGAGATGTGCTTTGTATTACAGCTGTAAGGAATAGCAGGTTAATTTGGCTGCTAGTCTAGAAAAGATGCCTTCCAAAAGAACAACTCAAATTTTATGAGGAATTTGTTTAACTTGGATTACGAGGGCCTTATCTGCTTACAGTCAAGTCAAAGGCAGCTTTGCCATTAAATTCAATCTATCTATGATGAGATTTTCAATAGAACTTTAGTGAATTAAGGACACAAATATTATAAAAAGTCAATGGGGAGTTGGGTGGCTCATTTTGAAAATTACTTACAAGGTTCTTTATCCCTTGCTATGGTAGTATTTGAGCAATTCCAATATATTAGTGATTTTATTATCACAACATCCTCTGAGTTCTGAAAATAGTATTATCTTCATTTTCAGAACTGGGAGCTAAGAGACAGAAATATCAAAGCTGAGAGTTTTCACAAGAGCTTAATAGTTAGACCCCAGATTTTTAAAGATATTTAGGATCAATTTACGGCATTTAGGATTAAAGGTATTGATCAGAATGGCCCCTTCTGGTCTTGGAATCTATGAATCTAGGAGCCTAGTGAGATTTTGCAAAAGCATCTAGATGTCTAACCCTCATTGAAATCAATGAGATTTTGGTGCCTTGTCGCTTTTGAAAATTCCACTAGGCACAGAAATACCTTCAAAAATCTGGTCCTAGGTGGCTAAATCCTACTGAAATTGAATAGAATTGAGTGCCCAATTCCCTTTGGCTGCTTGGAAATCCCAGCCCAAGTGACTGGGCCAAGGCCTCACAGGGAGTCTGTGGCAGAGCTGGAAAATGAACATTGATCTGCTGAGTCTCAGACCAGAGTCTATTCCACATGACCATCCTCCCTCTTTTCATGAAGCCCGTAATTGCATCTTCTTCATTTGTCTCTTCTTTAATCCTTATCTCACACCTTTTCCAAAGGATTTAACAGCCATGGTGCCAGTGAGAGAGTGGAACTGCACAGCAGTCATGGAATTCATCCTGCTAGGGTTTGGAAATGGTCCAGGATGCCAGATGATCCCCTCTGTCTTGTTTCTGGTGATCTACACAGTAACCATGCTGGGAAACACCACCCTGGTTCTCATTATTAGAGTCAACTCTCGCCTTCACACCCCCATGTACTTCTTCTTCATGAACCTGTCACTCTTAGACCTCTACTTCACCTCCACCATCGCCCCCAAAGCCATGGCAAGCTTCCTATCAGGGAGAAAAGCTATTTCCTATAACGAATGTGCCACCCAATTCTTCCTCTTCTGTTTCTTCCTTGCCACTGAAGGTTTCCTCCTGGCAGGGATGGCGTTTGATCGATACACCGCCATCTGCAACCCGCTCCTGTATCCTGTCACCATGTCCAAGTGGGTTTGCATTCAGATGGTGGTAGGGTCATATATCTGCAGCTGTGTGAACTCCATGTTGCAAACAGGGTTCACCTTTATGCTGCACTATTGTGGGTGTAAGGAGATCGAACATTTCTTCTGTGATGGCCCTCCCTTGAACAGTCTCTCCTGCAACGACACGTACATCAATAATCTTGTGATGTTTACCTTATATGGCCTCATCATAGCAATCACTGCCCTGATTGTGCTCATCTCCTACATCTACGTCATCTCCACCGTCCTCCGGATTTGCTCTGCTGAGGGCAGGCACAAAGCCTTCTCCACTTGCACCTCCCACATGTTGGTTGTGACTTTATTTTATGGGACCACTGCTTTCATGTACGCCCAGCCCACTTGGTTATCTTCTCTGTACCCAAGGAAAGCATTATCTGTGTTTTACACTTTTGTCATTCCCATGTTGAATCCCTTTATCTATAGCCTGAGAAACAAGGATGTTAAAGAAGCTTTGAGAAGGACTATGGGCCACAAATCTTTGACAAAATGAACCTTGCATTTCGACAGAGAGACAGAACACAGCGTGTCAGCATTCTTTTTAATTTGCACAAAGAACTGGAGCAGCAAGAAAAAACTACAAAATTATGACACACTATTTCATTGTTTTTCTTTCTTATTTCTTATCCGGCTATAAAACAATGAGTTTTTGAAACAGGTGGGTGGACATCTAGTACAACTCGTCTGTATGCCCATCTCTTTCTCTCTGACTGTCACTATCACTTCCCTCTCTAGTTAGCACTATATTTACACTTGTGCATGTTGGTGATTCGGGAGATCATTCAGACATGGAGACTAACAGAATTCTAAAATGTCTTTATTATTGCTTCAGGACATGAGCCAACCACTGACTGCCTGGGCTAGGATGAAATTTTCCTCATAGTTTAGCCTATAATTTTCCTTCCTCTGAAGCAGCTGATATTGACTACCACTGGAGATGAGTGCCTGGACTAGAAGAACAACAGGGCTGATGCTGCATGGCAATTTCTCTGTCAAGTGACAATATAGCATGTTAAAAACAATAAAGTATGTTCATAGACTTCAAATCTTTGTGTATGTTTTTACATTCCTGTATCTGTAGAATAGGTAAGAGCCATCTCCAAATCCTTGGGGAGCTGAAATTAGTGTGCTCTACAAAAGGATTTAGGCATCTAACTGCTTCTTTAGGTGCCTAAATCCAACATTTCAGTGCCACTGAGCTGCACAAAACCTGTCGCTTAACCCTGTGAGCCTTTAAAATCTCCAGGTGCCTGACTTTCCAACATTCAAGTCCCCAAGACTCTTTAGTGTCTGACAGTCAGCATGTGCACAGCCACCTTAGTGTAAGTGCCTGGGTGCCTTTCTGATCTCTAAGTCACAATGGGGTCCTCAGAGCAGGTGTGGCACCACCTGCCTAGCCTGTGGGGATTGATCTGGTAGGTGGTCTCAGACCA
The DNA here is from genome assembly GCF_007399415.2 of Gopherus evgoodei. Classification (NCBI taxonomy): domain Eukaryota; kingdom Metazoa; phylum Chordata; order Testudines; family Testudinidae; genus Gopherus; species Gopherus evgoodei. Next base: position 4,846,397 of record NW_022060005.1, on the reverse strand, counting down.
CATCTAAACATGGGGGCAGGTGAGGCCTCCCTTATAACTTTTATATCCTGGGTTGAAGCACTCACTTGGGATGTAGAAAACCTGAGTTCAGTTCCCCTCCATTTGTGATGTGCGGTTGGTATTTGGACTTGGATTTCTAGCCTCCTAGATGAGTGTCCTAACCCTGGGCTATGGTATATTGTAGGCTGAATGTCCCTATCTCTCCTGTAGAAGCTGTTCCACTTTGTATGAAATAATTAAATATACACCAAGCAACAAAGGGAGTGAGAATGAGTCTATTGTGCAGCAGTTTGAGCATCCAACAGAGAGATGCTATTGGGCAAACCCTTCATCTTGTTAGGCAGAAGGGGGAAACTGAACTGGATTTATCCACAGCCTGGCTTGCTACACTGACCACTGAACTGAAGGGGAGGCCTCCCAGACCTACCCCCTGGTAGTCATAAAACACCTGCTCAGCTGCTGAATCCTTTGGGCCCCTAAACTCCCACATCTGAGATGCGTACCATAACCACTGGGATAAAAGTCATGCTGGAGCTCTTCTTCCTAATTCTGTCTTCTTGTTTCCACAAAATCAAATGGATATAACTGGCCATGAACAAATTCAGGCTGGAAATTAGAGAAAGGTTTCTCACCCTCAGAAGGGTGAGGTTCTGGAACAAACTTCTAATAGGAGCTGTAGGGATGCACAACTTAATTAGTTTTCAGAAAGTGTTGGATAAAATTATGACAGTGTGATGGTGTAGGGCAGGGCTCAGCAACCCTGGTGCTTACTTCTGGTTTATGTCTTATGTTCCTAAAGGACATGCTTCAGGGTTTCAGCTGGACACCATGGTTCATGAAGGAATCCTTCCTCCTCCCACCAATGTATTCTGGGAGGGTGGGGTTTTTTTTCTCCTTCCTCTGAAGCATGAGGGTTGGCCAAGGTTGGAGATAGGATCTTGAATGGGATGAGCCAAGGCTCTGAGGTGTTACTAAGTTTTCTCTCTCTCAGATGTTTGCCTACACTGTTCTTGCTCACATAGTCAGGGATTAACTGATTGAAAATTAGCTGAGGACACAAAAACTAACTGCACTTTTTTAAGTACATTGGAAGCAGGAAGCCAGACAAACAATTAGTGAGGCCATTGGATGATCAAGATGCTAAAGGATCACTCAGGAAAGACATTGCTGTTGTGGAGAAGCTAAATGAATTCTTTGCATTAATCTTCACTTCAGAGGATGGGAGGGAGATCCCTTCAGCTTAGGTGATAAATTAGAGGAACTGTCCCACACCGAGCTGTTGATAGAGGAGGTTTTGGAAGAAATTGATAGATTAAACAGTAATTAGTCATGAGGACCAGATGGTATTCATCCAAGAGTCCTGAAGAAACTCAGATATGAAATTGCAGAACTCCTTCTTTTGTCATGAGATCTATCATTTCACATGCACTTTCTCCCAAAATTGCCTTCCACCTTCAGATTTGCAACCACTTCCTTCCTGTTGGTTAGAATCAAGTGAAAAATGGCTCCACAGCCACACCTTTCACCCACACTCTGACCCCCACCCGCCAGCTAAGCCCCTTACTCCCACTCTGGCCCAACCTACCTAGCTAGGTTTTGCAGTCCTGAGGTCCCAAATTGGGCCATTGCAGAGTAATAGGTCACATCCATAGACTCTTATTGTATACGTGTGTGGGGTTTTTGTTTGTTTTTGTGTTTTCAGAAAACCTAAGAAGCCATTTGCACTGAAAACACTCAGTTCAGCCTATGTGAGCAATGAAGATTTACTCTGGTTGTTAGAGATTGTTGAGATTTTAAAGCATTGTAAGAGAGGTGCTCAAATCCTATTAATTCTCCCAGTTACTTTAAAACCCTAAACCAGACAAAGACTCTTATTTCTATTTATTTGAAAATAAGATCCCATGGGTCCAGAACCCAGGTCTGCAGAGGTATTAGTCACTTAACCACTCCAAAATGGTATACAGCAGTAAATGTAACCAGCCTGCATGCAATGTCCCGTGACTGTGGTGGAGACAGACCATGAGAAGATCCACATCAGGGCTTTGATAGGCAGCAGTCCCATGGCACCTGACTGGCTCCCTGCCCTATATAAACCCAAAGGGTGCTCCAGGCCACAGTATGGATCTTCTGTAGTTGCTCTGACTGTTCTGGCCCTATGTTCTTGAACTCCTGGCTTGACTGTGCCTTGTTTTGGACTTTGCCTCCTGATTCAAACACGACTTGTCATGAAACATGACTTGGATTCTAATACTCGTTATTGACCCTGGCCTGGAACTGACTATAAACTCCTTGGCTACCTCGAGACTCAGGTTTGCCCCTTGTCCCTGACTGCCCTTTTTGAGTTCCTGAGATTGATAGTCTTCCAAATATCCCATGGAACTGGGGAGTGGTGTAGCTCATAGGGCTAGCTTGCCTTTAGTATATTCAGTGCCTTACCTTCCTTATATTTAGCTAATTTCATTATATTCAGCTGTAATACAAGAAACTTACAGGCCTATATCCTGTAAGATATTAGCTGAACCATTATTTAGCAGAAGTATGGTTAAGTAGACTGTAACTCTTGTCACAGAGCAACCTTTACCTTTAGGTTTGGGGAACTAAGAAGAGCTTGCTCAATGGCAGGAGTTAGAATGGTCCAGTAAATTTTGCCACGGAGAGATAGCTCAGTGGTTTGAGCATTAGCTCTCTAAAAGTCAAGTTTCCTGAGGGACTACCATGGGTGTTTTTCCTTTATAACAAACTACAGCACGTTTCCTAATGAAATGGAAACTGCATGGGTCATTTCTAGAAGTGCCTAAATGATTTAGAGCACAAGTCAATGGGACTTGGCTGACCAAGTTGCCTGAAAGAGGAGATGGTGTCCCTTCTTCCAACCATTAGCCCAGTGTTCCTTACTGGTGTTCTGGAAGACCTGGGTTCAATTCTGCATTCTACTTCCTGTAGAGCAGGGACTGAAACTTTGACTTCCAATCTGAAGGCCCTAACCACCAGTATATAAGTACACAGGGGTGGAGTTTTCTCAAGCTTTCCCATTGAAGCTATTCCACTTATATAAAATACTTGGCTAGTCATGAGGCAAATATTACACTGTAGCTCAGTGTTAGGGGACTCCTTCGGTAGGTTCAACTCATTGGTCCATTGAGTGTATAAATAACTTTTATTTATACATTTTAGAACAGCTTCAATACTCCAGAACACCTTATAGCCCAGATATTGTCACTTTCCTCAGAGAGGGGAGATCTCACTTCAAATCTCTGCCCCCAGCCCCATGTAGAGAGGGGAAGAAAACCATGGTCCCCCACGTGCAAGGAAAGTGACCTACCAATGGACTGAAGTTACAAGAAAAGGAGCAGCAGAGGGACTCTGCTTCCTCCTGCTGTTTTGTGAATTTAGCACAATCTTTATTTTTTTGGCTGCAATAATTCAGTAAAATTTGCGTTAAAATTATGAATAATTTTGAATTGATCTTTTTGGTGAATAAACTTACAATTTATCTCCTCCTTTGTCTCAACAGTTATTTGCTGCCATCATAGAATCATAGAACTGGGGCTGCTGATTGTAGGGCAGTGGTTAAGGCACTGGACTGGGACACAGATGATCTGGGTTTAATTCTGGTCTGCATCAGTGACTTCTTAGCAGGGGAGAGATAGCTCAGTGGTTTGAACATTGGCCTGCTAAACCCAGGATTCTGAGCTTAATTCTTTAGGGAGGGCCATTTAGGGATCTGGGGTAAAACTCTGTCTGAGGACTGACCCTGCTTTGAGCAAAGGGTTGGACTAGATAATCTCCTGAGGTCCCTTCCAACCCTGATATTCTATGAACTGGAAGGGACCTCAAGAGGTCATCTTGTCTAGTCCCCTTCACTCAAGGCAGGGCTAAGTATTGTCTAGACCATCCCTCACAAGTGTTTGTTTGTGCAACCTGCTCTTAAAAATCTCCAAAGAGGAGATTCCACAACATCTCTAGGCAATTTATTCCACTGTTTAATCACTCTGCCAGTTAGAAATTTTTTCCTAATGTCCAACCTAAATCTCCCTTGCTGCTATTTAAGCCCATTGCATCTAGTCCTTTCCTCAGATGTTAAGGAGAACAATTTTCTCCCTCATCCTTGTAACAACCTTTTATGTACTTAAAAGATGTTAACATGTCCCCTATCAGTTTTCTCTTCTCCAGATTAAATAAACCTATTTTTTTTTTCAAATCTCCCCTCAGGTCATATTTTCTAGACCTTTAATTATTTTTGTTTCTCTTCTCTGAACTTTCTCTAATTTGTCCACATCTTTCCTGAAATGTGGCGCCCCGTATTGGACACAGCCTAAATACACACTTTTTTGTTTGTAATTGACTGTTGCTGAGATTGTGTACCTAAATCCTGTGATAATCCAAGTCTCATTGCTCTTGTTTTCAGGCACAACAGAGCATTGCTTGAGTGTTGACCCAGCCCAGTGTTACTGGTAGCTTGTTACAGAGAGTAAACTTCAGGGATCTTGTCCCAAGGGGAACAAAACAGAATTTAAACCGTTCTCAAGGAATTAGCTTTTAATCTTGGAGGCAGTTCAGGAAAAGCTTTTTATTCCACTCCCACAGATAACCCTAGACACCTTAGTGGTTTCATTGCTCTGGGTAAAGGGTCCAAGCATCATATCTATAGACCTATTGAATGTCTTGAGATGCTGTATTCCAGATGCAGATAGACTAGGTAGTCTACCTACTTATTGATTTGGCTACGAATACAGAGAAAATCACAAGTAAGAATGATCTCACCATATTTATGATCCACATTTAAAAGGCAGGTGAGTTGATTCATATTCCTATTTATTTTAATATTCAATTTCAAAGGACCATATTCTGCTCCACTTATCTAGGGTTGGGTTTCTCTGTAGAGTCCCATTGACTTCTGCCGGGATGCAACACTCTGCTCACACTGTCAGTTACAACACAGGAGCCGTGGCTGGCAACCCAGCTACTATATGAATCATCCAGCTTGCTAGCTCGCTCTCTCTCTCTCTCTCTCTCCAGCACTGAGACATATTAGTTCAGTTGGTGCGTGTTAGCAGTAGTGTTTGTGTTTGGGGATGGTGAGGTTGGGGGCAGGGTATTCTCTGGAGATGGCAGACATTAGGGTTTAAACATCAATTTGACGTTGGACAGAACACTGACTTCATTCCCATTTCCAACTAAAAATCAATGTCAAAATAGCCATTCACTTCCAAGAAGGCACAGCCTGATATTCAGAGTCAAAAAGAGGAAGCTGCTGTCTAAAATGTACCTCCATGTGTCACCTATAAATACTGACTGACCGGATTCTGTAGTCAGGAGTCTTGTTAAATCCTCGACAGAATTCCTGTATTTCAGGTGCTCAGATTCATTCATTCTCCTTGATCTTTCCTTCACATTCTCACAGTGCCTAAGAGTAGTGTCTGCTGGAAGTCACTTACCATGACATCTTGCAGTCCTAGCATGTTTCACCCCTAGCTCCAATAACTGCTAGGATTGCGTTTGTTCTAGTTTTCTATAATTGCTCCCCTTCAAGGCAGCATTCTTCATACTTCACCATCCTGTCTCCTTGTTTTTTTTTGATTGTCTGCTGGCACAGAAACATCAATTAACATGGGCTTGTTTGCTGTATTTTTCTACACCTATGTCTGGCCTGTCTGACTGCACCATTCGGTCTGTGACAATTGCCAGATTCCATAAATCTTACCATCTTCATTCTCTAGAGCTTGGTGCAAGTATGGATTTTTACAGAGGCTCCATGCAGGCACTTTGCAAATTCAGACTGTCTTCATATATTCTTTTCCAGATAGACCCTAGCAGTTGCTCAACGCATGCTCCACCATCCTTTCCTTTTTATAACACATTCTGGGTCTCAGGGAGCAGTTGTCGGTGAATTTTACTTCTTACAAAAATAAACCCCATAAGGATTTTTCTTTTCCGCTCATAATGAAGCTCTCCCTCTTCTTTTCAGGGATCCTTCTACAAGTCATGAGTTTGTCAATCTTCTATCACCAATAGGTTCGATCTCTCTCCACCACTGTCTGTGCATTGATCTCTGTGTAAACCTTTCAAGTCTTGTTGCTTTCTTCTTTCTTTCATGCTTTCTTGGGCTTGGATGCAGCTCAGTCATTGCTTGTTATCGTGACCGGATGATCTTTATTCTGGTCAATTCCTCATATATTTTGATATTATAGTCTTCATTATCAATTGTTTTCTCTACAGATAGCAGATGTTTTCCTTTATCACATCATGGGATGTACATCCTGTCTATGACTTGATTGCTATCTAATACTCTATGCATCACCGGCAACTGTCTGTCTTCTTTGGATGCCATTTTTTTCTTCTCTCGATTCCACTTGATCACTCCAGCAATATTCTGTACTACTGGAATCCCTCCACATATTAATGGCTCAGATCACATTCTTAGACTTCAGTTTTGTCCACAGAGTAGTTTGTGTACATCTGTAATATTGTTTCCTCACTTTTTATTTCAATTTCTTATGTAGAGGCTCTGACAGTTCCCTGATTCCAAGATATTTGTATGGGTCATGCTGAGATATCCTGGATAGTTCCTTCATTAACTTGTATGTCATCAGATTGTACCAGTCTGGCCATTTTTACAGATGCTGACACAGAGTTAGCCAAGCCAACGCTTAGCTTTATAGCTTCACCAAACTTTTCCACACATCGTCAATCCCTGTAGCTCCTTTTTGTGACTGTTCATGTAGTTTCAGATTGCTCAATTTGAACAAATTGTTAACTGGTTGTTGGTCTTTGCTGATATGGTAAATTGTGGTTATCTCAACAAGCATCCACGTCAGTGGCAGCTTGGTTACCACAAACAGCACTTGTGCTAAGGAATCCCCTTGAAAGATTTCTCTTTTAAGTTGAACCTCATCAGTGAGTCCGTTCCAGGTAAAGTCTAGTGCTCCAGTTAAACATAGATTGCTGCAGAAAGGAAATGATCTGTGGATGAACCATGGACATTTTCAGTGTCTTATTGATCTTGGAATGAGAGACTGTTGGATGCTCTCTGGTAGTGTACCCACACAATCATTTAATGTTTTTCTTTCTTTGTTTTGCATTGTACCTTTTTGGGTTTTGAGAAATGGGTGGGCAGAAGCCAGCCCACTGATGAAGGACCAACACCCCCTAGCCTAAGGGGACGATCTACAGGACCTGGAATCCAAATGATTTCGGGGGACAACCAATGAAATAACAGGGACAGGAGTGCTCTCAAAGGGTCAAAAGAAGGGACCCTGATGGGTACACTGAGCAGAGAACCCACGACAGCTCCCACTGGTCCTCAAAGGCATCAAGGCTGCCAGTGGACACTGCTCAGAGAAACTCTACCTGGATACGGGAACGGACAGAGGATCGGAATTTGTTTTGCATTGTAGTGGGGTGATTACCCTCTCCTGCCCTGTGGGGCTTTAAACAGCCCAGGTGAGGGCTGTGGCTGGGGCAAGAAGCCTGGACTGATTGGGGAAGGTATGCTCAGCTGTGGCCATGCCCCAGTCAGGCCCAAGTGGCCCCTAAAAGAGGCTGGGAGCCAGGGCAGACTTCCTCCACTTGTAGAGGGAGAAGAGTCTGGCTGAAGGGACCTAAGCAAGACACCAAGATTGGAAGAAGGGCTGAGGAAGGGCCAGGGGAGCTGGGAGCTTCTGCCTGAAAAGCCCCAGGCTGCAGGCCTGACTCTAGGCTGAATAGGTGCAGGGTTGGATAGGCAGAGGCAGTAGGTCAGAACACCTTTGCCTGTGATGAGTGGCTGATGCCCCAGTAAACACGGGCTAGAGGGAGACTGGTCAGTAGCCAAGACTGAGGCGATGTAGGGATAGTGGGTGGGGGTTCCCCTGGGAGGGGGAGACGCAGAACTGTGGGGATACTGCCAGGGGGCAGCACCTAAGTAAAGGGGCACCAGGGTCCTGGGAGGGACAAAGGGGCCAGCAGCGGCAGCGGGACACCGACCTGCAGAGAGCGCTCCAGAGGCTGGATGCTAATTCCTAAGGATAACCAGCAGAAGGCACTGCCAGGTGAATCTGTGCACGCTCACATGCATCTTGTGTGATCCTCCTGTTTAGCCAGAGGAGGCCTTTTGTTCCTTTCATGTTTACAGTGCTGCCTTTTTGCTTAGGAACCAGCATTCCATTGTAAGCTAGCCCTATCCAGATCTTCTTTGCCAAAATTATTGTTAGAAATTTCTATATATATAGTAAACACATGGTCAGTCTATAATTCATAGGATCAATACAATCTTCTTCTTTCTTCCTTCTTTTTTCTTTTTTCCCCTGTATGAGAAGAGTTGTCCCTGTCACCATCCATCTTGGATACCCATTCTCCAATCACTGTTTATTGAACACCTTAATAAATCACAGAGTGTTGTAAGGCGTTTGAGCCAGAATCCATGCATCTTATCTAGTTCGGGTGATTTCCAATTTTTCATTTATCTTAGAACCTCTTTTCTTTCTGTGTATTGCTCTGTGGAGTGTTTTTTGTAAACCTTTTCTCTCTTTTGTAATCTGATTCACTGTCTGCTTATGTTGTACAGTCTCAGACCAGATTTCCTTCCAGAAGCAGTGAAACTGCATTTATTTGCCTATTCTGTTTTGTTTTTTTTTAACATCAGTCAGATGAAAGACTCTCCTAGGGTCTCTGGTGAAGTGACTGATCCTATGATACTAATAACTTTGTACTGAAATCTTTCAAGTCCATGACTCTAAGTGATCAGCTTCTTTTACCTTGTTCATTCATAACTTTCTCATCTTTTCATTCAGCTGATATTTCATCTCCAAGGCTGTTTACTGCTCTTTTCTCTTCAAATGATTTTGCTCATATTCATCCAGTAGACTGGTATCTCAATGAAAAAGCATACTCTTCTGTCTTAACCTTCATTTCCATGGAGATTCTTGAAGACAGGAAGTTTTCTAATGGTTCATATGTTTAGGTTGATTAATGTTAAACCAACGAGCTGCTACTGTTACTATAACATAAATTATATAATTGTACTGACTAATCATTGCTGCTGTTTTCTCCAGCTTCCTTGAGCACTTCATTAAGTGCTCACATTATATCAACCAGTGTGTGATGGTCTACAAATTTCACAGTTGGTAGTGCTGGTACTCAATATCTCTTACATTCTGCATTATCTCAGTCAACAAATTCTTCATATTTTCTGTACTTTCTTCAGATGCTTTTTCACTCATATTTGTCCTCAAATTTTCTTCCATTTCTGGCTTGCGTTGATCCTATGTCATTGCTCCCTCCAAAATGTTTGCATGTAGTTCTACATGACTAATCTCACTTTTCAGGCTTTCAATCTCCATTTGTATAAATTCTCCTTTTTGGAATAAAGCTCTCAGTTGTGCAGTGAGTCTATGCTTGGTAATTTTTCTCTGTTTTCATTTCTCTCCTTCCAGTGTTGGAGCATTTTCTTTGCTCCAGGCTCTCTCTTCTAGTTTTGCCAAAAGACAACTGCAGATCACTTCTTGGTTTATAAGATGACTCCTTTTCACTCTGTTGTCACATATGAACTCTGGTTGTTTGGACAGTTGCATGATACATAGGTTGCCCATCTCCACACAAAACACTTTGCTTGGGAGGAGGCTGTCATCCAGATACAGTCTTCTGAGGCCCACTTTAGAGGTAATCAATTATTATGAATGCCATATTCTCCATACTGGTTTGGGTTGCAAGGCTATACCCAGCTGGATAGGAAAACATAATTTCTAGGCCTTGGACGTTTCCTTGTCTTCTGGAATTCTAGAGATTTAATAGGGATCAATCCAATAAGATTCTACAGATACTACATTCTGTAGTTTTTGTAGAGTATTTATAGAATTGGACAGATCCCATGCTGGTGTGCTGCAGCCATAGCTCCATAGGCATCAATGGGCCAAATCTCCAGCTGGTGTAAATCAGCTGTAGCTCTATTGAAGTTAATGAGACTAATGAAAGAGATATTAGGCAAGAGAGAGACAATAAGAGAGTGACTTTATATCCTAGTGGTTAGGCCACTCACCTCCAGATACAGGATGCCAAGGATCCAGTCCTTCTGCACCACAGTGGAACAGCTTCAGCAGGAGAGAATTATGTCCCACTATCCCAATGTCTTAGCTGAGCGGAGTTTCTGTGAATACCACTGGGGCCTGATCCTCGAATTTAGGCAACTAAAGTGGTAGTTTGGCACCAAAGTCTTTTTCTGCATCTAGCCCGTTTTTGTCTATTTTAAACGTACATTTTATAGGATGTAGTAAGCCTCTCTTTACATTTATCCTACTGATCAGATCAGCTCCACAGCACATTTCAATTTACTAGTGTGTTAATCTTATTTTTTTCCAGTCTGACAGATCAGTTTTCCTGAATAAGGATCAATGGGAAATCAAACTGAAGTGACTGAATTTATTATCCTGGGACTTTCCAATGACCCACAGATGCAGATTTTCCTCTTCATGGTGTTTTCAGCTGTCTACCTAATCACACTGTTGGCAAACATGGTGATCATGCTGGCGATAAGGGCTGATCCTCACCTTCACACCCCAATGTATTTCTTCCTGTCTCATTTATCCTTTGTTGATATCTGCTATTCCTCAGCCATTGTCCCTAATATGTTGGTGCATTTTGTAGCAGAGCACAAAACCATTTCTGTCAATAGCTGCCTTGCACAGGTGTTTTTCATTTTCCTGCTGGCTACTAATGAAATTTTTATTCTCTCAGCAATGGCTTATGACCGCTATGCTGCCATCTGTGCCCCATTGCGTTACATGGAGAGAATGAGCAAAGGGATCTGTGTTCAGCTGGTGAGTGGTGCATGGGCAATAAGTTTCTTCCATGCCCTGCTTAACACTGTTTTTGCTCTCAAGTTGCATTTCTGTGGGCCCAATCAAATCAGCCATTTCAGCTGTGAGCTCCCTTCTCTATTACATTTGTCCTGCACTGACACCTTCACCAATCAAGTGCTGCTTCTTACTTCTATTCTGATATTTGGATCAAGCTCCTTTCTCTTCACTCTGATCTCCTACATTCACATCATCTCCACTATCCTGAGGATACAGTCTGAGGAGGGCAGGCATAAAGCCTTCTCCACCTGCAGCTCCCACCTGATTGTGGTCGGCTTGTTCTACGTGACAGGTTTTCTCCAGTACACAAAACCCAGCTCAGTTTCCTCTGTGGTGCTTGATGAAATGTTCTCCATCCAGTACAGCATCTTAACCCCCATGTTAAACCCCATCATCTACAGCCTGAAAAACAAAGAGATGAAAACAGCTGTAGGGAAAACATTGGGGAAATTCAAATTTCTCAAGTAGTGTCAATGTTATTTAAAAAAATAAAAATTGCTTAGAACTGTGGATAACTTGTGTTTGGGAGATTCTCAGCTAAGCATCTGACATTTTGGGCCAAAACTTTAGCTGGTCTAAATCAGTATGGCTCCATTGAACTCAGCAGGCCACATCCCCCTTGGATAGAAGAGACACTGGAGCAAAGCGGATGGGATCCTGGTGTGATGTTGAACCCCATAAGACTTTATGGAAATATGCTTATGAATGTGTATATGACATAACTGGAATATATTTTATGCTATATATGCCATGTAACATATCTATGTAGAGGTTATGATCTCCTGAATATATTCATCCTATTTGTATGCATGTGTTATTGTTGTATTCGAAGTTATGAATATTGGCTGTATACTTGTTTGGTTTTTAAATAGCCTTAGTAAGACATTGGGTCAGCTTCTTTAGAAAGAAATTTGCAAGTTAAGTGCCCAGTCAAGAAGCACTTAACAGAAAATGGATCATGGAAGGCTCCAATCCACAGAAGTCTACATGAGAACATTCAAGGTAACATGTGAACCATGGCTGCTACCTGTAAGTTCTGAGTCATGCATTGAGATGTGACTTGCCCATGTGACTCCAAAACTCCATCTTGTAGCTGGAATTCTACACAGGGGGAGGGAGGGGTATCCACCTACAAAAGAGAGTCTATTTAAGCCCTTGAGAGACCCCTCCATTTTTTCTTAAGCTGGCTCAAGAGAGAGCCTTTCCACCCCCAAGGATACCTGAAAGAAACTGGAACAAAGGACAGTAACTAGAGGTGATGTGAGTGATAGTTGGATTCAGACTACAAGGAGACTAGTCTGTAAAAGGAAGCTTACTGGAACTCCTCTGAGGGTGAGGTTTTATCTGTATTCAGTTTTCTTACTGTATTAGGCATAGACTTGCGGGGTTTATTTTATTTTACTTTGAACCACTTAAATCCTTCTTTCTGTATGTAATAAAATCACTTTTTACTTATTAATTAACCCAGAGTATGTATTAATACCGGGGGGAGGGGCAAATAGCTGTGCATCTCTCTCTCTCAGTGCTATAGAGGGCAAACAATTTATGAATTTACCCTGTATAAAGCCTTATACAGGGTACAATGGATTTCCTTGGGGTTTGGGCACCTGAGTGTTGAGAACAGGAACATCTCTTAAGCAGCTTTTGGTTTAGCCTGTAGCTACTCGGGGATGTGGCTCAGACCTGAGTCTGGGTTTGCAGCAGGCTAGGGGGTCTGGCTCAACAAAGGACCACTAGGAGTTAAACGCCGGCACTCCTGTTTACAAAGCAGGTGCTTTAACGAGCTAAGCCATGGGTCTGGCTCAAGGCAGGCACGGAACTGAAGTCTCAAGCTGCCAGGACAGGAAAACAGGGGAAGAAGTAGTCTTGGCACATCAGTTGACAGTCCCAAGGGGGTTTCTGTGATCCAACCCGTCACACCTGGGTCTCCATCTAGGGTGAGTGCTAGAAGCACCAGGATCTAGACCCATTCAAGCCGTTGCTTTCTCTCTCCCTAGGCCAATATTTCTTTCAATCTGACCCATTGACCACACTGGACCCATGGCTAATTCATACCACTTGAGGGTCTGGCCAGTTCTATGAAAAGAACATCTTTGTGTACTGCATTCTGTAGTTCTTCTAGAGTGTTTTGTTGAAAACCCTATTTAATATCTGGAGTATCTTATGGGACTCATCACTATTAATGTCTCTGTCCACTAATAATAATTAATAATTAGTGTGATCCCCAGCTGGGCCAAGATGCACAAAGGAATTAAGGGTCTATTAGGAGAGATTGAGACACACAAATATCAGGTATCTCATATCTCAATGGTTAGGGCACCCACATGGGAGGAAGCAGATCCCTTTTTTAAATCTTTCTCATCATCAGGCACTTGAAGAGAGTCTGTTATCCCTAACTGCTAGGATAAAAGTTGAGGGGTTTCCTCCACCTAATTCCTCCTTCTTCTCCCTCCTCTCTCACCATGGTTTCTTGCCACCTGTTACCAGATTTGCCCATTACTTTGGGGTATGCTTATTTATTTACAGTTACTCTACTGTTGAGGGGGTGGGGGGCAGAGGGGGTGTTCCTGTAATTCTATCAATGTACTGCTTGTGTCACTTGTGTCTTCATATGGAGCCCTACATCTGCCTTCTGCAAGTCCCCTCCCAATGGAGCTATCCTGCAGGACCTGGGTTCCCCAGGGCTGGGTTCCTCCTGCCCCTGAAACAGCTGGCATGCGCTCTTGCACACAGACACACAGACACAGACACAGACACACACACAGACACACACACACACATTAACAGAGCAAGTCTGAGTGGACCAGGTCAATCAGCACTTCCAAACTGCCAGCCTTATATGCCCCTGGACTCAGTAGCCTGGGTCAAGCAGCACTTCCAAGCTGCCACCCTCATCTGTCACAGGTTCAGCACGTCCCTGGCCCCACTTCCACGTTACAATTGTTCTGGTAGTAACCCACTTGACGAGCAAATCCCATAGGATTTTTGGGCGCCACAGGGATCTTTAGCTTAGGTATGAGAAGCTTTATTGCAGAGTAAATGGGAAACCAGAAACACAGAAGAGTATAGTTCAGAGAGATAGGGAGGGAAGCAACCAGCTTATTCATAAAAGTTATTTATTGAATAATAATGATAACCACACAAGGAGATTACAGAGGTCATATATAGAAAGCTATACCTGAACAAACAAGTCAGGGTTAAAAAGTTATACCTGAGGTAGAAAAGAAAGCACAGAGAGAGGGAGGGATCTTAGCACTCCATAAAGCTTAAACTGGTCGGGGTTCCCAGGTGATGGTGATAGTTCAGGGTCCTGAGTGCTGGAGACAGGGAGAGCCCCCAGCACAATCAGTCAGGAGAAGATGAAATCTTAGTGAAACTGATGCAGAGTTTGGATCCATTCATCGGAACACTTACTTGAGCGTGGTTAGGGTGTTTTTTTGTTGGTGGCATTGTTGTTGTTGAAGGGAAACAACAATGGTTCAAAGGAGAACACTAGATTTTTTTACGGGTGAACTGATGACTCAAGGGTTTTCCTTAAGCTAGACAATAGGAGCTGATCACTCTTGGCTATGGGTGGTGTTTCTTCCAGGGAGCTCACAATGCAGTTAGGCAGCTTCAGTATTTTGCATATCAATCAAGGATTCTTTACTATAATTTATAGCTGCTGAGCTGGGTGTGTGCAGGCCTAGGTTCATTAAGAGCTGGAGCAGAGATCCCCCAGGATGCAATGCTTCCCTGCTTTTCTGGTCCCAGAGTTCAGTGCGGTTCTTGCCTTGGAATCTCTGTTCTCCATTCTCTGTGCTAATGGAGATGCCTCCCTGTCCCATCTTTGATGCAGATGAGGCATGGGGAGTTGCCTTAATCCTATTACCTTTGTCAGGAGGGGTCTAGGTGTGTCTCCCACCACTCTTCACTGCTCTCTGTAAGTCTTTTCTCTGATTGACTTTGGTTCAAGCAGATACTGGGGAGAATATGTCCTTCATGTGTCAGACAGGCTGGATACTGCAACCTTGCTCCCCAAAAACACAGAACTGACTGGTATCACAACTTAGGTGGGATTAGCAACTTCCCAGCTGAGAGTCCCAAGGTGAAGGAGTTGCCTTGCCCCAGAGGAGATAGAGACTGAACTCCTGTGATAACTGCGGGATTTAGAACACAGCCCTCTGCTTGGCCTTTCCCATTGGCTAAGGAACCATCTGTCATATTGGCTTTTTTTAATCCCATTCTTAGGTGCCTATGTCTCTCCTTTCACTGTCTACGGATCCTGGTTGCCCAACTCAGGCTCTGGAAACCAAGTGATTGAAAAAAAAAATCACCTAAAAGTCATCCACTGTAATGCTCAGCATTAGAACAGCTATGTCCCTTTGTGAATCTTTCTCTGCATCTAAATTGACATAGCGCCATTAAATCAATGGAACTAGGTGGATTTACTTTAACAGAGAAGCTGGCCCATAGTGTCCGTATTCTAAATTGATTTTACATTCCTCAAATTTCAATCATAATTGAGTTGGAAAGACCCGTGTATCATCGAATTTCTACTTAAATCCTAAACATAATAGGAAGTGGTGCTGGCACTATGCATCCCGGTGATATTCACCTTTAGATGCAACATCACAGCGGGTGGAAAGCAACCTAACTCCACTGAAAGAAACAGGGCTACACCGAGATATGTCAGCTGAGGATCTTGCCTCAGCAAATAAAGTTATGATTCAGAATCCACCTTTTGTCAATGTTGGACTTACTGAAATATGATCTAAGGTAAAGGAAGAGTCAACAAGCAGGCTGGGATTTTCAAAAGAGTTTAGGCAAGTTAGGTGCCCTACTCCTACTGGATGGGAAAAATGTCGTCCCAGTGACATGCCCAGGGTCAGTAAGAAAGTCAGTGGTGAGCAAGATATTGAAGCTTGATCCATATGCCACTGGTAATCCCATATCTCTTCTCATGTCAGCCTAGTACTAACAGAATGCACTCCCTGTCCCTGTTGAGAAAGATACCACCCTCTCCTCCCGGTTTCAAGGGAGAAATTCTTCTTTCACATTCTTTGCAAAAAAATGAATAAAGCTGGTTGAAAATGGGAATATTTTCATGAAAAAAAAATCATGTCCCTCTTTCTCATTAAAATTCACAACTTTTGCAACCAGCTCATTGAATGGAAAGCAGCATGATTTAACTATTGTCCCCTCTTGCTTTTGCAGGGTGTCCAGCCTACTAAGCGTCACTCTGTTGGACTGTAATTTCTTTAGAACAGGAATGATGACCACTTCTATGTTTATTAGTTCTGGTCATTTTTTTCCCCCTATGTTTGGAAAACAAAATCAGAAAGTATGGTTACATCAAGAATAGAAATTTTCTTTGGGAAAATCTGAATTTTGAATAAATATATTTCTTTTTTTTTTTTTTTGCTGGGGGGAAGATTCCATTTCAATTTGACATTTCAAAATGAAATGAGAGGTTTTGTTTCAAAATGGCCAACTGAAATGAAAACTTTCATTTTGAATTGATATTGTCACTTAAATTGACAATCAAATGACTCCTCTCAATCTCATTATAAATAAAAATATTCATTCAATGAGAAAGATTTTGTTTGAAATGAACAGTTAAAGAGGAAATGTTTTGTTACAATCAAATTTAAAAATGAAATGTTTAGACATTTCTGCATCCAAACCTTTTAGAATTTTTTATCTCATGAAAATTTTGACATATTATCTTTTGGGCCCCTGTTGGGATTAAATGAAATGTCAAAGTACGGAGCTTCCTGCTTGATGGAAATTTCTGTATCATCTCTAATATTTGTACACTGCCAATCATAACAAGGAACTGATTTCATAGATTCAAAGACCAGAAGGGACCAGTGTGATCCCCTTGTCTGACCTCCTGTATAGCATAGGACAGATTATATATAATAAAGAAGTGGTTTCTCCAGTGTCTCAGTCTATTACAATTAAGCTCTCTGGGTCATAGACTCTCTTTAATTTCATTTTAAGTGCACAGACTAGTATTTTATTGGTGCTTAATGGATGATTGATGGTAAAAACCTTCTGTAATTTGGGGAAAAGAACCTCACAGATGGACTGCAGAGTTGAATACACTTTGTAATAATTTGGACTACAAAATTACCTTCATTGTGAGCTCAACTGTAAAAAAGTATGTTTCAGTTTATCAGATGTTACAATAGTCTATAATAGCAAATGGTGATGGAAAAAGACTCTAAAGGGAAGGAGAAAGAGAGACTGAATTAGTCCAAAGGAAAAGGTCTCGTGATAGAACTCACAAACCATGCTAAGATAATGCTCCTAAATAAAACAGTGTGAGACAAAAAAATTAGTTAACCAAAATCAGTGAATCAAACCAGGCCTAATTGCTGAGCAAAGTAATGAAGGGATGGGCGACTGCACCCATCTGTCCCTTTTGGGGTTCTTAAAGAGAGAGACTTTGGGTAGAAAAGTTGGTTACTGGAGCGAGTGTCACCATCAGGGCTGACATCCTCACTGTTTCCTGGGACCCTAGAATTTCTTCGTCCTAATCCTGAGAAATGTCCTGACCAGACTGGTCCAGAGAGAGGGAGGAAGACTACACCACCACTGCCTCTAGTTAAATCCCAAATACCACCTGAAATGTGAGACTTTCTCTCGCTCTTCCCCTTCCTCCCCTTCGCCTCATCTCCTTTTCCTTCACCACTTTATTTCTTCTCTTTCCTATCCCTCCGCTTTTCCCATCTGTCCAATGAGAGTCTGGCTTAGCAGGACAAGGCTGTATACTTTGCAGCACTGCTGTGAGCCTGTGACCAGAAAAAGGTCATTGAAAGTAATGCCCTAAACAGCTGGATGCTGGTACAAGCTTGCCACATCTCTAAGTGGCTAATAAGACTTTGGGCAGTGCCTGTGTTTCTCCAGCTGTGAGGTTGCAAATGAGAGACAACCCCAGAGACTGAAGCTGCATTTTCTATCTTTGTTGTTCCTTTCTCTCTCGTTGTGTCTGCTTTTCTCTTGTTTTGTCTTCTAGGAAACGGGATCAGACTTCAACAAGCACAGCAACAATAGCTTCTGCCCATCTCTACTAACTTCTCCTCTTTTCCCCGAAAGAACAGTCGTTACCATCTTTAATGCCATCTAAAAGTCTGTCCAAAATGTGCTTCAGCTAAATCGGAGGGGAATAACGGATGTTGTTAAAATAAAAGCCTTATTTAAAACTTTCCTTTTCAAATGCTTTAATTGTTTTTTCCTTTTTTTCTGTGTCTTTAATAAAAGCTAAAAAGGATGTTTAATGGTGTGTTTGCCACTGTAACAAGTAGGCCGAGCTCTCTGTATACCAAATTCTGAAGCTTGTTTAACACAGTTTAATGCTGGACAGTGACTGGGTTGTGTTAGCACCTTTGGGGCCATATAGTCCATCTAAATTAGTAGAATATACAGTGATCCACATGAAGGCCTTTGAGATCTTTGGATAAATGAAGCTGCTGAAGAAAATAGCTCGCCTCTTGTACTGCCATTGTCGGTGGTCGTGAGAACATAAGAATTGCCATATTGAGTCAGATCTGCCATCTAATCTAGAATCCTCTTTCTGACAGTGACCAGAACCAACTGTTCAGAGGAAGACTCAGTAACCTGACAGTACACAGATATTGGATAATCTGCCCCATAGCAGAGTCTCTAATTGTTAGAGTTTGGTTTAAGACCTAAAGCTTCATATTTATTATCCTTTCCAAAAATCTTATCACAAATTATGATAGTTCTCGTTATTTTTCTTCTGCAATCCATTACTGATTCTTCCTACATTTCTGGTCTCTATATTTCCCTGTGGCAAGGAATTCCACAGTTTAATTATGTGTCTTATTTGAGCATAGAACACTCTCCCAACAGGAGTTCAAGAAACAGACACCCTCACCTTCTGCAAATCCCACAGAAAGAAAGAAAGTATAACACCTCTGAATGGGGTTTTCATTCATCTATTATGTTTATTTACATCTCTTCTTCCCTATAGATATGACATTGCATGCACTTGAGTATTCAGACAAAATGTTCATGTCCCCACAGCCTGCCTGCATTCAGAACTCCGACATAGGCTAACGGGACTTCCTTTTTTAGACTTCCTGACGGATTGAGCCCAATCAAGATTGTGTATGATCCGAATCCTGCAGGAATATTCAGAATCGTGGTAGTGATACGTAGTCACACTTAATTTGCTGGGATCATCTAAGTATCTCCTCATTTGTAACAAATCAAACAAATGGAAGTGAAGAATACGCTGTAACTTTTGATATTGAAAACTGTTTAGTTTCCACTCCACAGCTGTATTTAATGGATATGTTTCTTCTGCATATAAGAGGGATGTCATCACAACAACATGTAACACTTGTTTCTTAGTTGTCACATAGACATCCTGTTTCCCTAACAGGGGCCTCTGAATTATACTGAAATGCCACTGACACAAGACCCATCAGACCTGTGACTTCTTCAGATATAGAACTTCCTGCTGTCAACTGAATACCCAGATACATAAAACTATTCACCCATTCAATGTTGTTCCCATTTACATGCTCTGTCTGCAGGTCATGAATAAACCGGGGGAAAAGAAATTGCCTAATGTTGGCAATTAATTTATCTTTGATTATTAGTGGTAAATATGCCCCTTGACCTATGATGGGATATTAGATGGGGTGGGAGCTGAATTACTATAGAGAATTCTTTCCTGTGTGTCCAGCTGGTGAGTCTTCCCCACATGCTCAGGGTTTGGGGTCGGAAAGGAATTTTCCTCCAGGGCCGATTGGCAGAGGCCCTGGAGGTTTTTCTCCTTCCTCTTCAGCATGTGGCATGGGTCACTTGCTGCAGGATTCTCTGCACATTATGGTCTTTAAATCACGATTTGAGGATTTCAGTAATTCAGACATAGGTTAAGGGTTTGTTACAGGAGTGGGTGGGTGAGATTCTGTGGCCTGTGTTGTGCAAGAGGTCAGACTAGATGATCATAATCGTCCCTTCTGACCTTAAAGTCTATGAGTCTTTCTCATACCTTAAACTGTGTATCCATTTATTGGTGATGTTTAAGGATGGCTGGCCAATTCCCATGCTTTCACCTCTACTGCCCTCCTGTGGTAATTATATATTATGGCTATCATCTTCAAAGGAGTCTAGGGTAAGGAAATTATTTGCTATTTGAATGTCAAACTCCTTAGCCTACTTGGGAGAATCTGAGCCTAAATAAATGTCTTATTAATTGACTGTCCCTGAGATTGGAAACCTAAATCTCTTGGGCTCTTTTCATAATTTAAGCTTCAGTACCCTCATGCTTATGAAACATACACTATTGCTTAAGGGCTGACCCAACTCGGTGTTACTGGTACCTTGTCACAGAGAGTGAACTTCAGGGATCTTGCTCTAGGGAGAACAAGACAGCATTTAAACAGCTCTCAAGAAATCAGCTCTTAGTCTCGGAGTTTGCTAAGGAAAGGATGTTTGTTCCACTCCCACTGATAAGCTTTGAAATCTCTCACTATTCCTGGAAAAAAAAAAACAAAGTCGTCTTTAGATGCTGTTTCCCAGAGACAGATAGAGAGATTAGAGAGACAAATCAATAATTTAGTAGATAGACCAAGAATATGAAAAAAAAGAAGAAATCATAGATCAAAATGATCTCACCACATTTATGATCCACATTAAAAAGGCAGGTGAGTTGATTCATGTTTTTATTCATTATAATTGTTTATTTTCCTTTTAATTTCAAAGGACCAAGTTCTGCCCCCCCCCCATCTAGAGGTGGGTCTCTCTGTAGAGTCCCTTTAACTTCTGCCTGAATGCAGCTGTCCACTCACACAGTCAGTAGCCCCATAGGGGTCATGGCTGGCAACCCAGCCATCTCTCTCTTTGTGTATTTCTCAAGGCAGCACTGAGAAAGCTGATATTAGCTAATTCAGGATAACAGTAGTTTCTACTTTTGTAGTCTGTGTGTTGGAGGTTGAGTAGATTAGGGGCAGCGCATTCTCTAGAGAAGGCACTTAACTTTTGGTATCACTGTAAACAGTGCCATTGTTATCACACAGACAAGATCCATCTCTTTGCTTGGGTATTTGTCTGATTAGCTGATAATTGGAAAAAGATTGATTTTTTTTCTGGGATACATATTGGATAAACATAGATTTGATATTGGACAGAACTTTGGCTTCCTTTCCATTTCCAATGCAAATCAATGTCAATTCCATTAGGGCAGTGTAGGAACAGCCTGATATTCAGATATGCAGGATCCTGAGTCAAATGTCCCATTGGGTTGAATTTTCAGGGGAATTTAAGTGATTTAGGAATAAAACTTCCATTACAATCGGATCCCTCTTTTTAAAATCCTGTCAGCGTGCCTAAAGAGTGTTTGCTGGACACGTTCATTAGTTATGATCATTATTACTGTCCCTCAGTATTACCTAAGGGGGATTTTTTTTAACAAATAGCTTTCACAATATACAAGATCTTTATGCATAAAAAGGGTAAAGTGATTGTCTAAAATTTAAGTCACCAATGAACCATGCTCTGCACCAACTCTGTAGGTTTGGGTAGTCAGGAGTTTCATTAAACCCTCTACGAAATTCCTACATTTTGGATGCTCAAATGCTCTCATTTTCCTTTGATTTTCCCTCACATCCTCACAGTGCCTAAGAGCGCTGTCTGCTGGAAGTCACTGACCATGATGTCTTGCACTCCTCATGTGTTGTTCAGCTTCTCAGTCATACCCTTAGGGATCAATCTAAATATTCCAATAATTGCTGGGATCATCTGTGTTCTATTTTTTCATAATCAATCTACTTTGTGGAAGTGTTCTTCATACTTTGCAATCTTGTCTTCTTGTTTCTTTTTTAAGACACTGGCTGCTGGTATGGCGCTATCTATTAACATTTAGCCTATTTTTCTGCACTACTCAGTCTGTGACAATGGCCAGATCCCATAAAATCTTAGTCTCTTCATTCTCTAGAGAACTTTTAATTTGGTGGTTGTAATAAAACAAAATTCATTTAAATATGCACTTCCACAGAGACTTCAGTGCAGGAACTTGGTGGCCTCATGTGTCTGTTCTCTCCTAGCCAGGCTCAGCAGGCTCTCCACAGTCTCTTCCTTTTCAGAACACATTCTGCAGTTCAGGGAGCAGTTACATTGGTTGATCTTTCTTCTGTATAAATAATCCTTAAGGACTTGTGCACTCATATTGAGTCTCTCTGTCTCTCTTTTCCAATATCCTTGTAGAAGCCATGAGTTGATTCACTGTCTATCCCTAATAGGTTTGATCTCTCTCCACCACTGTCCATGCATTCATTTCTGTGTAAAACTTTGGAATCTTTCTGGGGGATTTCCTTTCTACTGTCTGACATGATATCTTTGGCTGGGATGCACTCACAGTCATTAGTTTTTATCACCACAAGATGACCTCTTTCTCTGTCTCACTTTTAATATGTTTTGATGTTGTATTCTTAATGATCAACTTCTTCCTCCACAGACTTTTTCCTCTATCACACTGTCAAATGTCCAGTCCATGTCTGGATTGCTGTTCAGTACTCATTGCATCAATAGCAGCTGTCTTGTCTGGATGTCAAAATTTTTACTTATCCCTTTGATTCCACTTGATCACCCCGGCAGTGTGCCACACTACTGTTGATCCTGTGTCATTGCTTCTACCAAAATGTTTGCATGTGGGTCAACATGACTAATCTCCCTTTTCAGGCTTTCTGTCTCCATTTGAGTCAATAATTCCACTTTCCTATGAAACTCTCAGTTGCCCAGTGAGTCTATGCTTATTCATTTCTTTCTCGGTGTTATCATTTCTCTCCTTCATATCTTGGAGCATTCATGTCCTCTAGGCTCTCTTCAAGTTTGGCCAAAATCCAACCTTAGGTCACTTCTTGGTTTGCACTATGAGTTCTTTCCACTGTTTGGCTGAAAATGATCTCTGGTTTTCTTGAATTGTTTGGACAGTTGCATGATATCAACCTGCAGTTACCCACTTCCACACACACACTTTGGCAATGGAGGAGCCTGTCATACAGCTAAGCACTTCTGAGGCCTTCTTTATGGCAGTTGTAAAATTTATCAATTTGCCTGGGTTCTCTGTATTTGATTGGGTTGTCAGCCTATGCCCAAACCAGTATTTCTAGGTCTTGGGGGTTTATTATATTTATTATTATTTATTATTTATTATTACTTTATTATTATAGAAACCCTAGATATTTTAATAGGTATGAATCCAATAAGATACCATAGATATTAAATACTCTACAATGGTGGTTTTCAACCTGCAGTCTGCAGACCCCTGGGAGTCCACTGATGAGGGGTTCGCACCTCCATTCAAAATTTTTTATGGGTACGCAAAATTTTAAAAAGGGTGAAAACCACTGACCTACAAAAATTACAAAATATAATAGACAAAGAGGTACTTATAGAATTGGCCAGATCCCCAGTGGACGTGACTCAGTCATAGCTCCATTGGAGTAAAGGGGCCAGATCCCCAACTGGAGTTAAAAAAGTTGTATCTCTGCTGATGTTAGAGGGACAGATTAAAGAGTTTTAAAGCTGGAGAGAAACAGGAAGTGAGACAATTGCTTTATGTACAGCTGGTTAGAGTCCTCACCTTAAATGCAGGAGATCCAGTATCCAGATCCCCTTTTTCCAATGCCTCTTTAATTATTTAACCACAGTGGAACTGATTCAACAGGAAAGACAAAGTGAGGCACACATCAGATTGTCCCATAGTCCCAGTAGGGTGCGGATTTTATCAATACCCATGGGGCCTAATTCTACAATTTAGGTGCTTAAAGTGGCAGTTAGGGGCCTGAGTCCTGCTGTGCATCTGGCCCATTTTGTCACTGTACAACACACAAATTCCAGCCAGCTTATCACTGTTGCTTTCTCTAAATCTTGTCTATTTAAAAATATATATTTTACAGGATACAGTAGAGCTCTCTTTCTATTCATCCAACAGAAGAGATGATCTCTATATGCCATTTCAATTCACTTTTACGATACGATTTAATTTTATTTTATTTAAATACACGTTGGACAGCCTGGAAAATGGCTCTCTTTACATTCGTGCTACAGAGAGATTAACTTCACATGCTGTTTACTTTTATTAAAAGTGTTCATTTCATTTGTTTTCCCCAGATCACAGTTTTCCTGAGTAAATGCCAATGAAAAATCAAACCACAGTGACCGAATTTATTCTCCTGGGACTTTCCAGTGACCCTCAGATGCAGATTTTTCTCTTCTCAGTGTTTTTAGTTATTTACCTAATCACTCTGGGTGGTAACATAGTGATCATGGTGGTGATAAGAACTGATTCTCACCTTCACACCCCTATGTATTTCTTCCTTTTCCATTTATCCTTTGTTGATATCTGCTATTCTTCAGTCACAGTGCCTAATGCGCTGAGGAACTTCCTAGTGGTGCACAAAACTATTTCTGTCAATGGCTGCATTGCTCAGATGTTCTTCATCTTCCTCTCAGCTGGTGCTGAAAGTTCCATTCTCTTAGCCATGGCTTATGACCGCTACGCTGCCATCTGTGACCCATTGCATTACGTGGAGAGAATGAGCAAAAGGATCTGTGTTCAACTGGTGAGTGGGGCATGGATCACAGCCTTCTTTTATGCCCTTCTTAACAATGTTTTTACTCTGAAGTTGCATTTCTGTGGCTCCAACCAAATCCATCATTTCAGCTGTGAGCTCCCTCCTCTGTTACAACTGGCCTGCACTGACACCCTCACCAATCAAGTGGTGCTTCTTACTTCTTTTGTGATATTTGGGTCAAGCTCTTTCCTCCTCATGCTGATCTCCTACATTTACATCATCTCCACCATCCTGAGGATACGCTCTGCAGAGGGCAGGCATAAAGCCTTCTCTACCTGCAGCTCCCACCTTATTGTGGTTGGTTTGTTGTACTTCACAGCTTTTTTCCAGTACACAAAATCCAGCTCAGTCTCTTCTGTGGTGCTGGATGAAATATTCTCCATCCAGTACAGTGTCTTGACCCCCATGTTAAACCCCATCATCTACAGTCTGAAAAGCAAGGAGATGAAAACAGCTCTAAGGAAAATGTTGAGAAAATTAAAGTTTCACAAGTAATGTTGAGGATCTTAAATAAATTAAAATACATATTTCTACATCAGAGAGCATAGAACTGTGGATAAGTTGTGTTTGGGAAACTCTCAGCTCAGGTAACTGAGACAAATTGGGACAAAACCTCAGTTGGTCTAAATGAGTGTGGCTCCATTGAAGTCAGCGGGCCAGATTCCCAGTTGTACAAGAGCCACTGGAGCCTGGGGGACTGGATCTTGGGTCTTTTAAATCCAGAGTGAGTGCTGTGATCACCGGGCTGTAGAGTCAGTCACACATTTTGTCTATCTCCATAGCTCTTTAATCTGGCCCACTGACTTCAGGGGATCTATGGCCAATTTATGCCAGCTGAGATTCTGGCTAATTCTATAAAAACATAATCTCTCTTGATCTAGTAATCTCTGTTATTTTGATTTTTTTTGACTAATTTATTGAAACTCCATTTATTATCACTTATTGTAGTCTATCCTACTAAAATCTCAAGGATTTTCAATATTAATTAATAAGAATAACATAATTAACATTGGAGCCAATGGGTTTACTCCCCAGGGAATTTAGGCTTGAACAGGAGAGTTAGAGAGAGGCTGAAATGAGCGTATCCTGGAGGTTAGGGCATCCACATGGATGGGGAGAGATTCCCTGTTTAAATCCTGTTTCTTTTTTGGCACTTCAGGTGGAGCTCTCATATTCCAGGTGAGTACCCTGACCTTTGGGATAAAAGTTATGAGCGGTCTCCTCCTTCTAATTCCTTCTAATTCCTTCTTCTTCCTCCTTCAGCCGCAGCTTCATATAAAAAAGTAACAAAACCCCTTAGGTGGGGTTAGAGGGTTCCTAGCTGAGAATGACAAGCAAAAGGATTTGCCTCCCTCACAGTCATATAGGGCTTGAAGTCTTTGACAGTGGCAGGGCTTAGAACACACCCCACTCCTCAGCATCTCCCATTGACTACCTATTATCATGTTAAAACATAAAAACAAATGAAAGGCCATCCCAGGTCAGATAAACAGTCCATCTAGCCCAGTATCATATTTCTGCCCATCGCCAGTGCCAGTGCCAGATTTTTCAAAGAATATGAACAGAACAGACATTTATTGAGTGATACATCCCCTGTCACCCAGTCCCAGCTTCAGTTTTAGGGACACCCAGAACAGCGGGTTGCCTCTCTGGCCTTCTGGACTAATATCCATTGATGACCAATCCTCCATGAACTTATCTAATTGTTTTTAAAAACTGTCTCCAGCTCAAGAAAAAGGGAACAAGAGATATTGTTAAAATGAAAGCCTGATTTCATATTTTACAGTTCAAATGCATTTTTACTTCTTGTCTTTAATAAATGGTTATAAAAAGAGATTTTTAAAAGTGTGTTTGCCAAGGTATTAAGCAGACTGACGTCTCTGCAAAGCAAACTCTGAACCTTGTTTAAAACTGTTTAATGTGGGACAGTGACTGAGTTATGTGGCTTAATCCCTGAAACATGATGTTTAATATCCCTTCAAAATAGGTTGTCATAATTAATTATAATACCGCTGAATATTTGTCTTATCCAAACCTGTGGATAACTTGTGTTTGGGAGATTATCAGATCAGCATCTGACATTTTGGGCCAAAGCCTCAGCTGGTCTAAATCATTATGGCTCCATTGAACTCAGCAGGCCACATCCCCATTGGGCAGAAGAGACACTGGAGGAAAGGGGATGGAATCCTGCTTTGATTTGCACCTCATAAGACTTTATGGAAATATGCTTATGAATGTGTATATGACATAACTGGAATATGTTTTATGCTATATATGCCATGTAACATATCTATGTAAAGGTTACAATCTCCTGAATATATTCATCCTATTTGTATGCATGTGTTATTGTTGTATTAGAAGTTATGAATATTGGCTGTATACTTGTTTGGTTTTTAAATAGCCTTAGTAAGGCATTTGGTCAGCTTCTTTAGAAAGGAATTTGCAAGTTAAGTGCCCAGTCAAGAAGCACTTAAGGGAAAATGGATCTTGGAAGGCTCCAATCCACAGAAGTCTACATGAGGACTTTCAAGGTAGCATGTGAACCATGGCTGTTACCTGTAAGTTCTGTATCATGCATTGACATGTGACTTGCACATGTGACTCCAAAACTCCATCTTGTAGCTGGAATTCTACACAAGGGGACAGAAGGGTATCCACCTACCAGAGAGTCTATTTAAGCCCCTGGCAGACCCCTCAATTTTGTCTTCAGCTGGCGCAGAAGAGATCCTTTCCACTTGATTGAGACACACAAATATCAGGTATCTCATATCCCAGTGGTTAGGGCACCAACATGAGAGGAAGCAGATCCCTTTTTTAAATCTTTCTTATTATCAGGCACTTGAATAGAGTCTGTTATATCCCTAACTGCTAGGATAAAAGTTGAGAGGTTTCCTCCACCTAATTCCTCATTCTTCTCTCCCCTCTCTCATCATGGTTTCTTGCCACCTGTCATCAGATTTGCCCATTACTTTGGGGTATGCTTATTTATTTACAGTTACTCTTCTGTGGGCAGGGGGCAGAGGGGTTGTTTCTGTAATTCTATCAACATACTGCTTGTGTCACTTGTGTCTTCATATGGAGCCCTACATCTCCCTTCTGCAAGTCCCCTCCCAATGGAGTTATCCTAGAGGACCTAGGTTCCCCAGGGCTGGGTTCCTCCAGCTCCAGAAACAGCTGGCACGCATGCTTGCACACAGGGCCGGCTTTAGGAAGTGCGGGGCCCAATTTAAACAGTTTCAATGGGGCCCCAGCAGGGATGACCAAAAAAAAAAAAAAAAGCACTTAAAAAAAACCACCTTTCATTTCTTCCATGTATTATTTATTTTCCTTGAGTATATACACATAACAAAATTATATATTACATACATTATATCATATATTATAAATATCAAGTTCATTAAGAGGAACTTTATTGTACACCTCACCTATATGTTTTTAAAACTTTATCTTCCTCGCTTTTTGTTTGACCAAATCTTCAGTATATTGCCTAACTCTAAGCTCTTCATTACTTCGCATTCAACTGACATGATTGCCAAATTGTTTAATAGGTCGTCCTGCATTGTTGATCGCAGATATGATTTATTTAGATTTAGCTTCGAGAAACTCCTCTCTCCTGAGGCTACAGTTGCCGGAATAATCAGGAAGATTCGAATTGCCATAAATAAATTTGGGAATGCTGTTGTTCGGTTATTATATGCAAGAAATTGAAGGATATTTAGTGGGTTTCTACAATTAGACGAAATAATTGGCTTTAATGCTTTCAGTTCTTCACAAAGCATGTCGCCATTTATGTCAACTGATTTTAAAGTTGAAACTTGTTCGTTTTCCTGCACTAGTTTCACATCTGTCAATGCAAGTTCCAGATCTGCAGCAGATTTTCATATGGTGTCCTTGGGAAGATTTTTGAATTTGCATAAAAATCCAAATAAAGTCTCATGCTTTTGTAACTGTTCAAACCTTGGTTCAAGTGACTGTAAAGCTTTGTCTCACACTTGATTGAAGCATTACATTCTGTAAGCTTCTTTCGGATCAGCAAAAGGCTCGTCTGCAGACTCATCCTCAAACTGTTTTTTTCGTTTGCGCAAATGTTTAGTCTGGAATACTGGAGTCACATCTAGATCTTTGGCAAGTTCATTGGCACCAGTTAACACTTCTTGAATACCCTTCTCTCTGTACATTTGTAACTAGTTACAAAGCTTTTCAAATGAAGAAATTCCTGCAGAAATATCCATTGTATCACTCTGCAGCTCTTTGCTCATAAAATTCACTTGAAAAAGTAAATCATGCCAGAAAACTAGAAAAACCAAAAACTTATAATCCTTTATTTGAATAGCCAGCGATTCAGCTTCATTTTTTGCTTGAGCATCATCAGTTGTTTCTGCTACCTCTACGAGTGCATCATAAAACTCCCCTGCTTGGTACCGCAGAGCTAAGACGCTTTGCATTCTACATTCCCATCGTGTTTCGCAAAGAGGCTTTACCGAAAGGCCAGTAACATGTTTTCTAAATATAGTCCATCTTTTTGTAGATGCAGAAAAAAAGACGTAAATACGCTGCAAGGCTCCAAAGAAACTCATCACATCCGGACATGTTTTGGCCATGTCTCCCAAAATGAGATTATAGTTGTGACATGCACATGGTGTAAAAAAAGCTCTTGGGTTTGTTTTCAAAAGTTGTGCTTGTACACCTGATATGTTTCCCTTCATATTTGCACCGTTGTCATAGCCCTGCCCATGAATATTTGCAACGTCCAATCCCAGGTCTTTGAGTTCACTTAAAAGGATATTGTACAAATATTCACCTGTGCTGCTTTCTACTACTATGAACTTAATGAAATGTTTATATACTCCTGCTGGAATATTTGGTGATACACCATCAGCCACATATCTAATTGTCAATGACATTTGTTCTTGGTGACTAATGTCAGAAGTGCAGTCGAGTATAATAGTAAAATATTTAGCAGCCTTAATTCGAGCTATTATTTCATGTTTAACAGCATTCCCTACAATACTAATAAGTTCATTTTGAATGTTTTTCCTAAATAATGGTAATGTATTTCTTTGTTCTTGATTCTTCGTAAATGTTCCTGCATCACTGGGTCAAACTTTCCCAATAATTCAATAACTCCAAGAAAATTTCCTTTGTCTGATGTTCCCAGCCATTCATCAGACCCAAGAAATGATAAGTTTTGTTCTGCTAGCAACTGAACGACAGCAACTAGTCTCTCAAAAACTTGATACTAGCATCTTGCTTCTTGGTCAATAAGTTTTTGTTGTATTGAGTCAATGGTTTTTTGAGCAGATAACCTTTGCTGAAGGTCGCAGCAACTAAGCATAGCTTTTAAATGTCCTTTTGAGTTTTCGTGCTCGGACAATCTCGTATAAATATTAGACCAGTCATTAAAACCATTAGATGCTAATGAACTTGTCACATTATTGCACAAAATCTTACAGTAATAACAAAAGATCTTGTTGGCTGACACTGAGTATATAACCCATGGATGAGGTACAATTTCACAATTTGAAAGTTTCCTTTTGCAGTGAAACTTTGAAAAGTGTTTCCCAATCTTATTTTTAGGGAAATCTTTTACAGTAATTGTAGGTGGCCCTTGTTTTATTAAATACTCCCTGATACACTGGCTTATGTATTCTGGCCAAGTTGCAGGATCATCAGATATTTCCATCTGGTCAGCAGAGTTGAAGTTGCCTTTCTGCTCTGGATCTAAACCAGTCACATCTTTATTAGCAGAAAAGCATTCTTGACCCTCAGTACCTTCAGTATCAGTTACAACCCTTTCTGTAGTCTTCTCTTCACTGTGACTGTCTTGAGTGTCTTCTTCAGACTGATTTGGCTCTTCAAATTCTTTGTCACTGCTGTCGTTCTCTGTCTGTGTCGTATGTTCTACTGGAGAATTTTCAACCATATCTGCATCTTCACTGAGCTCTTCTGGCTCAACAGTAGAATCAGGTCTCTAAAATACTTGCTGAAAGCATCCTTTTGCTTCTGTCTTTCAACTGCCTTTGCCTTGTATATGGCTCTTTTCTTACTCCCACTTGGGTACCTTCTACCAATATCTCTTGATCTCTTGCCCATGTTGATAGAAGTCACCATATTCTAAAAGAATATTAATTATAGATTTTCACTTTCATATTATGAAAATAATTTATGTTTTGATAGTTGTACAACTGATTTTCTTCAATAATGTTTATTTTGTGCCCCCTCATTTCCCCCAGCACCGCCCGGCCCCATGGAAACACTGCCCCCACCCCCAGCACAGCCCGCCTTGCAGAAACAAACCCTCCTTCCTCAGCACCACCCCATCGAAACAGCTCTGGGCCAAAGAGGAAAGTTGGGGGGGGAGGAGAAACGGCACACATAGGCAAAAGAAATATTCCATTCTATGCATCTGAAAAAGTGGGCTGTAGCCGATAAAAGCTTATGTTGAAATAAATTTGTTAGTCTCTAAGGTGCCACAAGTGCTCCTGTTCTTTTTGCAGATATAGACTAACACGGCTGCTACTCTGAAACCTGGCACAAATAGGGTGACCAGATCACAGCAGTAAAATAGGACCCACCCCCTCCCTGCTTGGCCCCACCATCACACCCTCTTCACCCCCTAGTCCGCCGCTGACTTACTGCATCCCTTCTAGTCAGTCCCCCACCCACCACTCGCTTCCTTTCATTTTCTCCCTCCCCTGCCAGAAACCCCTATGCCTGCCCCTAGAACCACTGCTGGCTCACTGCTCGCCTCTTTGTTCACCTGCCGCTTGCCCACTCGCTTGCCCACTCGCTTGCCCCCGACTTGCTGCTGCACACCCCACCCCAGTATATAGCCTCATTCAAAGACCCAGGGGGTCACTTTATTATTGCACACAGCAATCAATCAATGCAATTGTAGATAAATCTCTGCATTATGCATTTTTGTATAACTTTTACATGACTTTGTATTGAACCTTGGTAATATGTTATAGTGGGCCCCAAGGTAGTATAATTAAGGTAAAAGAAAAATGTCTTTTTGCTAGAAGTAGAATGAGATCTTTCCTCCACTTTGTAATCAATTGCCCTATTGAATGAATGAGGTGTGAATAAGGAAGGTGTGGAAGGCAGGCACCTCCAGACAGCTGCAACCCTTGGAGAGGGGCTGGGAGCCAGACCAAGGAGCTTTGCCCAGGGCTGAGTGTGACAGAGTTTGGGTGCTGGGTGCAGTCTCTGGGCTGGGGCACAGGGTGGGGTGCAGGAAGGGTGGAGGTGTGCAGGCTCTGGGAGGGAGTGCAGAGGGGTGGGTGCCAGGCAGGCTTTGGGACAAGTTTGGGGGCTGGAGGGGGATACTGGGGGGAAGGGACTGCCATGTGGCTTCCTTCCTCCCCTGATGCCCCTCACCATAGCTTCAGTGGGGGATGGAGCTGCCCCTTCCCCAGTGTTTGTAGGAGTGGTGGCTGGGGGGAAACCCAGTCAAACTCTGGTTTTACTCTTTCACTGATGGGCCACTTAAACCCCTTACAAACTCCTTCCCGCCTCTCTCACTCCCCTTTTCTACTGGACTTGTTTGAGCTTTTCGGTGGAGCCAGATGAAAACCACAAACCCCAGTGAGAACAGCAGGCTGGAAGACTAGACTGAACCCACCACTCAGCCTAGTCCATCCCAGAGCCCAGGACTGAGGGCAATGTCCCTCCAACCCCAGGCCACCTGCTTCCACTCCTGGCCTTTCCCAGCGCTGCCAGTGATTCTGTGTGGCTGCATCGGGTGGGATTTCAAGCGGACTCCTCAACCCCTCACTAAATTCACCCCTGTTTTGCGACCGCTCTGCACCAAGAGCACCTTCCTTCCCTGCCCTAGAGCTGCTGGATGGCTAGAAAGCTGAGCTGGGCATTTGATTGATCTAGAATATTATCATGCCCCCCCCAAAAAAAACTTAATATCCACACAGCTTTGGGGGTGCTATTTCCCCCCTCCCAGCAGGTCTTTTTTATTGTTGCAGGGCAAATGAAGGAGTCATAGTTTAATTTAAATATTCATCCCCTACAGTGGTCTTGCAGCAGGGAAAACAGAGTTAAGGGGAAGGGAACTGGTTTGGATAGGAGCCCCAGTCCCCTTCCTTTGCAAAATAATTTGGAAAGGGAATCAGATCACGCTGTGCCTCAGTTTCCCCTTCTGTAGGGAAATGGGGGGAGAGATAAAAGTCTCAGCCTGCCGTGCCATGTTGCAGACCTTTCGCATTCTCCCCTCTTGATATATTTGATTTCCTCCTCCATACCTCCCTCTCTCTCTCTCACCTGGAGTTTACAGCACTAAGTACCGGCTGGGGGCGTTTTTCCTGGGTTACATGACATGATCCCAACTTTAGTTCTGAAACAGACACAGGCAGGCACAAACTCACCCTCAAACAGCAACACCCCGAAAACCACAACACCAACCCAATATTACAAACATAGGGGGAATGACAGGGTCAAACACCCACCGTTGGAAGCCCCAGCAGCTATTCAGGTGAGTGAGGTCCACTGCAGAGATTGCTGTGTATCCCACCAGACCAGAAGCTCCCTCGGCGTCTCCTCCAGGCTCCAGGTGACTGCTGTGGGGAGGAGAGGGGAGGGGACGGGAGGAAGGCTGCAAGCACATGTGCCTTCTCCCCCGTCCCCCCTCCTGACCTTCAATACTCAGCAGCCGTCTCTGCCTCAGCCTTCTGCTGGCCAGCCTCTCTCGTTGCCTAGCAGCAACAGCTGCTGCTTCTGGGAGATGCAGAACTTTGCTTCCGGGAGACAGCCGGCCAGCGCGGGGCCCCCTTCAGAGGCGGGATCCAATTCGGGGGAATCGGGCAAATCGGCCTAAAGCCGGCCCTGAATTCAACATTAACAAGTCACCGGGACCAGATGGCATTCACCCAAGAGTTCTGAAAGAACTCAAATGTGAAGTTGCGGAACTATTAACTAAAGTTTGTAACCTGTCCTTTAAATCGGCTTTGATACCCAATGACTGGAAGTCAGCTAATGTAACAAAATTACTAAAAAAGGGCTCTAGAGGTGATCCCAGCAATTACAGACCGGTAAGTCTAACGTCAGTACCGGGCAAATTAGTCAAAAAATAGTTAAGAATAAAATTGTCAGACACATAGAAATACATAAACTGTTGAGCAATAGTCAACATGGTTTCTCTAAAGGGAAATTATGTCTTACTAATCTATTAGAGTTCTTTGAAGGGGTCAACAAGCATGTGGACAAAGGGGATCCAATGGACTTAGTTTACTTAGATTTCCAGAAGGCCTTTGACAAGGTCCCTCACCAAAAGCTCTTACGCAAATTAAGCTGTCATGGGATAAAAGGGAAGGTCCTTTCATGGATTGAGAACTGGCTAAAAGACAGGGAACAAAGGGTAGGAATTAATGGTAAATTCTCAGAATGGAGAGAGGTAACTAGTGGTGTTCCCCAAGGTCAGTCCTAGGACCAATCCTATTCAATTTATTCATAAATGATCTGGAGAAAGGAGTAAACAGTGAGGTGGTAAAGTTTGCAGATGATACTAAACTACTCAAGATAGTTAAGACCAAAGCAGATTGTGAAGAACTTCAAAAAGATCTCACAAAAATAAGTGTTTGGGCAACAAAATGGCAAATGAAATTTAATGTGGATAAATGTAAAGTAATGCACATTGGAAAAAATAACCCCAACTATACATACAATATGATGGGGGCTAATTTAGCTACAACGAGTCAGGAAAAAGATCTTGGCGTCATCGTGGATAGTTCTCTGAAGATGTCCACGCAGTGTGCAGCGGTGGTCAAAAAAGCAAACAAGTTGTTAGGAATCGTTAAAAAGGGGATAGAGAATAAGACTTAGAATATATTATTGCCCTTATATAAATCCGTAGTAAGTCCACATTTCAAATACTGTGTACAGATGTGGTCTCCTCACCTCAAAAAAGATATTCTAGTACTAGAAAAGGTTCAGAAAAGGGCAACTAAAATGATTAGGGGTTTGGAGAGCGTCCCATATGAGGAAATATTAAAGAGGCTAGGCCTGTTCAGCTTGAAAAAGAGGAGACTAGGGGGGGATATGATAGAGGTATATAAAATCATGAGTGATATTGAGAAAGTGGATAAGGAAAAGTTATTTACTTATTCCCATAATACAAGAACTAGGGGTCACCAAATGAAATTAATAGGTAGCAAGTTTAAAACAAATAAAAATAAGTTCTTCTTCATGCAGTGCACAGTCAACTTGTGGAACTCCTTACCTGAAGAGGTTGTGAAGGCTGGGACTATAACAATGTTTAAAAGGGAACTGGATAAATTCATGGAAGTTAAGTCCATAAATGGCTATTAGCCAGGAAGGGTAAAGAATGGTGTCCCTAGCCTATGTTCATCAGAGGATAGAGATGGATGGCAGGAGAGAGATCACTTGATCATTGCCTGTTAGCTTCCCTCCCTCTGGGGCACCTGGCATTGGCCACTGTCGGTAGACAGATACTGGGCTAGATAGACCTTTGGTCTGACCCAGTAGGGCTGTTCTTATTTTCTTATCCTTGAGGAGGCCACTGAGAGATGTGGGGCAAAAATCTGTCTGGAGATTGATCCTGCTTTGAGCAGGGGGTTGGACTAGATGACCTCCTGAGATCCTTTCCAATGCTGATATTCTATAATAGTTAACTTCTTATGGAAGTTGAATAAACTGCATCTTTTTAAAATGTAAAAACATGCTTACGTTATTTGTAAAATTTGTGATAGTATGGCTTTTAATCACTTTATTTAATTGTAATCCTGTGATTAAAAAACCTTTCCTGAAAAATATAACCATTTTTTTTAAGAAAGGGGATAGGAGGTATGTTTCTTCACATAACAGGGGTGAGTGGGGGCTGTCTTCACCTTACTCTTTCATACAGTTAGAAAAGCTTCATGACATAAGGGTGTCTGTTTCAAAATATCGCTTGCTTAGTGTCATGTTTAGATGCAATAGAAAAGCATGTGAACATAACTTTATTTCTAATTAAAACAATATTTTGTTGCAGAAGTTAACTGCTTCAAATAACAAGAGTGAGAGGGGGCAGAATCTTACTCCTTTATGCAATTACTCAAGCTACATGGTTTTTGTCTTTTTAAGCTTGTATTGTAAATGGTGGGAACATTACATTCACTCTAAAATCTTCACACTTTACAAAAGATATCCTGTAAAGTGATGTTACAAAGTTTAAATTAAAAGGCCTCTTTGCAGCTAAAGTCTATGGGTGCTAATTCCCAATAAATGTAAAGATTATCAAAACACATTACTTTAAGTAGATGGAATAAGAGAAATTGATATAAAGATTAGCCATAACTTTCATGAGGGTCTTTCTTCCATTTTTAAAGACCAAGGGTAAAGACACAATGTAAAAAGAGACAACATAACTTCTGCTACAAAACTGAAAACAAATAAGGATGTTTGCTAAATGTATATAAATTTGGTCAATAAAGTTGTCTACAGATATGTTCTTTTGATGGGCGTTTTAAAAATTTGTTAAAAATTTACTTGATTTAACTGTGTTTTGATTAAAAAAAGAGAAGAAAAAGAGTCGGGAGCTGGGGGAAAGACTTCTAATCTCTGGTATAAAGTGTTAACTGTTTTACATCAGCTAATTTTTCTTTTAAGTTAGCTTGTGCATGTGCTTTATAAAGTGTGTAAATTTAAAGCTTTTTTTACAGCAGTTTTTCTTTGAGCAAGATTTAAAAAGCAACCTAAAGGCTGGTATATTACTAAAACAATTTGTGTTATTTACAGGGTTTGACTTTTCATTCCTTTGTTTAAAGAGCTGCATTTTTTTAAACAGACCACTGGTCAAAAGCCATGCCCCTTGGGATGTTGTGATTGGTTCAGGGAAATATATTCTATGGTGTTGCTATGGAACAGCTCCTGATTGGCTCAACCAAGCGGCATAGGTTGCCTCAGGCTGGCTGGCTGACCCTGGATTTGCTGGCATTTTCCTAGAAGTAGCTGCAGGGGTAAGACGCTTTTCTCTTTTCTCTGCCATGTGGTCAGTGACACAGGAGAGACAGATTAGAATAGAGACAGAGATAGATCAAAAGTGCCCAAGTGACTTTGAAATTTAACTCCCATTAATTTTCTATGGCACCTAGATTCATCGATTTTTAAGCCCAGAAAGGATCATTAGATCTTCTATTCTGACGTCCTGTATAACAAGGACCATTAAATTTCACCCAGTTGCCCCTGGAGTGAGTCTAATAACTTATGTTTGACTAAATCCTATCCTGCAGGAAAGAACCCAGTCTGATTTGGTTCTGATAGTTAATCACCATCACTGTTAAATAGATGTGCCAAATTATTAATTTCAATTTGAGCTTCTTGCCTTTGGATCTCATTATTCCAAGGTTACGTTCCTTAGCCACTGATGCACTTTAGAAAAAAAAATCCCCACAATGACTAAAAATGTAATAAACCCAGGTTGCTTGTGAGCCACCTGTGGTAAAATATTTATTGAAATTCTTTGAGTAATTTTGAATGAGTGCATTTTTGAACATTGTGTGGTTCTTTGTGAAAAAAAATGGAAAAAAAATCACTGTATGCATCACCTACTCTAAATTATTCACCCATCTCTATAGATGTTAGCCTTGTTTGACCTTAGTATGAAGTTTGTATCAGTTGTGTTAACCATTTTGTGTTCTTATTTACAATGAACAATCAGATTACAGTAAAATATGTTCAGGCTATTCTAACACTGAGGCTAGCAAGTGAAAATGCTGAGACACAATGGCTCATTTATTTAATATTCAGTGGATGGAAGGAAGCAGGTGTGAAGTGTTATCATCTCAAACAGCACTAGACAACCGTTTTGGAAATTAACAGGCAATTAAAACTCAACATTAGGAATAACAGACCAGATTTTAACCTCCGGTTAACCTTATGTAAATCTGGAGTGACACCATCAGCTTCAGAAAAGTTTCTCCGTGTTTACCAATGGTGTAAATAAGATTGCAACATGGCCTAATATCTCTTGCTCTCATCGGGGCATACATTTCCTTTCTTATTTTCTTCCTTTTGCACACTAGAAAAAAAAACGGAGTAATTTTGCAAACACGTTTGTTTGCCAAGCAGCAGAAATACTGTGATTCTGCATAGTGCAAATTTCTGTGTTAGAATAGACAACTAACAAACCAACTTGTATATATATGTATCAATTTATATGCCTTAGGAATTTTTTCCGTACTCATCAATGGAGGCCAGCTAAATACATTGAATATTGCGACTCTGTGAGAGGGAAAAAAAAATCAGATATACACTGCAGCTGAATTGTGAACACCCCAGGGCAGAATCAGAAATCACTCCAAGGCAAGGCCAGGTCTACACTGGGAAATTAGATTGGTATAACTGCATTGTTCAGGACTCGCAGTGCAGTGGTTTGGGTTACTATATACACCAGACCTGCACAACGTGCCGCCCGGGGGCCGCATGTGGCCCGTGTGGGCTCACTGTGTGGCCCACAGGGGATGAGTAGGTGGACTCACTGTGAGGCTCATGGGGGGTGAGTAGGCAAGCGGCGGGTGAGGGGAGCTGAAGAGGTGGGTGGGCAGTGGCGGGGAGTAAGGCAAGTCGGAGAGGGTTGGGGGCAGAGGAGGCGAGTGGGTGGGCAGTGGGGTGGGCAGGTGAGCTGGCAGCGGGGCAGAGGGGGTTGAGGAGGTGCACGGGTGGGCGGTCAGTGGTGGGGGCTGAGTAGGTGAGCCGGGGGAGTGGAGGGCTGAGGAGGCGAGTGAGGAATCTGTGGCTGACCTTTTCTACTGATCTGGTCTGGCTCCCATCCCCTCTACAAGGGTTGAAGCTGTCTGGAGGTTCCTGCCTTCCACGCCTTCCTCATTCACACCTCCTTCATTCAACAGGGTAATTGATTACAAAATGGGGGGAAGATCTTATTCTACTTCTAGCAAAAAGACATTTTTCTTTTACCTTCATTATACTATCTTAGGGGCCCGCTATAACATGTTACCAAGGGTCAATACCACTTTTTCGGTGGAGCAGCGCTGAGGAAGGAGGGTTTGTTTCTGTGGGGTGGGTGGTGCTGGGAGGGGAAGTATTTCACGGCGGCTGGGCGGCGCTGGAGGGGGGAGTGTTTTGGTGGGGCTGGGCAGTGCTGGAGGGGGTGTTGTTTCAGGGGGGCATGGTGGCGCTGGGGAGGGGCATCTGCGGGGCCGGGGGGAGCTCGGCCCTGAGCTGTTTTCTTTGGAGTAATATGGCCCTCGCCGCTTTACGAGTTGTGCAGGCCTCATATACACAATAATTAAAGTCCTGTAAAAATGGTAACCACAATAAAGTGAAAGAAGTAAATGGAAAAATATCCAAACTTTATATTACAATTGTCAGTGACGCACCAAATCAAGAAAAGTCAGAGGTGGTAGATATATATATATATATATATATAATAAAACCATTATCTGGAGCCACTATTACAAACATAAAGCATCTTCTTTTAAAAACCAAACACTTTACTGTGGATGACTTGTACAATTATATTTGCATAACACCAACATGGCTCAAACCTGGGATCTCTGGATGGAAACACCTGAGCCGAAAAGACGCAGCTTTCTTGGCTAGTGATGTGGCAGGCACATCAATCTGTAGTTGGCCTAGTCACCAGTAGCAGAGGTCAGACCATCAGCTTGAGCAGGTAGTGCTGACATTTCCAGAATTACCCTGGCCAGAGAAGCCCATCCCAAGATCACAGACTTCGCAATTCGGTTCTCCATACAGGCCACCACTTGCAACGCTGACACCCTTGGGTTGGTCATCAGCATCAGAGATCAAACTTGGTCCTCTGGACCTTATTACATGAGCCTCTCCTGTGGAGCTAAATAAGCCCCCTCTCTCTCCCTCCCTCAGCCAGTGCTGTAGCAGACTCATCACACTGTAGCTGGCCTAGCCACGGGTAGAGGGGGACAGAGTGTCACACTGAGCAGGCATGGCTTACACTTGAATGAAGCTGTTTCACTGGTCTCCAGCCCATACCATGCACCTGACAGCATTGCTTCCTGGGGCTCCTCTCCAGGCAGTGACAGCCCTGTGAGAAGCTGGGCTTAGGGACATATCACGGGGGAAGCGGACGGGACAGAGGGTTTGCTCAGAACTCATGGGAACCATTTTCAGGAGGGGGAACAATAGTCATGCGTGCACCCTCCCACTCCCTACAGCAGTCAGTGGTCCCCACAGGCACTCTGCCCTCCTCATTCCCCCTCTGTGTGGTTGCATCAGCCATCAACCCCAGTTACCCTCCCCTGCACAAGTGCGCTGTGCTGTCTGGTGGGGAGTCTACAAGCAGGGACCTGGATCAGGGGAGTTAGAGGAGGTAGAAAATCCAGGTAGAAATCAAAACCCGGGGATTTTTTGGAGGCTTTCGGTAAACAACAAAAATGAAGGGCCTATTTTTAAGAGAGAGAGAGGCCAATATTTCATAATCATGACTCATGAATTTGCATTCCTCCATTCTTAGTTGTCCAGCTTGAGACTCATTAAATTGGCCCAGTTTTCAAAAGAAGAGTGCTCAGTACTTCAGGGCCCTTACGGGCATCTCAAATTTGGCATCTGAAATCACCAGTCACGTTTGACAATCTTGGCCAAAACATACACTAATTAGTGTGCAAGAGCCCCCAACCCCCTGCCACCATTAAATATTTAACAGATTCTGCAAGGACCTTGCTAGCAAACTAATACCTTATTCCAGCAGTAGCTCCTTTGAAATAAACAGTGCAAAATACTATTTACTGGAATTAGGGTATCGCAGTGTGATCCATAAATAACACTCTGAAGATCTGAGCTTCAAACAGAAGGCTGGTCTAAAGTTTATCTAAAGAAAACCTGGCAGGAGACATTTTCAAAGCTGTAAATGGGGATTTAGTGCCCAACTCCCATTGACTCATCAGGGATTTGGGCACCTGACTGCCTCTTTATGTCTTTGGCATTCGTTCCCAACCACACTAAATAGTAACACTCCCATGGACTTCACTTGCAGAGGATTGGAGCCCTGGGGCTTTTCATCTTCAAAGTGATCCACGCAGCGTAACTCATTGCTACTCACAAACTGCCTGGGTCGTAGGTGTTGTGTAACCCAGCTTTAGGAAGGTGGAAGAAGGATGAGATGAGATAATGCAGCATTTTCTTCTTTATAACTTTATTTTATTTGAATGAAAATGAGTGGAGTGGAAACACGGATCCATTGATCTGTGTGATGGCGTATGACAAGTTGGAATCTCTTACATGACCTTTTCATTCAGGATGTCAGGGAGTGGGACATGGATTCTCCCATCTGTCTTGCCGCTGTCTCTCTCTCCCCCTCATCCACCTCAGTTCTCTCATTAAAGAGATCTGTATTTGCCTATGAGGACACCCCAATTCTGCTCTTCCACTTGGTTCACTGTGTCAGAGATCCATTGCCAAAAGTGAACCTGATTTATGCCTCGCACGAGAAGATGAGGTCTCCTTGGCAAATATGCTGATGGACATTTTTTCATCACTTGCAAGGAAAGGTTAATTATACATATATCTATATATATCTATATATATTCTTAGAAATTAAAGAAAATCAATGTAATAGAGTTAAACTTTAGACCTCAGAGCGGAAAAAAGGTAACAGAGGGTCAGGCTGATGAGAAGGAAGGAAAGAGAGGACAGTTGGACAAGGGACCCTGAGCTCACAGGGCCTCCCGATCATCTGTAACTGGGGTGAAATGGGTGGAGGTGGGGAATCCAGAAACAGGATGTATGCTCGAATGGCCTGAGAGGGAAACTTCTAACCTCAGGAAATCTGCCTTTAACCAGCTGCTCTGCTTATTGCAAAATAACAACTCCTAAGTTTAAACAGTAAACTTTAAGGGCCCAATCCATCATATGTCCTGCTTTTCTGGATAGATTCACAGGGCTCGATTCATGAAGAACTTAGACATTGGGATGCTGAGTGTTGCATGCGCTAACTTTTAGGCACTTGGAAAATCATTGCCCTTCACAAAGCCTGACCTTGCCCCCCAGTTGCCTACACAATGACAGGTTGGAGAGAGAGTTACCTAAGAAGGGGATCCACAAAAGCCAGCATGGTAGGCGCGGAGCCACCTAAACTAGCTAGTGGGAGATGCTAAGCCAAGAAGTGCTAAGTCCCGCCACTCCCAGGGAGGTCAGGGCCTAAAGCCTGATCTACACTGGGAGGGGGAGCAAAGGGGGATACGGCATCAATCTAAGTTATGCATCTTCGGCTACGTGAATAGTCTCATTGCTCTCATTTGTTGGAACTACAGAGCATTGCTTGAGTGCTGACCCAGCCCAGTGTTACTGGTAGCTTATTACAGAGAGTGAACATCAGGGATCTTGTCCCAAGGGGAACAAAACAGCATTTAAACCAGTCTCAAGAAATCAGCTTGAGTCTTGGAGGCAGCTCAGGAAAGGCTCTTTGTTCCACTACCACAGATAACCCTACATACCTTGAGTGGTTTCACTGCTCCGAATAAAGGGTCCAAGGATCACATCCATAGACCTATTGGATATCTTGAGATGCTCTATTCTGGGTGCAGATAGACTAGATTGTCTACCTACCTACTTATTGATTTGACTAAGAAAACAGAGAAAATCACAAGTCAGAGTGATCTCTCCATATCTATAATCTCTGTTTAACAGACAGGTGAGTTAATTCATATTGTTTTTTGTTTTAATTTTTCAATTTAAAAGGTCCAGATTCTGCTCCACTTATCTAGGGGTGGGTCTCTCTGCAGAGTCCCATTGACTTCTGCTCACACAGTTTGTTACTACACAGAGGTCGTGGCTGGCA
This sequence comes from Gopherus evgoodei, assembly GCF_007399415.2. Taxonomy (NCBI): domain Eukaryota; kingdom Metazoa; phylum Chordata; order Testudines; family Testudinidae; genus Gopherus; species Gopherus evgoodei. The sequence goes on along the minus strand of NW_022060005.1, from coordinate 4,804,188 downwards.
ACCTAGCTACAATATGAATCACTCAGCTCTCCCTCTTGCTTTTAGAGTGACCAGACAGCAATTATGAAAAAGAAAGACAGGAGGCGGTGGGTAACAGGACCCAAAAATTGGGACTGTCCCTATGAAATCGTGACATCTGGTCACCCTACTTGCTTGCAACAGCACTGAGACAAATGAGATCAGTTGGTGCATGTTAGCAATAGTGTGTGTTTGTTAGGGAGTGGTGAGATTGGGGGCCGGAGAATCTCTGGAGATGGCCCTTAACTTTGGAGTTCACTTTGCACAGAATCTGCCTGTGGCATTCAGGTTCTAGTGTAAGATTCCTTTGCTTGGGCATTAGTCTGATGAGTCAACAATGGGGAATTGATTCAGTTGCTCCCTGGCAGACATTTGGGTTTAACTATTGATTTGGTATTACACAGAACACTGGCTCCATTTCTATTTCTACTAAAAATCAATGTCAAAATAGCCACTCACTTCCAAGAGGGCAGCACAGATTTTCTTATGTATGAGCAGCCTGATATTCAGACTTGCAGAACACTAAGTCAAAAGCCCCATTAGATCAGACTTTCGAAGGAACTTTAGAGATTTTTAGACACAAAGTCCCATTAATTTTCAATCAGACCCTTTTTCAAATTATGTCAGCATGCCTAGAGAGTTTTCTGGGCACATTCCTTTATTATGATCATTATTAATTTCTCTCAGTATCACATAGGGTGGATTTTAGAAAAGAAGAAAGAAATAGCTTTCACAGCACACTAAATCTTTCAGCTTAAAAAGAAAAAAGCTGTTATCTAAAATGCATCCCCATGTGTCACCAATAAATCCTGGCTGAACAGACTCTGTAGGTTTGGGTAGTCAGGAGTCTTGTTAAATCCTCTACAGAATTCCTGCATTTCAGGTGCTCAAATTCATTCAGGCTCCTTTGACTTTCCTTCACATTATCACAGTGCCTTAGTACGTTGCCTTCTGGAGGTCACTAGCCATGATGTCTCTCATTCCTAACACGTTCTTGAGCTGCTTGTTCATGCCCTGCTGGGTTTGTCTATATTCTAATTTGCCATAACTGCTCCCCTTCAAGGCAGAGTTCTTCATACTTCCCCATCTTCTCTCCTTGTTTCTTTTTTATGTTTCTGTCTGCTGACTTGGCAACATCAATTAACATGGGCTTGTTTGCTGTTTTTTCTACAACTATGTGTGGCCTGTTTGACCACACCATTTGGTCTGTGACAATTGCCAGATACCATAAATCTTACCCTCTTCATTCTCTAGAGCGCTTCCACTTTAGTGTTAGTAATAGCGCATCGTTTGTGGCAAGCATGGATTTATACGGTCTCCAGTGCAGACACTTGGTAACCTCACTGTGTCTGTTCATATATTTTCTCCCAGATAGGCTCTAGCAGTTGCTCAACACATGCTCCACCATGTCTTCCTTTTTACAACATATTCTGTGTCTTGCGGAATAGTTCTGTCAGAACATTTTACTTCTTACATAATAAAGCTTTAACGACTTTAGTTGTCCCCTCATAATGAGGCTCTGTCTCTCTTTTTGAGAGATCCTTCTGTAAGCCATTAATTTATTAATCTTCTGTCACCAGTAGGTTTGATCTCTATTGACCACTGTCAATGGATTGCTTTCTGTGTAAATCTTTCAAGTCTTTTATTTATTTATTTATTTATTTTTCAGCAATTTGCTTTCTCCTTTCTTTCATATTTCGTGGGTTTGGATGCAGCTCAGTCATGGCTTCTTATTGTAACTAGATGATCTTTACTCAGGTTGACTCCTCATATTTTGATGTTATAGTCTTCATTATCAATAGCTTCTTTCACAGACAGAAGAGTTTTCCTTCATCACATCATGGGATGTATGTTCAGTCAATTCTTGATTGCTATGCAATACACTAGGCATCACCAGCAGTTGTCTTCTTTGGATGTCAATTTTTTTCTTCTCCTCTTGATTCCACTTGATCACTCCAGCACTATTCTGTACTATTGGCATCCCCACATATTAATGGCTCAGATCAAATTCTTAGACTTGAGTTTTGTCCATAGAGTAGTTCCTATATATCTGTAATATTCTTTCCTCACTTTTTTTTTCAGTTTCTAATGTTGTAGCTCTGACAGTTTTCCTCATTCCAGGATATCTGTAGGGGTCAGGCTGAGATATCATGGATAGTTCCTTGCTTGTAACTTGTATGTCATCAGTTTGTTCCACTCTTGCCATCTTTACAGATGCTGACACACACGTAGCAAAGCCAACCTGTAGCTTTATATCTTCAACAAACTTTCCCACACATCATCAATCTCTGTAGCTCCTGTTTGTGACTATTCCTGTAGTTTCAGCTTGCCCATGTCTAACAAATTAACCAGTTGTTGATCTTTGCTGATATGACAATCACAGTTTATCTCAACAAGCATCTATGTCAGCGGCAGCATCGCTACAACAAATGGCACTGGTGCTAAGGAATCCCCTTGAAATATTTCTCTTCTAATTTGGACCTCATTGAAAATACTCTTCTAGGTAGAGTCAAGTGTTCCAGTTAAGCATAGATTGCTGTAGAAAGGAGATGATTTTTGGATGAACTTTGGACACTTTCCTTGTGTGGAGAGTACCACATTCATGGATCAGAAAAGATACAAAACAAAGAATGAGACCGTCTAACTTTTTCTGTGATCTTCCTGGAAAGTCTGAGCTGGTCTTTTGTCCCTTTCATATTTACTGAGTTTTTTGCTCAGGAGGCAGCATTCCATTGCAAGCTAGCTCTATCCACATTTTCTTTGCCAGATTTGTTGATAGAAATTTCCATGTAGTTGGTCAACCAACCATGTTTGGTCTATAATTCATAGATTACTGCGGCCGCTTCCTCCTCCTTCTTTTAATGTTTTGGTATCAGGAATGATGTCTCTATTACTATCCATCTTCGAAATCTGTTCTTCAGACATTTATTAAGTTGTTCAAGCAAACAATCAATCTGTGTTGTAAGACATTTCAGCCAGAATACATGTATCTCATCTGGTCTGGGTGGCTTTCCATTTTTTATTCTTCTCCGTACTTCATCTTTTTCTTTCTTTGGTCTTTGTGAATTCCTCTGTGCTGTGGCTTTCTAATTATTTCTCACTTTTTTAATCCAGTCTGCTGTCAGATTACATTGTACATCCTCAGACCAAATTTTCTTCCAGTAGCACTGAAACTCTCCCATGTCATTTATTGGCTCTCTAGTTTTCCTATTCTGCTTTTAACATTAATCAGATCAAAATCTCCTAGGTTCTCTGCAGTGACTCTTCTCTTGATACTAAGAACTTTGTGGGAAATCTTTCGAGTCCATGACACTAAGTGATGAGCTTCTCTTTACATTGTTTCTTCATAACTCTCACATCCTTTCATTAGCTGATATTTCATCTCCAGGCTCTGTGCTGCTCTTTAAATGTAATATAATATAAATCAACACATCCTTCATATTTCCTGTATTTTCTTTGGGAGCCGCTACACTCATATTTGTCCTCAATTTCTCTTCCATTTGTGTTTTCTGTTAATCCTGTATCATTTCCTTCTACCAAAATATTTGCAGGTGGGTCAGCATGACTCATCCCCCTTTTCAGACTTTCAATCTCCATTTCTGTAAATATTCCTCCTTGCAATTAAGCTCTGCTGTTGTCCATTGAGTATATGTTCAGTCATTATTTTCTCGATTTTTCTTTCCTTTCATTATTGGAGCATTCATTTATTTCCAGGCTCTCTGTTCTGATTTTGACAAAATCCAACTTTAGATCATGTCTTGGTTTGCAATGAGTTCTTTTCGCTCTTTTGTTGAAAACTATCTCTGGTTTCCTTGGATAGTCTGGACAGCTGCATGATATCCACTTGAGGTTACCTGCTTCCACACAATACACCTTCTCAATGGAGGAGCCTGTCATACAGCTAAGCTTTTGTAGGCCCCCTCTATGGCATTCAGAATAATTATTAAGTTGCCCGTATTCTCTCTATGTGGCTGAGTTGTCAGTCTATACAATATGCTGAGTCTTAAACCAGTATTTCTAGGTCTCAGGGGTTTGTTTATTTATTTGTTTATTTATGTATTATAGAAATCCTAAATATTATAATAGGGATGAATCCAATTATGTACTATAGATATTAAATACTCTACAACAGTGGTTTTGAACCTGTGGTCTGGAGGTATGTAGACCATGTCTAAGATTTTCAAAGAGGTGAAAACCTCCATTTAAATTTTTTAGGGGTCTACAAATGAAAAAGGAAAAAAAACCACTGCTGTACAAAAATTGCAAAATATAATAATAGACAAAGAGGTACTTATAGAATTGGCCAGGTCCCAAGTGGGTGTGACTCAGCCATAGCTCCATTGGAGTAAAGGGGCAAGATCCCCAACTGGAGTAAAAACTGCTGTATCTGTGCTGATGTTAGAGGGACAGATGAAAGAGTTATTAGGCCAGAAGGACACCAAGTGAGCAAAGGACTTTATAGTCTGCTTGTTACAGCCCTCATCCTGGATGCAGGAGATCAAGTCCCCTTTCTTCAATGACTTTTAATATTTAACCACAGTGGAACAGATTCAACAGGAGACCCTAAGCGAGGCCTGCATCAGGCTGTCCCTTAGTCATAGCTTGGCAGGGATTTTGTGAATACCTGTCGGGCCTGATTCTGCAGTTTAGGGGCTTAAAGAGGCAGTTACACAAGAGGACTTCGGCCCCTATCTGGCATATTTTGTCTCTGTACAACATACAAATTCCAACCAGTTCATTGCTGTCTATCTCTCTAAATTTTAAAGTCTTCAAATTTACTCAAATATATATATTGTACCGGATAGAATAGGGCTCTCTTTGCATTCATCCAACTGAACAGATAATGTCCACATGCAATTTTAGTTCACTTATGTTGTGTTATATTAAATTTATTTATTTATTGGTCTTACAGGTTACAGTTTTCCCAAATAAATACCAATGGAAAATCAAACCACAGTGACTGAATTTATTCTCCGGAAACTTTCCAGTGACCCACAGATGCAGAGTTTCCTCTTCTCAATGTTTTTAATTATTTACCTAATCACTCTGGGTAGTAACATAATGATCATGGTGGTAATAAGAGCTGACTCCCATCTTAACACCCCAATGTACTTCTTCCTCTTCCATTTATCCTTTGTTGATATCTGTTATTCCTCAGTCACGGTGCCAAATATGCTGATGAACTTCCTAGCGGAGCACAAAACTATTTCTGTCAATGGCTGCATTGCCCAGATATTTCTTTTTATCCTCTTGGTTGGTGCTGAAGTTTTCATTCTCTCAGCCATGGCTTATGACCGCTATGCTGCCATCTGTGATCCATTACATTACGTGCAGACAATGAGCAAAGGGATCTGTGTTCAGCTGGTAAGTGGTTCATGGACCATGGGCTTCCTCCATGCCCTTCTGAACACAGTTTTTGCCCTCAAGTTGCATTTCTGTGGGCCCAATCAAATCAACCATTTCAGCTGTGAGCTCCCACCTCTGTTACAATTATCCTGCACTGACACCCTCACAAATCAAGTGGTGCTTCTTACTTCTGTTTTGATATTTGGGTTAAGCTCCTTCCTCCTCACACTGATCTCCTACATTTACATCATCTCTACCATCCTGAGGATACAATCTGCCGAGGGCAGGCGTAAAGCCTTCTCCACCTGCAGCTCCCACTTGATTGTGGTTGTCTTGTTGTATGTGACAGGTTTTCTCCAGTACACAAAACCCAGCTCAGTCTCCTCTGTGGTTCTGGATGAAATAGTCTCCATCCAGTACAGCATCTTGATCCCCATGTTAAACCCCATCATCTACAGCCTGAAAAACAAGGAGGTGAAAATAGCACTGGGGAAAACATTGGGGAAATTGAAGTTTCTCAAGTAGTGCTGATGATGTCAGGTAACTGATGGTCACATTGTGATAACCTCAGCTGCTTTAAATCAGTGTGGCTCCATTAAAGTCATTGGGACAAGTTGTACAAGAGTCAATGGAGCACAGGGGCCTGGACCCTGGGTCTCCTCCATCCAGAGTGAGTGCTCTGAGCACCAGGCCATGAAGACATTCACACATTTCTCTTTCTCTCTCCTTTTCCCATATCTGTTTAATCTGGCTCACTGAATTCAGGGGAGCTATAGCCAATTTATACCAGCTGAGCATCTGGTCAATTTTATAACAATCTCTTTATCTATTGATTTCTCAGGGGGTTGTTTTTGACTAATTTGTTGAAACAACTGATATTAAATAGCTATCTTATTGTACTTTACCCTATTAAAATCTCATGGATTTTTTTTTCAATAATTAATTATAATAAATAGTGGAGCCAATAGCTTTATTTTTCAGTAGGACTAGATCCACAAGAGAACTTAGGTTTGAACAGGAGAGCAAGAGAGAGACCCCCATGAGCATATCCTATATCCCCATGGTTAAGGCACTCACATGAGTGGGGAGAGATCCCCTGTTTAAATCCTGTCTCTTTATCAGGCACTTGAAGCATGGCCCTCCCACATCACAGGTGATTACCCTGAACATTGGGATAAAAGTTGAGTGATCTCCTCTATCTAATTCCTTCTTCCTTTCCCCACCTCAGTTTTTTGTTAAAAAATGCCTTAGGTGCAGTTAGAGGATTCCCACCTGGGAACCCTCTAAACAGAAGGAGATGTCTTGCTCCAGGGGACATCGGAGACTGAACTCTGATAGAGGTGAGGTTTAGAACACACCCTTCTCCTCATCCTCTCCCATTGGCTAGGGAATCACCTATCATGATGTTAGGACACAAGAACAAATGGTAGACCATTCCAGGTCAAATGGTCAATCAGACCAGTGGTCCATCTTGCACAGTATCCTGTTTCTGACAGGGGCTAGTGCCAGATTCTTCACAGGGAAAAATGAACAGAACAGGCAATTATTGAGTGATCCATCCCTTGTTGTCAAATCTCAGCTTCTGGAAGTCAGAGGTTTAGAGACATACAGAACAGGGGGTTGCCTCTCTGGCCATCTGGACTAAAAGCCATTGATGGACCTATCCTACATGAATTTATCTTTTTCTTTTTTTAAAAAAAAAACTATCTTCAGCAGAAGAACAAGGGAACAAGTGAAGTTAAAATGAAAGCCCGATTTTATATTTTACATTTCAAATGCTTTAACTGTTTTGCAGCCTTGTCTGTATTTTTAACAAAAGGTTATAAAATGGGATTTTTAATGGTATGTTTGCCAAGGTATTAAGAAGAGTGACGTCTCTGCATACCAAACTCTGAACCTTGTTTAAAACAGTTTAATGTGGGACATTGACTGAGTTATATGGACACTTTGGGCCTGTCTATGGATCCAAATTAATACACAGAAACTACTTTGGGATCTTTGTGGGTCACAGATGTTGCTGAAGAGAACTGCTCAATTCTGACATTCTGTGTGATGGGGACATAAGAACTGAGTCCAAGCTGAGGGCCATATCTAGCTCAGTATCTTGTTTCTGACAGTGACTAGAACAAGATGATCAGAAAGTTTCACAGTAGAGAGCTGTGGTATATTCAGCTCCTCACAGTAGAATTGTATATAAATAGACATTGGCTTAATGTCTGAAACATGTTTAATTACCCTTTAGAATATGTTTTCAGAATGAATTATAATAACCCAAAATATTTGTATCTAAACCTTTTCTGAATTTCTCTACATTCAGATAAAAAATGGAATGTGTAGGAGAAAAAGTTCCATTGTCTAATTTTGTCATCTTCATGCCATCAGTACATGCAAAGAACACCCTCCCAAGAGTCGCTTAGCCCAAACCATCACCCTCACCTTACAAAAATCCTACAGAGAGAAAGAGAGGAGGTCTTCACTGAATGGGCTTATTCATTTCTGTTTTTGCGAATCACGTCTGATCTAGAGACGTGACACTGCATGCACTTGAATGTTTAGACTAAATGGACATACTCCTACAGCGTGTCTGCATTCAGATCTCCAACTGAGGCTTACAAAACTTCCACTTATAGAGCACCTGAAACTAATCTACATTCTGTATGATCCCTGTGACGTTGCAGTCTATATGATTTTATAAAAATATGCTAATGGGTGAATATCAAGTAACTGGAATATGCTTCATGCAAAAGGTATTGTTACAAAGCTTATTGTCTACTGAGTGTGGTCATCCTATTTGTATAAAGGTATCACTCTTGTATCTGAAACTAGAAATATGAAATATAACTCTGGGGGCCTATTGCAATTATGCAAAGCGTGGGCCATTGATGGTGGTTTGGAATCTTAATGGCTTCCATTACCCAGGACAATTGACTGTAAATGGCTCTATTTGTAGGCAAGCCTTCCTGTGAGCCAGGCTGGGAGGAATGAAGGCTTGAGGTTCTACAGTGACATGTGATAATGGCACATGAACTGGAATCCATCTTTAATCTGGTGTTTTTCCATTGTGAGGAGAGAAGGGAACCCAGAGGGACAAAGGATTCCCACTTTATGCAAAAGATATATAAATGGGTGGAACAGGAAAAAGTGGAGTCATCATGAAGAATCTCCTAACTACCACCTGAGCTGGAACAAGAGCTGTACCAAGGGAAAGAATTGTGCCCAGGCCTGGAAGGTGTCCAGTCTGAGGAAAAAACTTCCTGAAGAAGCATCTCTGAGAGTGAGCTTATCTGCATTTAGTTTGATTAGACATAGATTTGCGGGCTTTATTTTATTTTGCTTGGTGATTTTGTTTTGTCCGTTACTACTTGGAACCATTTAAATCCTACTGTCTGTATTTAATAAACTCATTTTTTACTTATTAATTAACTGAGAGAATATGTTCATATCTGGGTGGGTAAACAGCCATGCATATCTCTCTATCGGTGTAATAGAGGGCAAACAATTGATGAGTTTACCTTGTATAAGCTTTATACAGGGTAAAATGGATTTATTTGGGTTTAGACTCCATTGGGAGTTGGGCATCTGAGTGCTAAAGGCAGGAACACTTCTGTAAGCTGCTTTCAGGTAAACTTGCATCTTTGGGGCAAATAATTCAGACCCTGGGTCTGTGCTGGAGCAGACGGTCATGTCTGGCTCAGCAAGACAGGGTGCTAGGGTCCCAGGCTGGCGGGGAAGACAGAGGTAGAAGTAGTCTTGGCACATCAGGTGGCAGCTACCAGAGGGTTTCTGTGATCTAACCCGTCATAGTCCCAAACCTGCAGACAGATTTTCACTCAAGCTAATAGACCGTATTCACACTTAATTTCAATAAAATTATTCATATTTACAACATTCAGAGGAGTAAAAGCTTTTGCTGCCTATTTATATGAGCATTTGTGTTTTCACTAAACCTACCAAATTGAAAAGTGAGATCTGCAAGATGTTAATTAGGCTTGCACTTTCAGAGGGCTCTGAATTCTGGGCACTGAGGAACAGACAGGAGAAGATCTTGAATACAATGGAAATGAAAATGTAAAGATGAGTGCTTGGAGTTACATGGATGGACTATGTTTGGAATGAATGAAGTAAGGGAAATGTGAAGATGGTAAAAGTTATAGAAAAGCTGAGAGAGTCCAGGAATAGATGGTTTGGCCATGTGAAAAGAAAATCAGAAGACTATATAGGAAACAGGAAGTTCAACTTAGAGATGGAGGGTAAGGGAAGGGTTGGCAGACCCAGAACTAGATGGATGGATGTCATACGATTAGCTAAAGAGTTTCGAAAGAATAGCATTCAAGACAGACTGGAACGGAAAAGAAGGACGTGAACAGTCAACCCTATATAGATGGGAGTAAGGCTAGAAGAAGATGGGAGATGAGTAAGCGCAGCAAGAGGTTCAGACACTATATTACAAGAGTGGCCTGGTAACAGATATGACAAGGTCCTGTAACATCCTGGACAAACCTGATTGAATTATGTTTCATCTGTTTGGGTTTCATTGTATTAAAAATGCAAAATATTTGTGTACTATTGTAGGATGTGTGGAGCTTCTTTAAAAGGAAGGCAATTGCTGGGAGATATTGGGGACTTCAAAGGACTTTTGGGGATAATACATAACAAGTGGATTTTCAAGGAAATTCATGGGGGTGAAGATTATGCAAATGACCCACCTAGAATCCATCCCTTTTGAAGCTACACTTTGAGCAGACAGCCATTGTCTGGTTGATTACCTAGTCAAGGTCTCTTTAAAGAGCCAAATTGGAGAAAAAATTGACTCAGAGTGAGGCGATGACCTTGGTCTGAGCTGAGATGTAATGAACTGAAAACCAGAGGAAAACCCTTTGGTACTTATAGATTCATAGATTCTAGGGTCAGACGGGACCGATGTGATCATCTAGTCCGACCCCATGCACAAAGCAGGCCACAGAACCCTACCCATCCACTTCTATAACAAACCCCTAACCTATGTCTGAGTTATTGAAGTCTTCAAATTGTAGTCTTAAGACCTCAAGCTGCAGAGAATCTACCAGCAAGTGACCCAAGCCCTACACTGCAGGGGAAGGCAAAAAACCTCCAGGGCCTCTGCCAATCTGCCCTGGAGGAAAATTCCTTCCCAACCCAAAATATGGCGATCAGCTAAACCCTGAGCATGTGGGCAAGACTGACCAGCCAGCACTCAGGAAATAATTCTCTGCAGTAACTCAGATCCCATCCCATCCAACATCCCATCACCAACCACTGGGCATACTTATCTGGCGATAATCAAAGATCAATTGCCAAAATTAGGCTCTCCCATCATACCATCCCTTCCATAAACTTATCAAGCTTAATCTTAAAGCCAGATATGTCTTTTGCCCCCACTACTCCCCTTGGAAGGCTGTTCCAGAACTTCACTCCTCTAATGGTTAGAAACCTTCATCTAATTTCAAGTCTAAACTTCCTAGTGTCTATTTTATACCCATTCGTTCTTGTGTCTACATTGGTACTAAACTTAAATAATTCCTCTCCCTCCCTAATATTAATCCCTCTGATATATTTATAAAGAGCAAGCATATCCCCCCTCAACCTTCTTTAGGCTAGACTAAACAACCCAAGCTCTTTGAGTCTCCTTTCATATGACAGGTTTTCCATTCCTCGGATCATCCTAGTAGCCCGTCTCTCAACCTGTTCCAGTTTGAATTCATCCTTCTTAAACATGGGAGACCAGAACTGCACACAATATTCCAGGTGGGGTCTCACCAGCGCCTTATATAACGGTACTAACACCTCCTTATCTTTGCTGGAAATACCTCGCTTAATGCATCCTAAAACCGCATTAGCTTTTTTAACGGCCATATCACATTGGCTGCTCATAGTCATCCTGTGATCTACCAATACCCCAAGGTCCTTCTCCTCCTCTGTTGCTTCCAACTGATGCATCCCCAATCTATATCTAAAGTTCTTATTATTAATCCCTAAGTGCATGACCTTCCACTTTTCACTATTAAATTTCATCCTATTACTATTATTCCAGTTTACAAGGTCGTCCAGATCTTCCTGTATGATATCCCGGTCCTTCTCCGTGTTAGCAATACCCCCCAGCTTTGTGTCATCCGTGAACTTTATTAGCACATTCCCGCTTTTTGTGCCAAGGTCGGTAATAAAAAGGTTACATAAGATTGGTCCCAGAACCGATCCTTGAGGAACTCCACTAGTAACCTCCTTCCAGCCTGACAGTTCACCCTTCAGTATGACCCATTGTAGTCTCCCCTTTAACCAGTTCCTTAGCCACCTTTCAAGTCTCATATTGATATGCCATCGTTTCCAATTTGACTAATAATTCTGCATGTGGAACTGTGTCAAATGCCTTACTGAAATCTAGGTAAATTAGGTCTACCGCATTTCCTTTGTCTAAATAGTCTGTCACCTTCTCAAAGAAGGAGATCAGGTTGGTTTGGCACGATCTACCTTTAGTAAAACCATGTTGTACTTTGTCCCAATTACCATTGACCTCAATGTCCTTAACTACTTTCTCCTTCAAAATTTTTTCCAAGACCTTACATACTACAAATGTCAAACTAACAGGCCTATAGTTACTCGGATCACTCTCCCTTTCTTATAGATAGGAACTACATTAGCAATTCTCCAGTGGTACGGTACAACCCCTGAGTTTACTGATTCATTAAAAATTCTTGCTAACGGGCTTGCAATTTCATGCGCCAGTTCCTTTAATATTCTAGGATGAAGATTGTCCGGGCCCTCTGATTTTGTCCCATTAAGCTGTTCAAGTATGACTTCTACCTCAGATGTGGTAATATCCACCTTCATATCCTCATTCTCATTTGTCATCTTTCCATTATCCCTAAGCTCTTCATTAGCCTTATTAAAGACTGAGGCAAAGTACTTATTTAGATATTGGGCCATGCCTAGGTTATCCTTAACCTCCTTTCCATCCTCAGTGTGTAGCGGTCCCACTTCTTCTTTCTTTGTTTTCTTCTTATTTATATGGCTATTGAACCTTTTACTATCGATTTTAATTCCCTTTGCAAGGTTCAACTCTACTTGGCTTTTAGCCTTTCTCACTTTATCCTACATGTTCTGACCTCACTAAGATAGCTTTCCTTGCTAATCCCACCCTTCTTCCACTCCTTGTAGGCTTTCTGCTTTTTCTTAATCACCTCTCTGAGATGCTTGCTCATCCAGCTTGGTCTACAACTCCTGCCTATGTTTTTTTCCCCTTTCTTGGACAGCTCCTACATGAGCCCTGCATACATACTTAATCTCGTACTTCACTAGAAGCTAAATTAGTTTGGCTTCACTCTTAAATTCCAAGGACAGAATCTGTCTGATTTGCATTCTCTTGGCCTGCTCAGATTCTCCTGTGTGTCTGCGTATGGTTCCCCCAGTGTGATCCAGCCTGTTCAAACTGGTTCCAGTGCTTCCCAAGTACAGAAGGCTACAGACTTTAACACATTGACTCTTAATGTCCATTATGGTTGTGTCTCCACTGTGAGCTGGAGGTGGGATTCCTAGTTCCTGGAGCTAGCATTCCAAAATTAGCAGTGTAGCAGTAGTATCATGGGCAGTAGTGAATGGAGGCACAGACTAGTTTCATTGAATGAAAATCTGCCTGAACCCTATCCCTAGCTTTGGCACACCTAGCCCATGCCAACATATGTCACGTCCTGTACTACAGCAGCTACATTACTATTTTGAGTCAGCTACCTCAAAGAGAGCTACCGTGAGTATGTCTGTGTGAGCTTGGAATCATACCCCTAGCTGACTGTGTAGACACACACAAAATGTAAAGTGTTAGGCAAGTAATGGAAAGAGCGTCTTCCCCTACAGCCCAGACAGACCTCTTTGGGGTGAAATAGCCTTTCCATTATATGCTACTAAAAGCATCACAGTAGTAGAGAGAGAAAAAATGTTACTGAAAAACTACTAGAGTGACCAAAGGATGGTACCACTGTGTTTATAGAATTTACACCCAGGTTTGACTTATTGCATCAATCGGTGCTGTGGATATGGCTTCACCAGTGTGCTACATAGAGGAACAGCACCATGATACATTCATTTATGTGAGGGTCAACAGTTGTATTGCAGACTGGTATTCTGTAGAATCAGGCGTGTGTTAGTTATGCTTTCAGGTATGCTTTAGAGTATTTAATGCTAGAATAAACTATTGGATGTGACGGGGTGCAACCTGAGACTGTGGAACAGCTGTGCCCCCTGAATTCACCAGCCTGGGGTGTGTCTCAAAATGCGTTACTACAAGCAGCAAACCTCTCTCCAGGTGCTGTTATCACTCTGTCCAGCAGCAAGTGAAGTCCCACATCCAGCTAGATTGCATGAATGCTCTCAGAGCCACTCATGAAATTTCAGAGAGAAAGGCACCAAGCAGATCCTCCCAGCCTTGGACCTCAGGGATATACTGTTTTGCACTGCTCAAGATCATGTCTCGAACAATGAAAATGTATTAATTGATATGACACTTCTTTAAGAGGAGTGGACATGGACAGCCTTTGCAACCTGAGTAGATTTACCAAACACTTCAGACAAACTCACTAGTAAGAATAAACATAAAAGTAAGTTTACTGACTGCAAAAGATAGATTTTGAGTGATTACAAGTAGTAAGCGTATAGATCAAAGTTAGTTTTAGAAATCCAATAAAATCACAGTCTGGGTTCTAATAACTGAACAAGATTTGAATCAAGCAATGTCTCACCATGATAGATCATACAAACAGTTCTTTAGTATGAAGGCTAGAAATCCTTTCAGCCTGGGACCCCCTCCCCAGTTCAGAGTCTTTGTTTTCCAGATGTTCCTTCAGGTGTTGAGTTGTGGTGGGAGAGAGAACAAGCCCTGATGTCACCCTCCTTCTTTTATAGCTTCCTCCACAGGGTGGAGTTTTACAGTTTCAAATACAGCCCCCAGCCGAGTTTGTGAAAAAATACACTTTATAAGATGGAGTCAGGGTCACATGAGCGAGTCACATGCCCTTACATACTTTGATGACTCCACAATAGCAGCCATCACCCATACTTTAGCTAGAAATTTTACAGGAAGGCCCCTCAGGCTGGACAGGTTTCTTCTATGGTCCATTGTGAGAGTTAAGTGTTCACTAATGGGCCATTAATTTGAATAGTCCATTCACAATCTGTTGGCCAGACAAGATGTAAATACCTGGTGGATGTCACCCCAGTAGCAAACATCTGAAATACTGGTACCTACTTAATATTCATAACTGTAGATACAAAGATAACGCATGCATACACAAAGAATGATCATACTTGATAGATTGTAACTTCTCCATTACTACCTTACATGATCTACTTTGTACAAAATATATCATAAGTGTATGGCAGTGTGACTATGGGGGGCAGGGTCTTGCTTCAAGACACAGAGTGTCACAGACTGATTGAGGCCCAGGTAGGAGGTATATTATTTAGAGATTCATCTTGAATAGATCTTGAATATGAAGTTGGTATTGCCTTACTTGGGGGGGACTACTGACTAACCGTTGAGAAAAATAACATAATCTATGATGATAAAACCAAAGTCATGAATGCCTCCTATAAAATGGAAATGAATGGCCTGGCGCTGTGCGTGTACATGCCGATGGCTTTGAATGGGTGAATAGTTTTATCTATCTGGGTAGTGGGTTGACAGCAGGAGGTTCTATAGCTGAAGGAGTCAAACATATGATCAGCCTTGCATTGGCATCATTTTGGTATCTTCAAATGCCTCAGTTTGGGTGGCAGAATGTCTATGTGACAGCTAAGAGATGAGTGTTCAATGTGGTAGCCATAGCAAGTCTGTTATACGGAGCACAAATATATCCATTAACAATAGCTGAGGAGGAAACTAGACAGTTTTCAGTGTCAAAAATACAGCAGGTTCTTAACATCTGTTGGTTTGTGGGACAGGATCCCTGGGCTGCAACCTGGGACTATGCGACTGCAGTGCCCCCTGAATTCACTAGGTTGGGATTTATCTCACAGTGCTCTGCTAGTGAAAAGCATCAAACACCTCCAGGTGCTGTTATCATTCAGTCCAGCAGCATGTGGAGCCCCATGTCCAGCTAGATTGCATAAATGCTCCCATAGCCACTTACAAAACACACAGAGAAAGGCACCAGCCAAATCCCGCCCTGCTCCCACCCTTGTACCTCAGGAATATACTGTCTTGCATTGGTCAAAATCCCTTCTTGAGCAATGCAAGTTTATTAATTAGTTTGCCACTTCTTCAGGGGAAAGTGGCCATGCACCAGCCTTTGTAACCTGAGCAGTTTTAGCAAACACTTCAGACAAACTCACTGGTAAGGATGAACATAAAAATAAGTTTGACTACAAAAGGAAGAATATAAGTGATAGACAAAAATTCAGAGAAGTTACCAAAAGAAAATAAAAAATAAGCACACTGTCTAACCTTATTAGACTTGGGCAAAATCTAGTTCAAGCAGTTTTTCTCACCCCACTGGATATTGCAGTTTGGTTACAGTTTTTGATACAAGGGCCTTCCCTATTAGACTCATAGACTCATAGGTCAGAAGGGACCAATATGATCATCTAGTCTGACCTCCTGCACAAGGCAGGCCACAGAACCCTACCCATCCACTTTTATAACAACCCCTAACCCAGGACTGAGTTATTGAAATCCTCAAAATTGGTTTGAAGACCTCAAGCTGCAGAGAATCCACCAGCAAGCGACCCATGCCCCACGCTGCAGGGGAAGGTGAAAAACCTCCAGGGCCCCTGCCAATCCGCCCTGGAGGAAAATTCCTTCCCGACCCCAAATATGGCGATCAGCTAAACCCTGAGCATGTGGGCAAGAATCACCAGCCAGCACCCAAGAAGGAATTCTCTGCAGTAACTCAGTTCCCATCCCATCCCACATCTCCCCGCAGACCATTGAGCAGACTTATCTGGTGATAATCCAAGATCAATTGCCCAAATTAAACTATCCTATCATAACATCCCCTCCATATACTTGTCAAGCTTAGTCTTAAAGCCAGATAAGTCTTTTGTTCCCACTACTTCCCTCGAAAGGCTGTTCCAGAACTTCACTCCCCTAATGGTTAGAAACCTTCGTCTAATTTCAAGTCTAAACTTCCTAATATCCAGTTTGTACCCATTCGTCCTCGTGCCTACATTAGTACTAAATTTAAATAATTCCTCTCCCTCCCTAACGTTAACCCCCCTGAAATATTTATATAGAGCAAGTATATCCCCCCGCAGCCTTCTTTTGGCCAGGCTAAACAAGCCAAGCTCTTTAAGTCTCCTTTCATAAGGCAGGTTTTCCATTCCTCAGATCATCCTAGTAGCCCATCTCTGGACCTGTTCCAGTTTGAATTCATCCTTCTTGAACATAGGACACCAGAACTGCACACAATATTCCAGATGGGGTCTCACCAGCACCTTATATAACGGTACTAACACCTCCTTATCCTTGCTGGAAATACCTCACCTGATGCATCCTAAAATCACATTTGCTTTTTTAACAGCCGTATCACATTGGCTGCTCATAGTCATCCTGCTATCAACCAATACCCCAAGGTCCTTCTCCTCCTCTGTCGCTTCCAACTGATGCGTCCCCAACGTATATCTAAAATTCTTATTATTAATCCCTAAGTGCATGACCTTGCACTTTTCACTATTGTATTTCATCCTATTACTATTACTCCACTTTACAAGGTGGTCCAGATTTTCCTGAATAGTATCCCTGTCCTTCTCCGTGTTAGCAATACCCCCCAGCTTTGTGTCATCCACAAACTTTATTAGCACATTCCCGCTCTTTGTGCCAAGGTCAGTATTAAAAAGGTTAAATAAGATCGGTCCCAAAACCGATCCTTGAGGGACTCCATTAGTGACCTCCTTCCAGCCTGACAGTTCACCCTTCAATACGACCCGCTGGAGTCTCCCCTTTAACCAGTTCCTTATCCACCTTACAACTTTCATATTCATCCCCATCTTTTCCAATTTAACTAACAGTTCCCCATGTGGAACCGTGTCAAACGCCTTACTGAAATCGAGGAAAATTAGATCTACCGCATTTCCTTTATCTAAGTAATCCGTCACCTTCTCAAAGAAGGAGATCAGATTGGTTTGGCACGATCTACTTTTAGTAAATCCATGTTGCAATTCGTCCCAATTACCATTGACCTCTATGTCCTTAACTACTTTCTACCTTAAAATTTTTTCCAAGACCTTACATACTACAGACGTCAAGCTAACAGGCCTATAATTACCCGGATCACTTTTATTCCCTTTCTTAAAAATAGGAACTACGTTAGCAATCCTCCAGTCGTATGGCACAACCCCCGAGTTTATCGATTGCTTAAAAATTCTCGCTAACGGGCTCGCAATTTCACGCACCAGTTCCTTTAATATCCTCGGATGGAGATTGTCCGGGCCCTCCGATTTTGTCCCATTAAGCTGTTCAAGTTTGGCCTCTACCTCAGTTGCGGTAATATCCACCTCCATATCCACATTCCCGTTTATCATCATCGCTAAACTCCTCACTAGTCTTATTAAAAACTGAGGCAAAGTATTTATTTAGATATTGGGCCATGCCTAGGTTATCCTTAACCTCCATTCCATCCTCAGTGTATAGCGGCCCCTGGGACTAGACTCCTCAGCTCCAGCATTCTTGTTGCCTTCAGCATAGCTGCAGGGGAGAGGAAAAGGGGGCATCGTGCTTCGTCCTATGTTCTACTTTATACTCTTAGTCCACGTACTTGGAAAAAAAAAAAGTCCAGACATGGCTGGGGCATTGCTGAGTCACAGATGTGGTCTTGTGCAGATAAGTCCTTGAATTGTACCTCCCTTGCTGGACAATAGTTGTTGATGGCCAATTTCACACACCCCTGGGCACTTGGTCACCTCCCTTGTTGTTGTCTCTGGGGAAACTAACATCCGGACGACTCCCAAATTTACAGCATATTTCAATGACAACCATTGAGCACAATCTCATAACTTCATATGCACTCAAGATATACTTATTTAAGTAGAAGAATGAGTTTCAGCTGTCATAACCTTTTCCATTATGCCTTACATGGCAAGCCTTATACGAAATATCACAACTAGATACAAATGATAAAGATGGGGATTACAGAGCGCTCCCTCAAAGTACAGAGTGTCACAATTTGATTTTGTCACAAACGAGGACGTAGTTAGATGATCCCAGCTAGTTGTAGTCTTGCATCAGTTGAGAAGAAGATGGCTGCAGTGGTGGGGTCATATCCAATGTACAGAAGAAGGTACACTTCTTTACTGAAGGCTTATTAATCTGAGGTCAAAGGAAGAAGAGCATAAGGGTGACCGTGAATAAGATTGGAAGATGCAATTTTGTGGAATTTAAGAAACCTAAATCCTCCCCTACTAACTCTTGTGGAAGCAAGAAATCTTGCAGGGGTGAATCTAAGATGGAAATCCATTCTACATGCCACTATGGCTGCATTCTAATGATGTATCTAGTATCTGCTATTGCCAAAGTGCTGCTGATTTCTACAATGTGAACAGCTTCATCAGGAGAGCCTGAAAAAACCTGACCCTAAAATACCTTATAGCCCAGAGATTAGAGCTGTTTGCGTAGAGATGGGAGTCCTAACTTCAAAGCTCTTCTCCACAGCAGGCAGAGGTGAGAAGCTAATGAGTTTCCCCCACATCCAAGTACACCAACCAATAGCTTAAAGGTATAGGAGATGTTTCCATATGCTGAATTGTCAAATTAGACTTTCTTTTCCTATGCATGAAAATATTTGGTGAATAGGTATTAAATTTACAAATAGCACAGGGTCAAGCAACACTGCTTAGGGGTGTTTGTTTGTTTGTTTTTGTCCCTCCCCCATTACTCTCATATCCTACTTTTTCCCCAACATGTTATGCAGTCTATTTGCTCCATTCACATTATGGCTGGCATCGTCAATGGAGTGTATGGGAGATTAAATGGTTTGCTGTTTGGGAGTCTAACTCCTAGGGCACTTTTAAAATCCAAACCTGTCACTGAGATTGGATACCTAAATCCATTAGGCTCCTTTGGCAATCCAAGCCTCAGTCCTCTCTGCAGCTTAAGGACTGGCCCAGCTCAGTGTTACAAGTAGCTTGTTTCAGAGAGGGATCTGCAGGGATCTTGTCCCAAGGGAACAAGACAGCATTTAAAGAACTCTCAAAAATCAGTTGCTTAGTCTGGAAGTCAGATGAGGAAAGGCTCTTTACTCCAGACAGTTACTTCTGACAAAGTAGGGTTATCCCTGGGAGTGGAGCAGAGAAGAGTAGATATCCTGACATTTTCTTTTGCAGAGTCAGATAGAGAGACTAGGCAGACAAATCAGGAAGAAGGTAGGTAATCAAACTAAGACAACAGAAAGAGAAAACCACAGGTCAGAAGGATCTCACCATTTTTATGATCCACATTTAAAAGGCAGGTGAGTTGATTCATATTTTTATTCCTTTTTAATCTTATTTTATCTTTTCCTTTACACATGACCAGATTCTTTCCCCCCTCCTTATCTCGGGGTGGGTCTCTCAACAGGGTCCCCTTGACTTCTGCCTGGATGCAGCAGTCTGCTCACAGAGGCAAGGTAGATGAGGTAATATCTTTTATTGGACCAGTTTCAGTTGGTGAAAGAGACAAGTTTTTGAGCCAGACAGAGTTCTTCTCTCTCATCAACTGAAGTTGGTCCGATAAAAGGTATTATCTCACCCCTGCCTTGTCTCTCGAATATCCTGGGACAGAGACAGCTACAACTGCACTGCATGCTCACTCTCAGTGAATTGCAACAAAGGGGTTGTGTTTGGGACCCCAGCTACTACTGGAATCACTCATCTCTCTCTCTCTCTCTCTCTCTCTCTATTTCTGAAGACAGCACTGAGAAAAAGGAGTTCATCTGATGCATGTTAGCTGTAGTTTCTTTTTTTGGAGCATGTGTGTGTATTTTATGGGGAGGTTCGGGGTGGGGCATTTTCTGGAGAAGACACTTAGTTTTAATAAGAGTGTAAGTATGGCCATACTTGGTCAGAACAATGGTCCTTATATCCAGTATCCTGTTTTCCATCAGTGGCCAGTATCAGATGCTTTAGAAGGAGCGAACAGAATAGAGCAATTTGTTGAATGATCCATCCTCTGTTGTCCAGTCCTAGCTTATAGCTGCCAGAGGTTTGTGGACTCCTCGAGAGTGGGGATGAGTCCCTGACTATCTTGGCTAATAGCCATTGATGGACCAATTTCTCCATGAAATCCTGTATTTCTTTTTGTACCCAGTTATACTTTTGGCCTTCGCAACATCCCCTGGTAACAAGTTCTACAGCTTGACTGTGCATTGTGTGAAGAAATCCTTCCTTTCCTTTGTATTAAACCTGCTGCCTATTAATTTGAGTGGATGGCTCCTGGTTCATGTGTTTTGTGAAGATGTAAATAACACTACCTTATTCACTTTCTCCATACCATTCATGATTTCATATCCCCTTTTATTCCCTTCTTTTCCAATCCAAACAGCCCCAGTCTTTTTAATCTGTCCTTATATGGAATCTTTTCCATACTCATAATAATTTTTGTTGCCCTTCTCTGTACTTTTTCCAATTTGGATATATCATTTTTGAGATGGGGTGACTAGAACTGCACGCAGTATTCATAGTGTAGGTGTACCATGAATTTATTTAGTGGCGTTATGATATTATCTGTCTTCTCATCTGTCCCTTACTTAATGGTGTCTAACATTCTGTTAATTTTCTTGACTGCTGCTGCACATTGAGCAGATCTTCTCAGAGAACTATCCATGGTGACTCCAAGATCTTTCTTGAATAGTAATAGCTGAGTCACTCAGTTTTTTGATATTCCTTTTGTAACTCTTCATAGTCTGCTTTGGATTTAATTATCTTGAATTATTTTGTATAGTGTGTAAATTTTTCCACTTCACTGTTTACTCCTTTTCTTACATCATTTATTAATATGTTAAACAAGACTGGCTCTAGTTCTGATCCTTGAGACCAGCTATTTATCTGTCTCCATTAAGAATTTTTCCTTTGCACAGAATCTGACTATGTTGAAAGCTAGGTTTTGGTACAAGTTCCATCTCTTTGCTTAGATATTTGTCTCTTGGGCTGATAATGGAGGAAAGATTTAGTTTCTCTATAAGGTCATATGAGGACAAACATATATTGCATATTGGAGACAACATTGGCTTCATTCCCATTTCCATTAAAAATTGATGTCAAAATAGCTACTCACTTTCATGAGGGTAGGATAAACTCCTGTATATATGTGGAGCCTGACTTTCAGATGTGCAGAACAAAGAGCTAAATTCCCATTCTGTCAGATTTTCAAAGGAGTTTAAATGACTTAGGAACAGAAGTCCCACTAATTTTCTATAGGGCTCTTTTCAGAAGTATGTCACTGTGACTAGAGAATGTTTTCCAGGCACACTCATTTCTTTTTCTTAAAAAATCCTAGCAATTTCAATCATTTCTGCTCATCAGACACTTGAAGTGGAGTCTCCCATATCCAAGCTGAGCACTATAACCACTAGGTTAAAATTTATGGTAGTGCTCCACTTCCTAATTCCCTCTCCTTGTTAGACAAAAGCAAATTTATATAATTGACCATGAACAAATGCAGGCTGGAAATTAGAAGAAGGTTTCTCATCAACAGGGGGGTGAGATTCTGGAACAAACTTCCAACAGGAACTGTAGGGACACACAACTTAATTAGTTTTAAGAGACAACTGGATAAATTTATGAGTGCAACTGTATGATTGCATTTCCTGAGAAGTTGGGGGACATGGCATATCAGCCCTGGGTTCAGAGGCGTAGCAAGCGCCCTCTGTACCCTCCGACTGGAGGGGGCCCTGCAAGGAAGGGGGGCCCTAAAAGTGCCAAAAAAATGGAAGGTATAACTAGGTAAGTGACATTTATTGATGCTATTGCACAATCCATGTCGGTTTTACTGACAAAACCGTGAAGTCATTATGATACATCATAATGCTATTGGCTACATCAGTTGTCTGTCGGTCAGTTTTGAATTTTAGTTGGACCCATTCAAAGAATGTGTATTTGCGTTCATAATGGCGGTCGGTGGATAAATGTTATTAATTTAGTTGTTTAGTTTTTTATCATTTCCAACGCAGAAGCGTGCTTTGTGATGTCTAAGAGAATGTATAAGAGCGGAGCTAGTAAACGAAAGGCAGCAAAAGATGCCGAGAAGGAACTTGAGGAAATTCCAAAGTTGTCAACGTATTTTGCACTGCAATCCAACGTACAGGTACAGGCACATGAAACGGACAGCGCTAACAGTGACGAATCGTATCCAGAAGTATCCAGAAGTGCTTCAAGTGAGGTCGAAGGTGAAGCCAGTTGTTCTACCAAACAAACTGTGACAGATATTCCAGCTGCTGCTGGGAAAGAAGTATCTGAATCTGAACCACTGACTGATGATCCAGGAGATTGGCCGTCTATAATATCGGACAGGTAAGTGTGTGACATTGTTGCATGTGGCCCACCGCAGCAGAATGAAAGTTATGAATTTCCATTTAACGAGGAAAGATGAAGGTTCACAAGTACTCATTTCTAACGAACCATGGCCAGTGGCGAGAAAATAAGACATTCATGGTTAATGTACTCAGTTCAGAAAGATGCCATTTTTTGTTTTTGTTGTAAATTATTTGGCACTGGTGACATACCGCTACATCGTGGAACATCTGTTTGGAAAGCACTGTCAAAAAGACTTCAGCAGCATGAAACAGGCAAAGGTCATCAAGACTGTAAGGTGAAATGGTTTGACCTTCGGTCAGGCATAGTAAACCGTACATCTATTGACCAACTCGAATTGCAGGCTTTTCTGAAAGAAAGAGAATTCTGGAGAAATGTTGTCAAATGCATGGTTGATGTTATTTTCTTGTCTGAAAGAAATTTGGCATTTCGAGGAAGTAATGAAAAGCTCGGCGATCCTTCGAATGGCAACTTTTTGGGACTGTTTGAATTGCTTGCAAAGTATGATACTGTCCTCAGCGAACTTTTACAGAGGATTAAGAAGGCAGAGACACATGTTCAGTACCTCAGTCCACAGATCCAAAACGAGCTGATTCAACTTGTTGCCAGTAACTTTCAAGAGGCCAACATAGCGCAGCTTAAAAAAGCAAAATATTATTCAGTTATTTTGGACTGTACTCCTGACGTGTCACATGAAGGACAGATGTCTGTGGTGTCACACTTTGTTGAATGCAACGGTGAAGATGGTGTCAATATTCGTGAAGCATTTGTTGGTTTTCTTAATGTTCATGATACAACTGGCGAGAGTTTATTGGAAGCGTTTCTTGAAAAGGCAAACAACTTAGGAATAGACATTGCTGACATGAGAGGCCAAGTTTATGATAACGGCGCAAATATGAGAGGAAAGAATAAAGGAGTTCAAGCCCGCATGCTAAAAATAAATGACTGTGCCTTGTATGTACCATGTGGAGCTCACACTTGGAATCTTGTGATCTCAGACACGGCCATCGTCATCGAAACATGCCGTTGACTTTTTCGGTCTGATTAACAGAATATACGTTATCTTTTCTTCTTCACCTTCACGTTGGGATATACTTCAAGAACATATGCCAATATCTGTTAAAGGGTTATCGTACACACGTTGGGAGTTGAGAATTGATGCTGTGAAGCCATTGCATTATCACCTTGAAGAATTGTGCAATGCTTTGTCATCTTTGCGAGAATATGCGCTCGAAAAGAAAGATGGCAATAAAGCAACAGAAGCCAGTGCGCTTTTAGACCATGTTACTACGTGGCCTTTTGTTCTGACTGTGTACATGTGGTATGATATACTATTTCACGTCAATAAAACCAGCAAATTAATTCAGCCACCAGATGTGTCAATTGATGTACTGCAGGCACAAGTCGGTGCTACAATGAAGTTTTTGGAAGACAACCAAAATACAGGATATAACTCTGTGGTCACAAATGCACATGAAATAGCAGAGCGTATAGGTATTGAGCAGGTGTTTCCAGAAACCAGGGTGCGATGTAAGAAGAGAATGTTTGATTACGAATGTGCTGATGATTCGAGTCGTCCTTCTGCTGAAGAAAAATTCAAATCGCAGTTCTTTCTTGTTCTCACTGATCAGGCCATATCTTCTGTTTCATCGCGATTTGACCAACTCGTGGAGTGGTATAAGTTGTTTGGATTTCTGTACAACGCTAACAGCCTGAAGCAGTGTCATAGAGAAAATGAACTGGAGAATCACAGCAAAAATTTTGAAAGAAAAATGGGAGACATTGATGCCAATGAACTCATAATGGAATTGAATCATTTTATTTATGTCATCGAGAAGGAGAGAGGAGTTGTCACGGCAAACAATTTTTTAACGTACATATACAAGAACAGCCTTCAGGAGATATATCCAAATCTTTGCATTTGCATCAGAATTCTTCTGACCACACCAGTTACTGTCGCTGGTGCTGAAAGGAGCTTCAGCAGAATGAAATTGATCAAGAATATCCTGCACTCAACCATGACAGATGACAGGCTTTCTGCGCTTGCAGTTATCTCAGTCGAAAACAAGATTGCCAGATCTCTGGATATGATGCATTGATTAACCAATTTGCGGAGAACAAGGTTCGAAAGAAGTGCTTTGCGTAAATACAGAATACATGTACACTGTAGGCCTATGTATACCTAATATGAACCCTGTATATTGTATAAAATAAATACCGCATTCCAGTTTCTGCATTGTAAGGGGCCCCGGACATATGTTAGGAGGGGGCCACATTCTTTGTTGCTACGGCCCTGCCTGGGTTTCATTTTTGGTTTATGTCTTAGGTTCCTAAAGCTCATGCTTCAGTGTTTACATCCTCTGGGAATGTGTTCTGGGAGGGTTTTTGTTTGGGGGGATTTTTTTGGTCTCCTTCCTCTGAAGCATCAGGGATGGCCACAGCTGGAGATGGGATCTTGGCTAGGGTGGGCTTGGCCTCTGAGGTAGGACCAAGCATTTTCTCTCTCAGATGTTTTCCAAGATCTTTCTTGCTCACATAATCATCCCAGTAGAAAGTTTTGATTTTGATAAATCAACATTTCCATCAGAAAATTTTTGATCGGCATCCAACTGAGTGCTCTAGCCAAGGTGTCAGCTTCAGCGAGAATCCCAGTTTATGTATTGCATTATTATCTCTTATCCAGATTATCCTCAGTAATAAGTTTTAATTATCCAAACTGATCATATAAAGAGACTGGGAATTTCCTCTATAAATGGCTCTTTGACAATCTCTCTGGCTGATGACTGCAATGATGATGGGGAGCTGAGATGCTTCCAGTTGCCTGATTTCCACTAAAATCAGGCCCACAGAATCCCAGATATGGTGCTCTAGGCAAAGGAAAACTCTTTGAGATGCCCTCTTCCAAACCCCCAACTCCCTAAATCCCTTACACTCTAGACCGCAACCCCAGAGGTCACTGCCTCATCCCTGTATTCAGCGCCTATGTAATCAATACCGAGAAGATCGTTCAATTTTCAGAATGTCACTAAGCAGTCTGAATCAACAATATCCTTTGTTGGAGAAATTCTAAAGTTAATATGCGATGATCCCAAAGCAGAATAAAAACTGATCTACATGGTACAACACAAATGAAATCAAATGATAACCACCTGAAAAGGCTTAGCAGGTGAGGGTTTGGACTGGCACAACCTCACACATCGTTAATTGGTTTCCGTTCGGGATAATGGAAGCTTCTGAAGTCCAAACCAAGCCGATCCACAGTCAGCAAAATTGTGGGGTGTTTTACCAGCCCAAAAGAGACTTCAAGAATTCAGGGAATCCAGTGCTTACCACTTCATTTGCCAGATTCCTCCTGGCAGCGATGTAACTAGGGCAAAGTGAGTGAGGCACTTGCCTCGGGCGCGGAAGGTGAGAGGCGCAGAAAGTCTCTCCTTTGGCAGCAATTCAGCAGCAAATCTTTCTCTCCGAGAGGGACTGAGGGACTCGCCGTCAAATTGTCACTGGCCGTCAGGAAGGGAGAGGGGAGACACGTTCGGCTCTTTGGCAGAAATTCAGCGACGGGTCCCTTAGTCCCTCTTTGAGGGAAGGACATGCCACTGAATTGCTGCCAAAGAATGGCACAATTCGTCCAAGAGGAACCTGCCACCGAAGAGCCAAAAATTACTGCCCCTGCCCCTTGTCTTGTGATAAAAATTCCTAGTTACAGCTCTGTCTCCTAGTGATCTAGTTTCTCCACTACACATCACTAGTATCAGCTGTTGGGTGCAGAATGAAGGGAGCAAAGCTTATTCTGTTGCCAGTCAGAAAAAAAAATAGGGTTTTTACACAAATGTGAGCTTGCCTTAGCAGCGAGTTTGTTTCTCAGTTTTTCTCATTCACTCTCAGATGTCATAAGACTCCATTATATGACTCCAAGCCCCTAGTCTGTGTGCTCAGCCCAGTATTTGGGCAGGTGACCTGAAGGAGAGGGAGAATTTGAACATTAATGCATTTAAATTGATAATGTGATACTGATATTTAATAAATGCCATTCTTGTTCTCTTGTAGAGGATGGTTCATTTCTGACATGGCAGATGCAGAACAGGGAAATCAAACCTCCCTCACAGAATTCATCCTCCTGGGATTCGTGTCTGTCCCTGAACTGCAGATCCTTCTCATTCTGCTGTTCCTTGTGATTTACATTGTGACCATGGCTGGAAACATCCTGATTGTTGTGCTAGTTGTGGCTGATCAGTACCTTCACACCTCCATGTACTTCTTCCTGGGAAACTTGTCTTGCTTGGAGGCCTGCTACACATCCACCATCCTGCCCAGGTTACTGACCAGTCTCCTGACTGGAGACAAGACCATTTCTGTTGGTGGCTGCATCACACAATGTTACTTTATTGGCTTCCTTGCAGGCACTGAGTGTTATCTCCTGGCGGTGGTGTCTTATGATTGGTACCTAGCAATATGCAAACCACTGAATTATGCAACCCTTATGAATGGCAGTTCCTGCCTCCAGCTAGCAGCTGGGTTTTTGATAAGTGCGTTGCTAGCTAATTCCATAGTAACTCTTATGATATTAAAATTAACTTTCTGCGGCCCAAATGAAATTGATAATTTTTTCTGTGAATTTACACAAATAATAAATCTCTACTGCAATGACGTCTACCAGATGGAGCTTTTAATTACCATTCTGTGTGCTTTATTCACCTTGCCCCCATTTGCTTTAACTGGGACATCCTACCTGCGTATCATCTCCACCATCTTGCGAATCCTTTCCACCATCAGGAAACAAAAAGCATTTTTAACCTGCTGCTCTCACCTCTTCCTGGTAACAATTTTCTATGGGACCCTGATCATTTTGTATCTGCTACCAAAAACCAACACATACCGAGACCTCAACAAAGTGTTCTCTGTCTTCTACACAATTCTGACTCCCATGGCCAATCCCTTCATATACAGCCTGAGAAACAAAGAGGTGAAAAAGGCTCTGAGAAAAAAATGCCAGTAAAATGCGTAAATTAATATCTCATGATTTTTAAGCCAGTCTCATCATTTTTCCACACCTGTCTCATTAAGTTTGCACATGTGGGGATGAATTTACAGGCTTGTTTTTGAGTCAGTCTAACCTGCAATCATGGAGTGTGATTTCAGCTGGTGTAGACAGTCCCCAGTGAGCTTTACTGTAGCTACCAAGTACCGGAGCATTAAAGCTGCAGCAGCACATGCTTCAGATGAGACTAGCCATGAAACTAAATTCACAGGATTCCGAGTGAGCTGCTACAGCCCAGACTCAAGCACAGACTGCTGCAGCTCCATTGCTCCGGTACCTGAGCTAGCTAGATTAAAGCTGACTCAGGTGTCTCTATGCGAGCTGCAGTAACATCACGTGATTGCAGTGCAGACATACCCCTAATGCAACACTAGCTCGAGGCCCAACTTAAGTTTAACTCAAGCTGTGACTTTTGTCTTTTATATTGATATATATATACACACAATAATAAACCAATCAATTATGTGTTTTGGGTTTTTTTTCTGCACCCTGGATTTCTTAACAATTTAAGGCAGAGCAGTTTCATTGGGTTGTCTTTTGTATTCTGGTCAATTTGTTTAGGCAAAACTCTGAAAAGCAAGCTAATAGTATTTTTGATGGTGCTCCATTAAACATTTAGAAAGCTATAACATATCTTTTTATGTTTTACTTTATTCTTGTACAAGTCTTCTTTACATGTGGGTTTTGTACAATCTTGCTATTCCCCCAAAACTTACGTCTTCAAAATTTACATTCATGTAAGCTAGAGATGACATTACAATGACTATCTCCTCACTTCAGCTTTCAGTGGCAATGGTTCCAAGGTGAAAAATCCAGATACAGGGTCTGGGGACATTCAAATGAAAGAAAATGTTTTGAGACCTTCCAAGCAAGCTGATCATTGGATCTAACTCGCTAGGGCTCTCCGACTGCTGCATGCGCCTCCTTGAAAGACATGGTTAAGCCGACCTAAGCCCCCATGTAGTGTGATAGACCCAGGCCAGTTGGGAACAGCAGAGTAGTGGAAGAGAGATATACAGGCCACTGAATAAGCATTTTTCTGTTCCCCGAGTGAACAGAGCAGGGACTGCTCCAGGCCAGTGAGAACACCACACTCCAAATTAACCTGCTAAGAGTCAAGTGAGGCTGTTAAGCACCTGACTCTAATTAAGGCCCCTCTAGTTCTTTAAAAGGGTTCACTCCAGTCAAGCCAAAGGGAGCCAGAGGAGAGGAAGTGCATGTGAGCATGGAAGGAACTGGGAGCCAGAGGCAAGCAAGAGGCTGAGAGTGAGTAGGCATACTGGTGGAGGACTGAGAAATACAAGCATTATCAGAGATCAGGAGGAAGGCTCTGTGGTGAGGACAAAGAAGGTGTTGGGAGGAGTCCATGGGGAAGTAGCCCAGGGAGTTGTAGTTGTTGTGAAACTGTATCAGGAGGCACTCTAGATAGCTCCAATACATAGGGCCCTGGGCTGGAACCCGGAGTAGAGGGCAGGCCCAGGTTCCTCCCAAACCTCCCAACTCCTGATCAAAAACAGGAAGAATTGAGCTGGACTGTGGCTTCTACCAGAGGGGAAGTCTCTTGGCTGTTTCCTCTCACAATTATGGACCAGTCATGGAGATATGATCTTGCACACTGACTCACACAAGGAGTCCATACTTATCTTTGTGTGCCTGTTGAATTCATGCATACCAGAATCATAACTCCCTGAAAGCAAGTGCAGAGTCTGGGTGTTGCCTGCCTCTGGCCACGGAACACCAAGCCAAAGCTTTAAAATACACTGCACACCTTGCTCCCACCCTAAGGTCTGAAGAACAATGTGTTTCCTCCCTGATCATGGATTACTTATTCTTGGCATCTGGGTGATTTTGCAAGTAAATATCTTAATTAGTTCATGAGAATAAAATAATTAAGAATGAGCTCTACTTTAAATTTAGCTTCTGCCATTTCCTTGCTTTCTGTCAAGTAATCTTAAAACTGGAATAAACATACTCTTCACACTTTTCAGAGCATTAATCCTCATTTCAAATAAGTGTGTGAGCTACACTTGATGATATTAGGATTTAATGAAGCTAAATTGTTAAGAAAAGTTGTGTCTAATCATTAGATTAAGAATAAATTATGTAAATAGCCTAGTCAGTAGGTCAGGTCACTCTAAATTTGGGCCATGGTGACATCGGAGGCAACTCAACCAATCCTCCGTCTTCGTCTCCTGATAATTTGCACACTACACTTCTATTAGGTGAAATAACTCCAAGGGAAGGTAACTGTATGTGGGCCAAGAGTTCTCATTGATGGCTTGTCCCCCACTGGTATTATTCAAGGCTCCACGGCCACAAGCTACCTGCTCCTGTGCTTCATTAGAGTGGTGGTGGTTCTCTATTACGCTGTGCAAGAACCAGCCAAGGAAAGGATTTTTGACTCAAGAAGGCACAGTTCCTTCCTCTCTGCCATCTCTTGCTCTCTGGCAACAGTAATTTGCTGCTGGCCAGGTCATTGGGGCAGGAAATTAAAATTCTGTCATTCCCTGATTCTTCTTGGCCACAGCTTGTTAAACTCGTCCACATCCTTCTTAAAGTGTAGTGCCCAAATCTGGACACAATTCTCCATCTCAGTCCTCATTGGCGCCAAAAAGAGTGGAAAAATTACCTCTCATGTCTTCTATATGATGATCCTCTTAATACACCTGTTACAAGGTAAAAATGTTTATAATAATTTATGACTCTTATATTTCCCCTATATTTGTCATGGCTATTCACTGAGGGAAAAACAATTAAGTTTGCTCTCAGGGTAGCCCAAAAGACATGGATGTGTGTGTCCCCTCCCTGTCTGAGTGCAATGAAGAGTCATTAAGGAACTAGTTAAAAAATACCTGGATCAATAAGGTGGCCAGAGAGACAATGCCAGCTCCAATGACTCATACAATTCTAAACCTGTTCTCCCAAGTGCTTGCAACCTCTTTCAGTTTGGTGTCACCTGCAAATATTTTAACAATTAGCATATAAGATAGATATGTATAGGGTAGATAGAACTAGCTAGCTAGCTACCAAAGATATTAAATTCAGAATCATCTGTAACAAAATCTGAGGACTCTCCCTCTTGACCTAAAGGAATAACATTTTTGCACGTCAATTATCGGCAGGCTGCTATACTTGCTTTGTTCAGATTCTGGAGGGAGACAGGATCTTCTGCATATAGATGGTGCAGATTTACACTAGGATACCACATTCAATGAACTGCTGAGGTCTTACTGATCCACCAAAGCAGAGAGATGGGAGCCAGCATGGTTGTAGCATGCATGACATTTCTGATGACACAGCAATGGGATAAGTTTCTAGAGATGAGTGATGTCACCCCTGTGCTATAAATCTATTTTAATTAGATGTGGGGGGTATGGATTAGGACAGGGGTCAAAAATCAATTGTCTGTTAATCCTTGTGCCTCCTCATGACTCATGTGAGTAGCCCCATTAACGTCACTGGAATTTTGTCTGAGTAAGAATTCAGTAAGTACCCCAATGTTTGATATTTACTCTTTCAAGGATTTGGAGTTACCATACATGGCTGTTCTGGAGAGTGTAGTTCCAGGCTATGGCAGAATTGAGGCAGATTAATGACTGGCTGCTAAACAGGACCAGTCCCTATTATGGAGTGTGATATATAGGAATGGACAGGGGGCGTGGAGGAAACAGCCCAGCTCCACTCAGGGACCATGTTCTTCCTATCTGCCACAGTGTACAATGTGGCTTGAACTATTGATGCATTGTGGTGGGAAAATTGCACCCTACAATTGGCTGGGAGATGACAGCAGAGAGAAGATATTCAGCATTCAGGGAGAGGAAGATAGAGAAGGAAACAAGCTTCTTTCTCTCCAGAATGTAAGAAGATTGAGGGAGATCGTGAAATGATGAAGAAGAGAAGTAATAGATGAGAAGTGATGATGATCTAACTCCATAATAGAGTCATAGACTTTAAATTCAGAAGGGACCATCGTGATTATCTAGTCTGGCCTCCTGCACATCATAAGTCACAGAACCTCGCCCACTCCCTCCTTTAACAGACCTATAACACCTGACTGAGTTATTTACATCCTCAAATCGTGATTTAAAGACTTCAGGTGGCCTGATTCTCTTTACAATCCCACCAGTGTAAATTAGAAATTATTTGATTATAAATAGGTGTTACAAAGTGGGGAATCAGGACCACTAACTCAGTGAAGAATTAACCATGTTACCATTAACTGATGGCATAATTCCCTTGTGTAATGGATAGATTGTATGAGCCCAGATCCTCTGCTGGTGTGAACTGGAGTAGATCCATTAAAAAACTGCCCTACAATCTGGAGATCTGACCCTGGAACTTCCATCACTGTTCTATGGATGCCCCAGCAGGGCAGGCCTGATCAATAAATCTCATGGTTATTTACTTCACTATCAAATCTCATCACAATGCTGTTGACTAAAGCTTTTCCAGGTGATTTCTTTTCATGTGTGTATGTGTTGGAAAAAATGTAAAGTAACAAACAGGCCCGTCATTGCTCTCTCTGGCCCAGTGACTGTTCCATTGTGGATACATATTTATACAGTCCTTGGGCCAAAGTGAGAGAGACTGACAGAATGATTCTGTAGTCCAGGAAGGTGGAAGACCTAGGGTCCAGTTCCCCTGCTCCAATGACTTTTTTCATTATTTATCCACAGTTGAACAGCTTCAACAGTAGAGACTGAGGCTGGGATACCCCATTCAAATGCTTTCTTCCACCTCTGGCAGAGAGTGGGATATTGAAGCTGTGTCTCTGACTATCTTGACTAATAGTCATTTATGGACCTATCCTCCATGAGCTTATCTGATTGTTTTTTAACCCAGTTACAGTTTTGACCTTCACAACATCCACTGGCAATGAGTTCCACAGGTTGACTGTGCGTTAAGCGGAGAAGTACTTCCTCTTGTTTCATTTAAACCTGTTGCCTATTATTTTCATTGGGTTACCCCTGATTTTCCCTCTATGTGAAGGGGCAAATAACATTTCTCTATTCAGTTTCTCCACTCCAGTCATTATTTTATAGACATCTATCCTATCCCCCCTTAGTCATCTCTTTTCCAAGCTGAATAGTCCCAGTCTTTTTTAATTCTTCCTCATATGGAAGCTGTTCCATACCCATAATCATTTCTGTTGCCATTCTCTGTACCTTTTCTATGTCCTCATTCTTCTTTATGGATTGGAATTCCCAGCTGGACTACATCTCCCATGATCCACCATGCCAAGGGAGTTCCATGATGCACTAGCTCACCTCACCAAGAGGTGAGACCATGGTGCCTCATAGGAGATGTAGTCTGTCCAATAAGTTCAGTCTGTAGAGACGAACAGGAGCATGAGGCACCTGAACTACAATTCCCAGGAGGCTCCATGATATCATTTCTGAACTGAAATGTCTCAGTTTTTGATTTTTCATTGAAAAGTCAACATTTTCCACAGGGGTAAAAAATCCAACCAACTCTAACCCCCACCAATGGGAACCTCTCTAGATGAAAGTATAGTTGAATTTCTATAGTCCAGGCACCATTTCTCCTCCCTCCCAGTTCTCTTCTCCATTGCTGTGATAAGTTTCACACCCTTAGCTTTGAAAACTATAAGAGCCTGTGATACAGCAGAAGAGTGATAGATAGGAGATGTGTAAGCCCCAGGATGGTCAGAGCCTTGTTCCCTGTAGACGGAGGAGAGGTTATTATGAGTTAATGAGAGCACATGGAGCCAATTAAGGCCCGGCCAGACACCTGATAAAATCTCTGCTTCAGTCAAACAGGGAAGTTTGGAGGAGAGCCGAAGAGAGTTTGGAGAAGTGATGTTGTGGGCCAGAAGACCAGAACACTAGGTAAAAGGAAACCCTGCTCACGCAGAACAAAGGGATTCCCCAGACGCAAGAGGTTGGGAGAAATCCTACTCAAGTGGAGAGAGGGTGGGAAGCCCAACAAACTGAAGGGGCAGAAAAGGAAGTAGCCCAGGGGAAGGAATCACAGTTTCAAGTTCTTTGCTGATATCCCTAGGGCCCCTGGCTCAGACCTGGAGTAGAAGGCAGGCCCAGATCCCTCCCTCTCCTTCCCCCTTCTCTGGGACACTAGCGAGGCAGTTAATGCCCAAGAAAAGGAGTGAGAGATGATGCCCTGACCGCTCCTTAAGAAGAAAAAAGCACAGGACACACCACAACAGTGCTGGCAATTTGCCACAGGGCCATATCCTGTTGTGCAGTTTAAATGCAGCGTAACTACATTGTC
This sequence comes from Gopherus evgoodei, assembly GCF_007399415.2. NCBI lineage: Eukaryota > Metazoa > Chordata > Testudines > Testudinidae > Gopherus > Gopherus evgoodei. Next base: position 4,770,035 of record NW_022060005.1, on the reverse strand, counting down.
CTCATGGTTGTTTACTCCTGAGTGACCCAAGTAATAAGAATCGGGTGGTCCCAAATACAGTAGACACTTAGAAGGTCAGACTAGATCATGATGGCCCCTTCTGGCCTTGAATTCTGCGAATCTATGAATCTTTGAATCAGTCAGTTTAAGCTACTGCAGAAAGGCTTACAAGAAACCATGGCTCAGAGTTTTCTCTGCTATAACTACCCAAAAGTTGATGGAGTTATACCCAGTAGGAATTAGCTCCTATGTCTATTATTGTCCCGTGCTGTGAACACACAAGAGTATACAGGGTGGGGAAGTGTCTGCTATAAGCACACATCTCATTATGGGACCCCAGAGACATTTCCCCCAAGGCCCTTTGAAGGCTATATGGCAACAGTTATCTCCAGGGGTGTACTTCATTCACTCCACGCAGGTGGATTATGGAGGAGAATAGGCACTCTTGTTTGCATGTATGTAGCATGGTTTGTGCAGTTAAATTATTTCTGTTGGGGTTTGTTCCCTCATATATTGATCCACAACATCAGTTCAGCCTTGGGATACAAGGGCATGTCTATGCCACCATTATTGCCTTCTTAGTAAATAGCATGAAGCCAGAGGAAGAATGAGACTGTCACAAATGGAGAGCAAGATGCCTATTTAAGCATGGTATGATTCCCTCAGACTTTTGAACATACAATATCTTTAGCTCCACTTTAATAGATTTAGCTTTATTTTTTTTAACAGAAAAAAAGCCCTCCCCTCCAATAGATAACATACTGCTAGGCATCCCAGAAATGATAGATAGATAGATAGAGAGATAGAGAGATAGATAGATAGATATGCAGGGGAAATTCAGAGACGCTGAACTCCCTCAATTCTGCGTTGCTGAGTCTGAAAGGGTGTGTGATGTTTGTATCTGTTGAAGTTGGAGTTGCTAAGCAGTACTCAGGATTGTTACTGAAATAAGATATTGGACCAGTTTCTGACCTCACTTACACCAGTGTAAACCCCAAACTCCTCTAGTGACTCCAGGTTTACACCAGTGTTTCTGAGAACAGAAGCCAGCCCTTTAACACTTACAACCATGGTGTGGCATATGAGAACCTCTGGGCGGCAAGCAATCTCAGATATTTCCTACTCATAGTCTTCATAACTTTTGTTCATTTTCTAATTCTATGCACTACCTTATTATTATTTCGATTCAGTTATTAGTTCTGCTATTATTATTGGCCCAAGTCCTGCCACCCGTACTTACATTTTCTCATCCTTAATTAGTCCTTAAGAAAGGACTGGGTAAAGACCACAGGCTTTGGCAATTTATTTTTGAAAACCTTGTCATCCCCTTGCAAACTGAAGGACCATAAGACGTAATGAACTCTAGGTTATTTAAATGATTCCAGCTAGAACTAGTTTACCCACCCACAGTAGGGCCATGTACTGATGTTTCAATGTGGTGAAAGAGTGTCGCAGATAGATCTAGCCATCCATCTAACTATCTGTCATGTATCTATGAATCCTCCAGGCATTTACCCACATTCATTTAGTTTTTGAGAACCTTACAAAAATTAATAATAAACAGGGGAGGGGGAGGCATGTGGTTAGTGGGTTCCATTAGAGCATTAGAGATTACTGGAAACTTTCCATCAAAACAATCCTGGATGAGGAACAGAAAATAGTTTAGGTGATTCTTCTCAGGTTTCTAGTTGGCTGTATGCAGCTGTTTGAAGGATTGCATTCAGGAGTTGAATATAAGGAGATATCCAGGGTTTAAAGTCTTATAGAGTATTTCCCAAAGCCCCCATATTCCCCTCCCCCACAGTAGTCTATTAAAACTCCAAGGTGTTTGAAAATATTTAATAGAGCTCAGCTCTGGACAGCTCTAGATTAATTTAAGACCAGGAGATATCTGTATGTATGACTCCGACTGTTCTCGTTCTTGTTATTATACCAGTTTCTTTATCCTTCCCTCTGCAGAGAGAAAATGCTATTCCCAGAAGAATCATGGCCAATCAAACCATCATGAATGAATTCTTTCTAATGCCATTCTCTGATGTTCGGAAGCTGCAGCTTTTACACTTTGTGGTGTTTCTGTTTATTTACATTGTATCCTTGTCAGGGAATCTTAGCATTATCATGGCAATAACCCTTGATTGCCACCTTCACACCCCCATGTACTCCTTCCTGAGAAATCTATCCTTCTTGGATATTTGCTTCATTTCAGTCACAGTACCCAAGTCCTTCATCAACTCCCTCATGAACAGCTCATCCATTTCTTTCCAGGGATGTGTTGCACAGCTATTTCTATTTATGTCATTCTTAGCTACAGAGCTATTCCTCCTCACAATCATGGCTTTTGACCGATACGTTGCCATCTGCAATCCTCTCCACTACGCAATGATCATAAACAAGAGGAGGTGTGTTAAGTTAGCCTGTGGGTCATGGGTGGGTGGTGGTCTCTATTCTGCTTTGCACACTGCTAACACGTTTTCATCCCCCTTCTGTGGGTCCATTATCAACCAGTTCTTCTGTGACATCCAGCCATTGCTGAGGATCTCGTGCTCTGAATCCCACACTGGTGAAATTGCACTGATCGTCTTTGGTGTGTGTTTAGCTTCAAGCTGTTTTGCTTTAATAACGTTGTCGTACGTTCAGATCTTCTCAACAGTGCAGAAAATCCCTTCCATGGAAGGTCGCCGTAAAACTATCTCCACTTGCCTACCCCACCTCACTGTCATTGTATTATTCCTCACCAGTGGCATGTTTTCGTACATGGCACCAACCTCCGACTCTGCTCTGGAGCAGCATCTGGTGGCTGCATTTTATTCAGTGGTGCCACCCTTGATTAATCCCATCATCTACAGCCTGAGGAACCAGGAGATAAAAACCGCCCTGAGAAAAGTTGTGGGCAGGAAGCTTTTCCCTTTGATTTGTGAAGGATTTAAAATATAAACTCATTCCTGGTAAAGTTTGTGGATGACACAAAAATATTTTTTAAAAACTCTTCTCTGCTGTGATGCCAGCAAAAATACCCTGACAATGGTTAGGCAACTGTGTCACTGGACACACTGTTCTTCATGTTGACCAGTTACATTTAATTGTTTCCTTCTACTCTCCTCTTCTGTTTGTCTGTTCCCCTGTTGTCTGTAGTTTTATTTTTAGATGGCTAGCTGTTTGGGGCAGGGATTGTCCCATTGTTATGTGTTTGTACAACACCCAGCACAACAGAGTCATCGCTTCTAGGTGCTACCATAAGATAAACAAGAACAACAGCCATAATTATAATGATAAATCGATGGGTTGGTTAATAACGATTAGGATAATTAATTGTTATAGAGTGATTTGTATTGCTTGATAAGATAGTTACAATCATACAGAAAGGGAGAGATTTTCAAAGGTGCCTAAAGGATTTGTGTGCCACATTCTCATGAATTGTTATGGGTACTGGGTGTCCTTTAGGTTGCTTTGCAAATCTCAGCCCATGTGTTTAATAAAGCTGAATAAAAGCCATATTGTTAGGATGGGTTTTCTAAAGGAAGATAAAGGGGTTAATTGCACAACTCCCATTGACTTCTAATGGCCATTGGGTTCTTTTGTGATAATTGGGCCTATGGAATAAGATGTCCACATAGAAAATACCCACTCATCCCACAGAGTAAGAAGGTGGAACCATAGAGATCAGAAGATATTTCCTATATTCCTTGCTCACTCAAATTTCCCATTGGCCAAGACTGGTGAGGAATTATTTACTATAATTTGTACCCAATGTTGCACCCACAAGCTTAATGGCCTTGGGCCCAATTTTTAAAGACATTTAGGCATCTAGTGGTATTTTCATTAGCATCTCCCATTGAAATCAATGAGTTTTAGAAGTGTAGATGCTTTTGAAAATCTCATTAGGTGCCTAAATACCTGTGAAGATCTGGCCCCACTGGCCTTAGTAGAGTGTTTGGGAGACAGGAAATCTTTGAGTTGGATTCCCATCTCTTCTCATATGAATGAAGGTTTTACAGATGGGATATAATATTTGCCTCACATTGTACAGCATCGTGAGCTCTCCAGACAAAAGCAGGGATATTATCACTCCCCATTTTCAAATGAGGAACTTTAAACAGCAACTTTTCCACACTTTGTATGCTAAGCATAGGGACCAAAATATCTGCTGCGAGTCCTAAAGAAACAAAGCCTGATTTTCAAAGTCACCAAACTCCTCAGCTTCCATTTACCAAGTGTGAACATTTTGGCTATAAACTTTGTGTCTCTAGCTCCCCACTTCTCTAATGGGAATGCTATATTTCCCCGTGACCTCGAATGTATCTGTTTGATATTCACTGAGGTTGTAGTTTTTGCAGGAGCCTAGGGGAATTAGGTCCCAATTCTCATTGGAAGTCTGAGCACGGGGCATCTAACTCTGTTAGGTTGCTATGGAAATCTCAGTAGGAGTGACCAATACTGAGGCAGCAGTAGGGGTTGTTATGGACTGAGCTCCTGCAGGCATTGGCGAATAGGGATAGCCACATAATAAACTTCGCTGTTTGTGCAATGTTCTATAATCACATGGGCTCATTCTCTTCTCATTCACCTTGGTGCAAATCAGGAGTAACTCAGTGGGATTCAGTGGGGCTGATTCCCCTCTCACTCACCCAGGTGTAAATCAGGAATAACTCCATTTGAGTCAGTAGTGATTGATTCCCCTGTCACTCACCCAGATAGCAATCAGGAGTACCTCTACCGAAATCAATGGCCAAATCAACCTCTCACTTATGCTGGTGTAAATTATGAGTAACTCTAGTGAAGTCATCACAGTTACACTGGTGTAAAACTGAAATAAGTGAGACTATAACCAGACCGCATGGTGTGTGTGGGGGGTGGAATTTGCTTCTTCCTGACCCCGTAGGCAATTTTCGCACACCATGAGTGTTGGTTACCTGGATAATGTGATTATAGAGTCTGATACTCCTCCCACTCACACTACTGTTGCATTGATTCTGCCCACGTTAACACCAATGTAATTCTACCGACAGGAAAGGAAGCCACTCAGATACCACCAATTTTAGATTCATTTCCAGCTACCCTGCTGCTATCTATCATAATATTTCCACACACCCTCATACAGTGGGAGCAAATCATAACTGTCCCTGTGATTTTACACTGATGTAAACCCACTAAAGTCAAAACCATTACATGCAAAGTGTTGTATCATGGCCAGTAAACTCAAAGTCCAGTCTGAATCTTAATGTATTACTCTTCACATGGCCACATGAGGGGGGAAGCTACTAGGATCCCTGCTTTGAAGAAAGGGAAGGTTACACAGCAAATCATTCTGATTTCTCATTTCTAGGAACCCATGGAAGTGTGAATGACAGCCTCAGATAGAAACAAAGAGAGCTATTCTGTGCTAAATAATAACAATAATAATAAATAATAAAACTCATTATGACAAACAAGCCCATTTTAATTGATATTCCCAGCAGAGAGAAACATGAATCAGGGATTGGTTGGCCCTGCTGCCCTTATTCAGACATGTAGCTCTTCCTCACACCAAGAGTCCAATTATATTTAATAGAACTGCTCTAATAGGTAAGGGCTGCTGGCTCGTGCAGTGATTCACAGCATCACCCCGTCAGATGAGCTCCCATTATCTTGATTTTATTGCAACGTACAATAATTACATACAAAATAGTTTGCTATTTGTCATGAAATTCATAATCTCGCTAACAGCTTTTCTCAAGGCCTCCTTGACCTCTTTGTTTCTCAGGCTGTAGATGAGGGGATTGACCAAGGGAGTCAGGACAGTGTAGAAGAGAGAGAATACTTTGTGCAGTTCTCTCAGTGTGTTGGTGTCTGGTAGCAGATAGATAAAGATTAGTGTCCCATGGTAGAATGTAACCACAATGAGGTGAGAGGAGAAAGTGGAAAATGCCTTTTGCCTCCCGGTGGTGGAAGGAATTATCTTGATGGTGGCGATGATACACACGTAGGATGCCAGGGTTAATAGAATGGGGGGCAGTGTTAGTATGGAGGAGAACAGGAAGGTCACAAGAGTCATCAGGCTGGTGTCACTGCAGGACAGTTTTACTAATGGGTTGTAATCACAAAAGAAATGGTCAATTTCACTGGGGCCATGAAAAATCATTTGTGATACCCAACATTCAGTGATGGTGCAAGCCACAAAGCTACTTACCCAAGACCCGGCTGCCAGCCAGAAGCAGAGCCTGCCATTCATAAGAGTTGCATACTGCAGTGGTTTGCATATCGCTAAATACAGATCATAAGACATCACTGATAAGAGACAGATTTCACAGCTACCAGAGAACCAAAGAAATCAAGTTGTGCAATACAGACCTGGACAGAAATGGTTCTGTCCTCAGTCAGGAAACTGGCCAGCATCCTGAGCAGGATGGTTGAGGCACAGCAGGTTTCCAAGCAGGACAAGTTCCCCAGGAAGAAGTACATGGGGGTGTGAAGGTACTGATCAGCCATAACTAGTGCAACGATGAGGATGTTCCCAGTCATAGTCACAATGTAGATCACCAGAAACAGCAGGAAGAGAAGAATCTGCAGTTGGGGGAGATTCCTGAATCCTAGGAGGATGAATTCTGTGCTAAACGTTTGATTTCTCCAGACTGTGTCTGCCATAGACTCTATCAAGAAATGTAGTTAAATAAATAACCTATGAAATATGACATTAAAAAAGAATGTGGGGTTATGTGGTGTCATTTAATTTTGTTGATGTTTAAATGTAGTCATGAATGAGCTTTGCAGGATCTTTGTTTTCTATGCATCTTTTTCCTGCCAGTATCATGTTCATAGATACTGTAACCTCACACCCCCATCTGGGCTGGTACCATAATTATCCCCCATTATGTTGTGTAATATAGTGCTATGGGTGAAATCTGGGAGTCAAGAAAGCAAGGTACTATTCCTGACTCAGTGAGACCTTGAGAAAGCCATGTAGTTCTGTACCTCAGTTTCCACAGCTGTAAAATGAGGATAATGGTACCATGTAAAGTGGCTTGTTATCTTCTAGTATTTAACATCTTCACAGTGCTCTGAGATTATTGACAGCTTTCTGTACATACTCACAAGTAAAGCCAAACACATCGCCTTCTCACACTGAGAGCTGATTTTTACATCAATGTGTAAAGGCTTGTCTACACTGGCAAGTTTTTTCAATGAAACTAATGTCACCAAAGAAAAATCGACAAAAGCAAAGTTGCCAAAGCGTGGCTACATTTGCTCCTTCTGTCGATAGTTCGGGTCCACTTTGGGGCATCTTTGTCAACAGTGAAAGCAATGGACTGTGGGTATGTATCTCACAGTGCCTGGTGACAACATCCGTCACCAGGTGCTGTGGGAATGTGGAAACGGAGCATGGTGCATCTTGCAATGTGCAAAATGTGCCGTCATGCACTGCTTTGTGTTCCACCCCTCCAAAGGTCTCTGGCCTCCTTTCACACTGTTTTTTACAACTTTCTGTCTTTTGTAGTGTGAGCCAGCATCTGCACTGAGAGAGGATGGATCCCGCACTTCTCTCCTAGGCACTGTTAGCTGTCATGAGGACGGCACGCATGGCAGCATAATTACTCGTAGCGTTACTCGCAAAGTTAGCAAAGGATGAATCGCAGGCACCTGAGTGTGATATGGATGGCAGCAACTTATCAGTGCTTTGTGCATTCACAGAGCAGCTGCATACGGTAGAGTGTTTCTTTTGGGCTAGGGAAACAAGCACTGATTGGTGGGATCACATTATCATGTAGGTGTGGGATGACGACCAGTGGGTATAGAACTTTAGGATGCATAAAGCAAACTTCATGGAGCTATGTGCTGAGCTGGCCCCGACCTGTGGTGCAAAACCACCAGATTGAGAGCTGTCCTTTCAGTCAAGAAGTGTATTGCAATCGTTGTGTGGAAGCTGGCGAATCCAGACTGCTACTGGTCAGTTGCAAATCAATTTGGAGTAGGAAAGTCCACTGTTGGAGTTGTATTACTCCAAGTGTGCAGGGCAATAAATCACATCCTGCTGCATAGGACCGTGACTCTGCGAAATGTGCATGCAGTAGTAGATGGCTTTGCAGAGATGGGTTTCCCTAACTGGGGCAGGCCAATTGATGGCACACATTCCAATTTTAGCACCAGACCACCTTGCCTCTGAATACATCAGTAGGAAGGAATACTTCTCCATGCTGTTTCACCCTCTTGTGGATCACCAGGGACGTTTCACAGACATCAATGCAGGCTGGCCTGGAAAGGTGCATGACGCATGCATCTTCAGGAACAGGGGTCTGTACAGAAAGACTTTCTTTCCAGACCACAAGTTTACAGTGGGGGATGTGGAAATGCCTATAGCAATCCCAGGAGACCCGGCTTACCCTTTACAGCCCTGGCTCATGACACCTTACACAGGGCACCTGGACAGCAGCAAGGAACATTTTAACAACGGGCTGAACAGGTGCCAAATTGTAGTCGAATGTGCCTTTGGCTGTTTGAAAGCTCGCTGGAGGTGTTTAAGTGGCAGGCTAGACCTTATCGAGGATGATATTCCCGCCATGGTCATAGCTGCATGCTGTACTTTGTGTGAATCTAAGTGTGAAATGAGGCAGAGCGCTTGGCTGCACAGTTTGAACAGCCAGATGCTAGGGCTGCCAGAGGAGCCCAGAGAGCTGCTATTAACATCAGAGAGGCTTTAGCAATGAGGGGCTGTAACACATGTCTGCTTTGGAGTGGCTTCCCAGTTGCATCCATGCACACTTTTGAGGCCCTAGATCCATGCAACACAATGCTTTAGGAACCTGTTCCCGAGAGTGAATTGATTGCTATACACTTTTGTAGAACACAGAATAAAAATGCTGTGCCATTAAATACCTTAGCCTTTATTTATTGTTAAAAAGGGTAAAACTTCACAACTGTGTGTAGCTCCAGCTATCATTGTGCAAGTAGTGAGAGGGGGTGGAGTGATGGGGAAAACTCAGGAGTGCTGTGGAATGAAAAGGAATGTGTGGGCATAGAGAGGGCAAAGAATTGTGCATCTGCTGCAGAGGCGCTCGAACTCCGATCTGCTCGGTCTGTAGCTGTATCAGAGACTTGAGCAACTCTGTCTGAGCCTCCATAAGTTTTATGATCCGCTCTGTTGCTTGCCTAGAAAAGCAGCATTATCTTTTCTGTCCTGCGTTTTGGCTTCCCAACACTCTTTCCGTTCCTTGGTCTTTCTGTCATCTTGGCTGCTCCTAGGTTTTTTTCTTATCTGCCGCAGCTGGTTCATGGGGGTGTGTCAGGGTTCTCTCCTCACTCTGAACTCTAGGGTACTGATGTGGGGACCTGCATGAAAGACCCTCTAAGCTTATTTCTACCATCTTAGGTTAAACACTCCCCAAGGCACAATTTCCCTCATATACCTTGGATTAAGTAACGCTGCCACCACCAAGTGATTTAAACAAATATTTAGGGAGGGCCATTTGGAGCCCTACCTTCCCCAAATATCCCCCCAAACCCCTACACCGTGTTTCCTGGGGAGGCTTGAGAATATATTCTCAACAATTGGTACAGGTGAACACAGGACCAAACCCTTGTATCTTAAAACAATGAAAAATTAATCAGGTTCTTAAAAGAAGAATTTTAATTAAAGAAAAGGTGAAAGAATCACCTCTGTAAAATTGGGTTGATAAGTATTTTACAGAATAACAAAAGACTCAAGAACATAGAGGATCTGCCCTCTAGGCAAAACCTTAAAGTTACAAATCCAGGGATAAACCTCCCTCTAGACAAGGAAAATGACAAGCCAAAATAAAAGTAAGCTAACACATTTCCTTATTATAACTTTCTAAATCTAATTGAGTTGGATTGCTTGCCTTCTTGATCTGTCTCTGGCATGCACAAGGAACAGACATAACAAAGCCTTTTCCCCCTCCCCAGATTTGAAAATATCTTGTCCTCTTATTGGTCCTACAGGTCACTTGCAGCTGCAACTGAATAGATCCCTCTTCCCATATACTGATCCGATCCAACAACTCAGCAGTCATCCAAGTGGGAGCACATTTGGTATGATAGCCAGTAATGCTCACCTGGGACGCCAGCAAACAGGAAATGAGATTTAAAATTCCTGGGTCTTACAAAGAGGAGTCCCCTGCTAACCTCTATGCTTAGGGTTACCTATCTATAAGATGGGGATAATAATATATTTTCATGACATTATTGGGGTGTGATGAGTTGCTGTGAGGATTGATCAGTTGATATTTGTCCAGGATGGGTAACTGAACCAGGTGAACTTTTAACTCTGTGGAGAAAAAAAAAACACCACATGTGAGGGTATATCAGGAATAACACATGAAGTTAGACAGACAGACAGCCAGATACCTAGATAGCAATTTGAGTGACGTAACAGAGTTACACTAGCTGAGGATCTAGCCCAATGGGGTCACAGCAAAAATAAATCTACTGAAATCTATAGTCTAAAGTTCGATATTTGAATAACTTTCTGTATGGCTAGATTTTTCTCTTACTCATCCCATGTGTACAATTATAGTGGGTGTGGGTCTCCGCTCACTCATCCCAATGTAAATCAGGAGTAATCCCTTTGCACTCAGTGGGACTGATTCTCCTGGGGCTCATCTTGGTGTTAATCAGGAGTGACTCCACTGAAGTCAATGGAGCATATTCTCTTCTCACTCATCCAGGTGTAAATGAGGAGCAACTCCATTGAACACCATGAGGTTAGATTCTCCTCAACACAACAGTGTGAATTAGGAGTAACTAATGAAATCAGTGGATCCAAATTTATTCTCTCTCATGCTGGTGCAAAATCACGAGGAAATCAAGCGAAGGGACTTCAGTTACATTGAACAAGAATAAGACGTTAACCCCCTTCTGCCCCCAGCCCACTTCCCCAAAAATAACTGATGTGTGAACTTCAAAGAATTTCTTCATTCTGGAATCAAGATGTTACATTTCAATTTGTTGACCCAAAACTGAATGTTTTGTGTAGATTTGGGCTGGGTTGACATTGATCTCTGTATCTGTCAGAGTCGCAGCGGTATCCCATGGGAATTGCAGTTCCAAGTCCCACGTTTTCTTTCTGCTCCATGGGCCTTCCTCTCTGGACAGACTACATCTCCCATGGTGCACAGTGGTCTCTCCCTGTGGCTGAGCAGCTGCAGTGGATCATGGGGCATGTGTGGAGAGGGAAGTCCATAACTTTATCCTTTGTTCAATGCTTGATAGATGAGGTCTGGTTCTCTGCTCACTCACACCTTTGTAAATCAGGAGTTACTCCACTGAAGTCAATGGGGATGATTCTCCTCTCATTCACCGCAGGGAAAATCAGGAATAATTTCATTGGCATCACTGGGGATGATTCTCCTCTCACTCAGCTGATTGTAAGTCAGGCATAACTCCTCTAGAGTCATTAAGAATGACCATACTGGGTCAGACCAATGGTCCATCTAGACCAATATCCTGTCTTCTAAAAGTGTCCAATGTCAGGTGCTCAGAGGGAATGAACAGAAGAGGACAATCATTGAGTGATCCACTCTCAGCTTCTGGCAGTCAGAGGTTTAGGGACACACAGAGTATGGAGTTGTGTCCCTGACCATCTTTGTTAATAGCCATTGGTAGACCTACCCTCTATGACCTTATCTAATTACTTTTTGAATCCAGTTATATTTTGGTCTTCACAACATCCACTAGCAATGAGTTCCACAGGTTGACTGTGGGGTTGTGTGAAATACTTCATTATGTTTGTTTGAAACCTGCTACCTATTAATTTCATTGTGTGAGCCTTGGTTCTTTATTATGTGAAGGGGTAAATAACACTTCCCTATTCACTTTCTCCATACCGTTCTCTGATTTTATAGATCTCTATCATATCCTGCCTTAGTCTTCTCTTTTCTAAGCTGAACAATCCGAGTCTTTTTAATCACTTCTCTTATGGAAGTTGTTCCCTCATCATTTTTGTTGCTCTTCTCTGCACACTTTCTTATTATATATATTTCAGATGAGGCAACACAAACTGTACATAGTATTAAAGGTTTGGGTATACCATGGATTTATATACTGGCTTTATGATATTTTCTTTTTTATTATCTATCCCTTTCTTAATGATTCCAAACATTCTGTTAGCTTTTTTGACTGCTGCTGCGCATTGAGCAGATGTTTTCAGAAATTTATCCTCATTGACTCCAAGATCTCTTTTTGAAGTGGTAACAGCTAATTTAGACTCCACCATGTTTTATGTACAGCTGGGATTATTTTTTTCAATGTATATTACTTTTCACTTATCAACATTTAATTTCATCTGCCATTGTATTGACCATTCACCCAGTTTTTTGAGATCCCTTTGTAAGTCTTCACAGTCAACTTTGGACTTAACTATCTTGCATAGTTTTGTATTGTCTGTAATCTTTGCCTCCTCATTGCTTATCATTTTTTGTAGATCATTTATGAATATATTGAACAGTGCTGGTTCCAGTACAGATCCTTGGGGACCCCGCTATCTACTTCTCTCTACTGTGAAAATTAACCATTTATTTTTTCTCTTTTTTTCCTGTCTTTTAACCAGTTACTGATCCATGAGAGGACCTTCCCTCTTATCCCATGAATGCTTATTTTGCTTAAGAGCCTTGGCTGAGGAACATTGCCAAAGGTTTTCTGGCAGTAGAAGTACACTATGTCTATTGGATCACCCTTGTTCACTTGCTTGTTGACCCCTCAGAGAATTCTAATCGGTTAATGAGGCATGATTTCCCTTTACAAAAGCCGTGTTGGCTTCCCCAATGTATTGTGCTCATCTATGTGTCTGATGATTCTGTAATCTGTGTGTGAGATGTTGGTCCAATAAAAGATATTACCTAATCCACCTTTTTTTCTCTAATATCCTGGGACCGACATGGCTACAACAACATTGCTTACGTCTGATATTTCTGTTTTTTTCTATAGTTTCAACCAATTTGCCTGGTACTGACATTAGACTTACTGGCTGTAATTGCCGGAATCGCTGCTGGAGACTTTTATAAAATTTGGCATTACATTTGCTACCCTCCAGTCATCCGGTACAGAGGCTGATTTAAGGGATAGGTTACATACAATAGATAGAAGTTCTGAAATTTCATATCTGAGTTCCTTCAGAACTCTTGGATGAATACCATCCTGTCCGGTTAATGTTTTGATTTGTTCCAAAACCTCCTCTCTTAACACCTCAATCTGGAACAGTTCCTCAGATTTGTCATAAAAATGAATGGCTCAAGTGTAGGAATCTCCCTCACATCCTCTGCAGTGAAGACAGATATAAAGAATTCATTCAGCTTCTCTGTAATTCTCTTGTCTTCCTTGAATGCTTCTTTATCATGTTGATTGACCCAGTAGTTGTTTGGCAGGCTTCTTGTTTCTTTTGTCCTTAAAAAAATGCTGTTAGTTTTTGTGTCTTTAGCTAGTTGCCCTTCATATTTTTTCTTGGCCTGCTTTAATATACTTTTACACATGACTTGCCAGAGTTTATGCTCCTTTCTATCTTCCTCAGGGTATGTCTACATCTACAATTTTGCAGCGCTGGTTGTTACAGCTGTATTAGTACAGCTGTATAGGGTCAGCGCTGCAGAGTGGCCACACTTACAGCAACCAGCGCTGCAAGTGGTGTTAGATGTGGCCACGCTGCAGCGCTGTTGCACACCGAGGGGAAGGAGACCTGCTTGGAGGGGGGGTCGGGGAACGCCAGAGCACACCACGGGGAAGGAGATCTGCTTGGAGGGGGGGTCGGGGAACGCCAGAGCACACCGCGGGGAAGGAGACCTGCTAGGAGGGCAGTGGAGTTTGCTTAATTGAGAGGCTTCCTCAGGTATGCTGGGATACCTGCTTATTCCACGGAGGTCAACAAAAACGCTGGTGAGTGTCTACACCTGATGACCAGCCCTGGTGATCCAGCGCTGGATCCTCTACACCCGAGGCACGACTGGGTGTACGGCCAGCGCTGCAAACAGGGAGTTGCAGCGCTGGTAATGCCCTGCAGGTGTGTACACATCCTAAGTTGCAGCGCTGTAACCCCCTCACCAGCGCTGCAACTTTGTAGTGTAGACAAGGCCTCAGTAAGTTTTGACTTCCAAGTTTTAAAGGATTCCTTTTTGCCTCTAATCACTTGTTTTACTCTGCTGTTTTAGCCATGGTGTTGGTTTTGTGTGTGTGTATACATTTAGATTGAGCCTCTGTTATGTTTTTGACTAATCTCCATTCACTTTGCAGGGATCTTACCCTTGTGACTGTTCCTTTTAATTTCCATTTAACTAGATTCATCATTTTTTTTGTGTTTAGTTGCCCTTTTTGAAGTTAATTCTACTGTGGTGGAATTCGTTGGCGTTTTACCCCCTACAAGGATATGAAATTTAATTACATTATGGTCACTGTTTCCAAGGGCTGATTCTCTTCTCACTCACCCATTAACATAACAGATCTGCTATTGATAATTAGTACTAAATTTCTCTTGTCTACCCACCTCTTTTTGACCTTGAGCTTTCTACCTCTCCCACATGCAAAACACTACTAGACAATATTCCCTTCAAACTTCCTATCTGTTCATTCAAACACATATAATCTGTTTCACAGTGGCATCATTCAGGAGTAAGCCACTGAAATCAGCAAAAACAATGAGGTGTCCTTCTGGCACTGTAGCGAGGCGGTGGGATACCCCACAGCCCCGCCTAGGGATGGACCTCCCCTAACACCCACATGGGCGGAGTCACTGGGTCCTGCGCCTACCCCTTGCACGTTACCCCGGGGAGGACTGGCTGAGCTTACCCCTGTTCGCTACTCCAAGGAGGACTGGCTGAGCCTACCCCTCGCTCGTTACCCCGAGGAGGAGCCGAGCCTGCCTCTTGCCAGCTTCCCCGAGAAGCAGCTGAGCCTACCATCCGCTACTTATCCAGAGGAACTGATGGTGTTTGAGACGGCCAGTGACGCTACCACGACTCAGGTACCCTATGAGGGGGAATGTGGAAGTAGCCTGGGGGCAGCCGACGCTAGTCTGGATGCAGCACTGCCAGAGTCTATGTCAATGTGTTGGGGCCAGGATCCCCACTGACAGCAGCGAGTTTATGCCACTGCTAGGGCCCTGAGCTGGGATGCAGTGGAGAGGGAGGGCCCGCATCCCCCCTGCCACCCACTCCTTGGGTGGCAGACTCTCCCTTTTCCCTGGCCTGGAGAAGCTAGGACCTCCTGATATTGGAACTATTGACTCAGCCCCTGTTTAAAGGCCTGAGTCCTTGACTATTTGCTTGCTGCCCCACCCTGACCTAGGACCTGGGCTGCTATTGAACTATTGACTCTGCCCCTGCCCAAGGGCCTGAGTCTCTGACTGTTTGTTTGCTGCCCCGCCCTGACCTAGGGCCTGGACTGCTATTTGAACTACTGACCAAGCCCCTGCTTAAGGGCCTGAGTCCCTGACTATTTGCTTGCTGCCCCGCCCTGACCTAGGGCCTGGGCTGATACTGAACTAGTGACTCAGCCCCTGCTGAAAGGCCTGAGTCCCTGACTGTTTGCTTGCTGCCCCGCTCTGACCTAGGGCCTGGGCCACCGTTTGACTATTGACTCATACCCTGCTCCAAGGGCCTGAGCCCCTAACCGAGTGTACGTTACTCCCCACGACCACAGGGTCGACGGCCAGCAAACTAGAGTGAGGCGGTGGGATACCCCACGGCCCCACTGAGGGACAAACTGCGGCAAAGCCACACCACAGGCACCTTAGAGACTAACAGCACTAAGGACAGTTGACAAGAAAGTGTATTGGAAATGGATGACATCCACCTTGATAGCATTGGCTTTGTTAGGACTACAAAAGTAATTTTCCCTCTCTTGATATTCACCCCTTCTTGTCAACTCTTCAGAATAAGCCACTTCCACCTTAATTGAATTGGCCTCATTAGCACTGAACCTCCAGTTGGTAAGGCAATTCTCATCTTTTCATGTGTTGCAATATATATACTGCTTACTGTATTTTTCACTGCATGCATCTAATGAAGTGGGTTCTAGCCAACAAAAGCTTATGCCCAAATAAATTTGTTAGGCCTTGGCTACACTGGCGCTTTACAGCACTGCAACTTTCTCACTCAGGGGTGTGAAAAAACACCTCCCTGAGCGCAGCAAGTTACAGCACTGTAAAGTGCCAGTGTAAACAGTGTCCCAGCACTGGGAGCGCGTCTCCCAGCGCTGTAAGCGCTGTAAGCTAATCCCCACGGGGAGGTGGAGTACCTGCAGCACTGGGAGAGCTCTCACCCAGCGCTGGCGCGGCGACCATGGCAGCGCTTTGAAGTTGCAAGTCTAGCCATACCCTAAGTCTCTAAGGTGCCACAAAGATTCCTCATTTTTGCTGATACAGACTAACACAGCTACCACTCTGAAACCACTGAAATCAGTGTATGTCCTCCAGGAGTTAGTTTGGCCTGATGTTTCTCTCATTGTCATTTCTGTGCATAGTTATGATAATATAAAAAATAAACAGAGCTCTGATTTTGCCTCCTGTAAGCATCATACATCCCATGATGAGACCTCAGGGACCTTTCCCCAAAGGCCTATTAAAGCAGACATTGTATTAATAAGTGTCCTTTTAGCAACCTAGGCAGTCTGCACCAGTGAAGAATCAGGGAGATTATGCGTCTTCCATCCCAGGTATGCTTCATGGACTCTATAGCTGAATAACTTATGTGTTTGTTCCCACAGCCACTCAGTAAAAGACACACAAGCACATCTTTCTGATTTTCAGATTGGCTGCCATCGGCTTCTTTACATAGCACCATAAAGCTGGAGAACGGATGGGGTTTGTGTGGATGTGTGAGATGTGGATATGTGATCAGTGACTTACATAGGGGTGTATCTGTTTGTATCTGAGTGAGCAAGAAGGGGTCTCTGTGGGCCAGTAAGATTTTGAGGTTTATTGATTCATAGATTCCAGGGTCAGAAGGGACCATGGTGATCATCTGGTCTCACTTCTTGTGGAACAAAAATGTGCATCAACTCTCAGAAATTCACTTCATTTACGCTCACATAAATATGGAATGAGTGAATCAGCATTCTCTTTTTGAGCTTGTGATTTTTCTCATTCTATGCAATGACTATCTTATTTCTGTACAGTTCTAATTCCTGTTAGAACTCCTTCTGTTACTCTTGTTAATTGTCTAGATGCTGCTGCTAATTAATCTGATTTGGCATATTTTTTGAACAATCACTGCATTAATAAAGAGCTTATCTATCTATCTACTTATCTAGATAATTGTCTAAATGCATGTGATGGTTTCTCTATCTTGCACCTTCCTCAGAAGCAGTTGTTACTGGCCGCTGCTGGAGAAAGGATGCTGGGTTAGATTGATTACTGGTCTGATCCAGTATGGCAATTCCTCAGTCGCTATATTCCTATCACTGTCTGTCTGTTTTCTGCCTCTCTCTCTCTATCATTCCCTCTTTTTTCTCTCTCTGTGTGTCTCTCCCCCTCTCTGGCTGCGGTTTTCAAATCTCCCCGAAGTATTTGGATGTCCAATTCCCAATTAAAATTAATAGTATTTGGATATCTAAATCTTTTTTTGTGGTTTTGAGTATATCTCTAGGCTTTAGTACTATGCAGAGCATCACCATAATAGCTAGTGATTTAATGAAATTATACAATTAGATAGACAGATTCCAAGCTCATCACTTTTTAGGGAAGGCTGAGCATCAGAGCTGGTTGAAAAAAGTTGCATCAAAACATTTTTTAGTGAACAAGAGGAAACACGCCCCCCCGAAATGTTGTCCAAATGTGTCCTTGTTTTTCCAAGCAGCACTAGTTAGCACCTTGCATGACTGGATCATCTAGTCAGTATTTCTCTTTAATAAGGTCAAACTTTGCATTTTGGGTGAATATAATGATGACACTAGTTACTATTGTGGCATGTGGGAGTGAGTTCTATTCCACGCTCTGTCTGTCTCTCTATCTGTTTTCAGACTCGTTATAGTAATGTTGGTCCCAAGGTACGAGAGAGATGTGTTGGGTGAGGCAATATCTTTTATTGGACCAACTTGTGTTGATGGCAAGTACAAGTTTTCGAGCTTCACAGAGCTCTTCTTCAGGTGTGGGTAAGAAAAGCAGAGAGTCTGAGCTAAATACAAGTTAGGACAGATTTTTAAGTGTAAGGAATTCACACATGCTATAGGAGACCACTTAAAATTGAGTTGGCAATTAAGGATTAGCAGGCAGTAGGATGTGTTACAAACTGTTGTAATAAGCCATAAAACCAGTGTTTCTGTGGTATCCATGTTTTTTTAGTGTCTAGCAGAGTTATGCATTTAAGTTCCCAGGCTCTCCTTTTTAAGGTGTCATGCAGGGTTTTCTTTGAGGGTGAGGACAGACAGCTCGGAAATAGAGTGATTGTTTTGTGAAAAGTGTTCATTCATGGGTTTTATCCTTTATCATTTTTCTGTGTGAGTTCAATCAAGAGCATTGTAATTGTTTGGTTCACTCACATAGTTGTTGTTTGGACATTTGGTGCACTGGATGAGGCACACCATATGTTGTGATAGGTGTGTATAGCACCCATGAATCTTGAAAGGTGTGTTGTGGGGAATATTGATCATCGTAGCAGTGGGGATAAGTTTTCAGGTTTTGCATCTGTTATTCTGGCAGGGTCTGGTGCTGCTTTAAGTTGGTGTGTCCTGGTCTGTGGCGAACTTGCTTTCTATGATGAGCTTGATGAGGTTGAGGGGGGCGTTGTTTGAAGGCCATGACAGCCTAACCCTCAATTGTTCACTTCATTTTAAATGGTTTCCCAAAACGTGTTTACCCCTTATGCTTAACAATCTGTCTCAACTTGTATTTAGCTCAGACACTCTTTCCTTCCCCACACCCGAAGAAGAGCTCTGTGAAGCTTGAAATCTTGTAGCTTCCACCAACAGAAATTGGTCCATTAAAAGATATTACCTCATCTACCTAGTCTCTGTCTGTCTGTCTGTAATCATATCTTCATCGCTTATCAAAATGATGTGTGAGGTGTAAAGATATTATAAAGTTAAGCAAACAGATTCCATAAAGTCAGTTTTTAATCTTTTTGAAAGTCTTCTTTCTCCCTCTCTCTTCAGACTGGCTCCAGGAAGGACATGGACAATCAAACTACTGCAAGTTAATTCTTTCTCATGGGAGTCTCCAGGAATCGGAAACTGCAAATTTTACACTTTGTGGTCTTTCTGGCTATTTACCTAGCTGCTCTCATGGGGAATCTTCTCATCATGACAACCATAAGTCTTCACCACCACCTGCACACTCCCATGTACTTCTTCCTGAAAAACCTATCCTTCTTGGATATTTGCTTCATTTCAGTCACCATCCTCAAGTCCTTCATCAACTCCCTCATGAACAACTGGGCTATTTCTTTCCAAGGATGTGTAGCTCAATTGTTTTTATTTCTTTCATTCATAGAGACAGAGCTTTTGTTCCTCACCATTATGGCTTATGACCTTTACATTGCCATCTGCAACCCTCTGAATTATACAGTAATTGTGAACAAGACAGCATGCCGCAAGCTAGCATGTGGATCATGGCTGGGTGGTGGTGTCTATTCTGCTTTGAACACTGCTAGCACATTTTCACTACCCTTCTGTGGGTCCTTTATCACCCAGTTCTTTTGCGATATTCCCCCATTAGTGAAACTGTCTTGCTCCCATCCTAACATTGGTGAGAATGTCCTGATTGCATTTGGTGTATGTGTAGCTTAATGCTGCTTTGCTTTCATAACCGTGTCTTATATCCACATTTTCTCTGCTGTGCTAAAAATCCCTTCAGTGGAGGGGCGTCACAAAGCTTTCTCCACCTGCCTGCCTCACCTCACAGTTGTCCTGTTATTCCTTGGTAACGGCATCTTTTCATACATGATGCCAACTTCTGCCTCTGCATTTGAACAGTACCTGATGGCTATGTTTTATTCTGTGGTGCCCCCATTGATTAATCCCATCATCTATAGTTTGAGAAACCAGGAGATAAAAATGGCTCTTGGAAGAGTTTTAAGGAAGATTCTCCTTCAGAAGAAAGCAATGGACACCCCTTTCTGAGGACATTTTATTCTGCCAGGCTGGCAGCGTGGCCTAG
Organism: Gopherus evgoodei; assembly: GCF_007399415.2. Classification (NCBI taxonomy): domain Eukaryota; kingdom Metazoa; phylum Chordata; order Testudines; family Testudinidae; genus Gopherus; species Gopherus evgoodei. The sequence goes on along the minus strand of NW_022060005.1, from coordinate 4,749,970 downwards.
TAGCCAGAACACTGGTATGAGAGTCAGCAAACCTAAGTTCTATTCCTGGCTCTACTGGTGGATGCCTCTGTTCCTCACCTTTAAAATGGGAATAACGATACTGACCTTCTCCACAAAGTGTGGAGAAGGTCAGTGAAAAATGCTGAGAGCCCTCAGTGAAAAATTCTGCATAAGAGCAAGGTCTTATTATTATCATCCATTCTCCCATTTTCTGTTTCTCTCTTAGCTTTCTTTTAATGTTATGGATAAGACGTCAGAACTCTGTAAACTTCCCAGTGGGAAAAATGTAATAGAGATGAGACCAAACAATAAACACCACAAAGCTATGGGAAATGGTAAAGCTCTAAACAGCCACCAGCAGAAGTGGAGACCATTTAATTGCATAAATGCAACTGGTACCACCAGAGTGGTGAATCTGCGCCTAATGCCTATCAGTGTATGAAATGCTTCTCCCGATACTTGCAAACTCTGGGGGATGCAGCTTCCATCAGTATGGCTGACTTGTTCTCTGTGCACTGTAGCTTCACATGCAGATAAATGCTTATTCCCAGCTACAGACCTCTTGTGCTGAGTAGGGTGAAGGCTGTTAAGGAGACACACACACACATGCACTGGGATCTCTAATGCAGCCTCTACTTTTGTCCTTAATGTTAAAATAAAGGTTAACACTCTGTGAGCGGATGCTCTTTGTGTATAATGTGGACCTACCGGCCTTTATTGAGCCAAATACTTATGTATTTACTCACGTCAATCCACACTGCACTAAGCGTGTAATCTGACCTGAGTAGAACAGTAAAACACCTTGGACCTGTGTAGATCTGTTTATTTAATGGGTCTCTCTTTTTCTAAGTATTCCTGTGCCACTCATAACCCTCCTCACACACACCCATGTCCCCATAGTCTGACTCACCACACCAGACAAGTTTGTGTCCCTATTTCCCTATAGCTCCACTCACAACCCCATATTCTTCTATAATATGACTCATCACCCACATATTTCCCTATAGTTCATATAATCATTCCTCATATCCACTCACCTCTCAGCTCCTCCCTGCCCTTATATCCTTCTCCACATAGCCCCACTGAACTCCACAGTTCCTTCTGCCTCTCCATAGCCCCATTCCCTCCTATATCCCCACCCCTTTGCACCCATTGCCCCCCATGTTCCTTGCAGTTGTCAATCACAGTTCTCATTCTGGAGCTTTAGGACATCTTTTAGCCACTGAGCGACTTGAAGATAAGGACCAAGACCTCAGCGTCAACTCACTATTCTATGGATAAGCAACACTGGGAGCGTAGGACAGGTTTGATGTGCTTGAGGTGCTCAGTGTGGCTAAGGAGAAGTACTGCAGCAATATGAACTAGTTGGTATTTCTTAAGATCCTCCATTGCTTCACCCACCGACTATTCATATTCCCCCCAACTTCTGCGTATATTTGCTTAACATACTGGCTGAAGATGTGCTTGTCCCCCTCTAGGAGCTGAAACACAAAGAAATTTGTGGTTTTGCTACAGCTTCCAAACTAGCAGACCTAAAGCAATGTTTTCAAAATTGCCTATGGGGCAGATTTTCAGTGGTGCCTAAAGATGCAGATAGGAATCTAGCAGGATTTTAAAAAGTCCCTAATCATGTTAGGGCCCAGATTTATCAAGGTATTTAGTCATCTAGACCCTGATTTGAGAAGATAATTAGGTATTGCTGTTCTCAGCAACTAATTGACGCAAGTAGCTTATATTGCCATCAGAATTATAATTATGGTCACTCAGAATACCACACATGGAGAGAGGGCAGGTCCACACTTTAGTGTGCTCATGGAAAGAGTCCAATATGGACACAGATATGTGTGGATGAAATAAGATAAGTGTATAGAAGATCTGAATATTTGTTCTGGAACTTGGGTGTGCCAGCTTCCCGAGACAGTGTAGACTGAACCAGGACCTTCCTTCTGATGTGCTCCACTGACTGATTTCTTCTATCTTTGTTTTCCTTGAGTGTTAGGAGTATGCCACCAATCCTGATGGTCATTTCGCTATTTGTATGTTTTTATTGTCTGATTACATTAACCTGGCTGTTGAGTAAATTTCTTATCTCTGTCTGTGGATCTTATCGGTACCATACTCAACAACAGTTATCTGTGTAGCCGCCTAAGGAAGAACCTGTGAAAATAAATAAATTCTAGAGTTGCAATAATTGGCCAGGTTACAATGGTCTGCAGTTTACTGGAGTTCTGTTAACGGTAACACTGGCAACACAGCTGAAGACAATATGCTAGATCCTCAGGTATTGCAAATCATTGAAGTTGGTCCAATAAAAGATATTATCCCACCCACCTTGTCTCTCTAATATCCTGTGACTGACACGGGTACAACAACACTGCAAACAGCCCTCGTTGGTCAGTTTCCAGGATTATGTCTTCCTCCTGCTTCTCCAACTTCCATTATCGTCACCACCCTCACTGGGAGATGGGATAATCTAGTGGATAGAACAGTGACTTGGGAGACCCTGGATCAGTTCTCTGCTCTGCCACAGAGTTTTTAGCCAAGTCACTTACAGTGAGATTTTAAAAGATATTTAGGCACGTAAAGAAGTAAATAGTCATCTGATCAGGTTTTCAGAAGAGCCCAAGAAATCAGTGGAAGGTGACTAAGTACTTTTGAAAAATCTATTGATTTTAATAGGCGTTATGTGCCTAGATACTTTTGAAAATCTGATTAGGTGCCTATCTACATCTTTAGGTATTTTTACTCTTCTTACTCTTAATCTCTGTGGCCAGATTTACAAAGGTATTTAGGTTCCTAACGATGCAGAGCAGTGCCTATTAAAATTTACAAAGGCGTCTGTGCAGCTTAGGTGCCTAACTCCCATTGAAAGTAAATAACTTTTAAAATCTACCTTTCTATGTCTCAGTTCCTCATCTGAAATATGGGGATAATTGTCCTTCTCTACCCCACAGATGTTGTTAGAATAAATACATTAAAGACTGTGAGTTGCTCTAATATTATAATAGTTCTATGGTTGAAGAGAAAAGCTTGAAAATGTGATGCAAAAGCAACCTAACTGTTAAAAAAAATCGGAAGGCAAAGAAGAAATCAAAATATATTATTATTCTTTCCAAAATCTCATGAATTTTAAGCAAAGCTCATGATTCTTTTGGAGCCTGATCCATGAATTATAAAGACTTGTGATTGGCAAAATGGTAACTTAGCTACTTCATTACTGTTGTGTTATGCCACACTGTGGCTACCCATTTTTAATCCTCTGTAGGATAGGATCTGGAAATGAACCTGAGGGAGTTAGGCACATGAGTCTCAGTGAAACCAGCCATAATTATTAGAATCTATATGCTATCACAGGTGAGATTTTCAAAAGAACCGAAATGAGCTAGGAAGACAAGTTTTATTGAAAGACAATGGGGCTTATACTTCCAATGCACTTAGGCACTTGATAAATGTTACCCTGTCCTACTTTGCTTCCATGGAAACAATGGGACTTTTGCCTCTGATTTCAATGGGAACAGGGTCAAGACCCTATGGGTACATCTGCATGGCAAAAACAAAACAAAACAAAATGCAGCCGTGAGTCTCAGAGCCTACGTCTACAGACTCAGGCTTCCGGGGCTTGTGCTATGGTGCTAAATATAGCCATGTAGCCGTTTCCTCTTGGGCTGGAGCTCAGAGACACCCAGGAAGGGGGATGGGTTTCAGAGCCTAAGCAGGAACAGCTGCACAGCTATTTTTAGTGGCGTATTGGACTTGGGTAGCATCACTTTAAATAGTTTGTGGGCACACTAGTGGTGCTCACTGTGTTCTCTGTTTCAGAAGTCACTAGAATCCAGCTGGAACAGAATCATGTGCATGTAGCTAGGTCTTGCATGGTGTTTATAATTAATAGACATGGCTATTTAGAGTTCGCCATGCCTGTTTGGTCCCTTTATATTACACCTGTATAAAGAACAAAAGACACAACACAAAAACAATCAAAACTCTCTCGCTAATCATATAGTGAGAGACATGGACCCCGCCTTCATTCCGCAAATCATGCCAGTCCTGATTACTCATTTCTAACATGTTCCAACATGCACCTTCATGTTTTCTCCCAAGCAACCCTTCAACGAAGGGAGGAGCTCCCCACCCACAAAGCCATTGTCCTCCCTCATATCCCTTCCTTACATGCTCCCTGCCATGACGCTTAAAAAAGCACTTGACAATGGTTAGACAACTGGTTTGCTGTGGCATCTCTTTCTCATATTGATCAGAATTGTCTCATTGTTTCACATGTCTAATAATAGGTTAGGCAGAATTCTATTTTTATTTTTTTTAATTATTTTGATGGCTATGATCAGTGTTGATTGATTTAAAAAAGTTAGATTTTTAAATGTATGTGAAATTGAATAAAATTATGGGAGTATAAGACAATTATTTAATGACAGTAAATGTTGAGCTTCAAAGAGCTAAAATGTTATCTCCATTGAAACAAACATTGTCTATATTAGAGGTCAAAATATACAAAGTAAGTAACTTTACATTAAACTCTAAGAAGTTCTCAAGCTGCATTTTTCTTCCTTTGCTTAGCTGTAAATTTTGATTATTATCAATGGAAATATTTTTTGTTTGATTTGTATGTGTTCAGTGAAATCAATGTTTACTGACATTTACCAATGAAATTCTAATCCTTCTACGCCTAGTCTCAGGGTATGTCTACACCACACTATAAACCTGGGCTCCGAATCAGATTTCAACCCAGCCCAGACCCAGCTCCAGGAAGTGCTACAGGAAGGTGGATCAGAGCCTTAGCCCCACTGAGATGCAAGTCCAAGTCCTGTCATTTTTCAGTGTTCATGCAGCTCAAGCCTCAGTCCTGAGTCAGAAGGTCTGCATGGTGCGGTATGGACACATTATCATGGCTATGAAACCTGGTTCTAGCAATTGCAAACCCAGGCTTACGATGCAGTGTGGTTCCTGAAGCATGGGCTTGGAAGAGCTGAGTCCACTAGCCTGGGTCCCACAGACCTGGGTTTCCAATGAGTGTAGTCATACTATTAGATTGGACACTCTGCAGGGCAGGGAATGTCCCTTTGAGATAGGGACCTGGCCTATAGGAACTAATCATCATCCTAATACTGCAACCACTGTTGTAATTTCTGATACAGTGACTACTGCAACTTTTCCTACGACTATTGAAGATGAAGGTGGTGCTAAACTAACAAAAAGTATGGCTGAAATTCCCTTGATGTCCCACCCTCACCCTCTGCTACCCCCAGTGCCAATTACACAGAATAGCCACGCCTTCTCCACTCTCACCCTCTGCTGCCCCATTGCCCATTGTGCAGGCTAGCCACCCCTTTCTCTTGTTAGTGCTGTGGAGAGTTGTTAAGGCTGCTAAGTTGTTCCAGCTGCTCAGTGCTGCTGTTCTTGGAGCTCGGGTGTCAGCTGCATGAGCAGAGGACGCAGGTTGCCTGTTCAGGAGACCTCAATTACTCATAAAGAAAGACTGCAGGTCCGGTTGGGTGGTAAAGGCCCTCGGCCAGGCACTAGCGCCATGGCTCAATGGTTACTAATTCACTAGCACATATATGCCTGTGACAATGGTACCAGCTCAGTCAGGACACCATGGTCCTGTCCCCTAGGCCAACACAAAGATGCCACTCCTGGAACATCTCCTTTTATACATCGATACAAACAAGTTATGTTTTACACTCCAGATGTTAGTTACCACCCTTGTCCTCGTACCTGCTAGTTCGAACAAAACATCCTCACCAATTATCCTGTCATTCCCTCCTTTTCTAACGAGAGGTTGCTGAGTTCTTGTACCATTTCTAAAAAAATGTCTTTACATAGTTACTTGAGAGATCTGTGTGTTTTTGTACCAGCCTCTCTGGTCAGGAATGGGATCACCTGGTTAGCTGGCACCTAGTGCATTGCTATTTTGCCAAAACCAAGCCTACTCTGGTTGCCAGCCTTTGATTCATACTGGTTCTCATGCATAGGACTCCAGCAAGGCCTACAGCCACCAGCATCCATTATACATTATGCCTCCTTATCTCTGGTGCCATCTTACGACCAGTATAAACCCCTCTTTGCCATTTGTTACTGTTCTCTGCCATTTCATTTACGGATCAATTTACATGTTACCCTGGGTTCTTTCAACTCAAAGCTCTTGGTAAGTTTACTCTGTGCCAGGAGGTGTCAGGAAATAAATCAGGGGAGACACGGCCCTCTGATCGATAGATGGCTGGCACAAACAGGACAACACAAGAGTGCTTTCACTTAAAGTTAAACTTTACTAGTCTCAAGCACTTACACACATTCGCAACAAGATTAGTAAAACACCCCCAACACTTGATAATTACCAAAGCTGAGTGTAGCTCTTGAGTTGCACAGTGGCAGCCTGTCTGCCGGTGGGGAACACAAGATGCATCCAGAGGGAGAGACCAGTCTCAAGCTTTTTCCCCTTATTTATACATTAGTAATTAAAGAAACTTTGTTACGTAAGCAGTTTCAATGACTGAGCAAGAGGTTCCTTCTGATTATTGATTAACCAGGTGTGGGTCTTTCCAGAGCCTGCAGCCTTGAGACCCCAGTAGATATTCCTGAGGGTACATCTTGCTCTTTTCAAGGTCATGTATCAGCAACTTTAACGCAATTCTTATCAGGAAGAATGCGGGGTCAAGCTACCCTTTCGGTGGCACCCTAAGCCCCCCACCCCTCCTGCCTTGGTCAAGCTGAGACTTACTTTTAACAGCTTGCTGACTAGGCTCTCTTTAACAATAAACCACAGTAGTTTCAGGCATTTTACTGATTTGCCAAAGTCTCCCCGTACATACAGGGCTTTGTAAATAAAGTTGTTTTTTTTAATTGACTGTGTCTTTTTTGTTCTCTGTTCTGTGACATGAGCTGATGAGTTGCTTTTTATTTATTTTGTTTTATTTTATTTTTTGTTTTGTTAATAATGGAGGAGACCAAACATTTTGAAACAGAAACAAAATCTTTAAAAATGGTCTTTCATAAATGTGTGGTGTGAATGTGTAAAAAGTTGTGGACATTTTAATTTTGTAGGGGCTTTTTGGAATTAGTTTTATGTTAGAAACATTTTATTGAAATTGTTTGTTTTTTTTTAACCTGAAGAGTTTCAGTAAATGAAAAATTGTGCCAACCATATTGAGAATTATTTTGAATACAATTTCACTTAAATATTGTAAAAAAACCCAAACCCATCATTAGCAATTCAATACAATGTTTAACCAAAAAAGACAAAAACAGGACCATTTCAATGTTCAAACTGAAAACAATGTCTAACTTTTTATTGTATATTGTTGTAAATTTTATTTTTTTTCATGTTTTCACCAGTTCTACTGAACATAGATGGAAAAACACAAAGGAGAGAACTTTAGCCCCCAGATAATATTGAGAAACCTCTGGCAGGGGAAATTTGCCCCTTTCATTGCAAACACAATTTCCCCATGAAAACTTTTCTCAGTGCTCCCTTCGCATCCTTGTTCCTCAGGGTGTAGATCAGCGGATTCATCATGGGGGTTACTATGCTGTAAAGCACTGAGATCAGTCTATCATTGTCCAGCGAGTAGCTGGAGATGGGCCGGACGTAAGTGAAGATGGAGCTTCCGTAGTACAGCAGGACGATGGTCAGGTGGGACGCGCAGGTGGAGAAAGCTTTGAGTCTCCCCTCTGTGGAGCGTATCTTCAGGATGGTGGAGATGATGTAAACATAAGACAGGACTATGCACAGGAACGGGATCCACCCGATAAAGACCCCAGTGGCAAGCAGGATGATCTCATTGAGGGAGGTGTCCCCACAGGAGAGTTTGAGGAGGGGTGGGATGTCACAGAAGAAGTAGTTGAGCTGGTTGGCCCCACAGAAAGGCAGCCGGAAGGTGAAAAATGTGTGCACCACAAAGCTGAGGAAGCCGCTGGCCCAGCAGGCACCAGCTAGCTCCAGGCAGAGAGCTTTCCTCATGATAACCAAGTAGTGCAAGGGGTTGCATATCACCACATAGCGGTCATAAGCCATCACAGCCAGAAGGATGCACTCTGTACCCACAAAGAAGAGGAAAAAATAAGAGCTGCGTGATGCATCCTGCATAGCTGATCCTCTTCCTCTCTGCCAACAGGTGCACCAACATCTGGGGGACATTGGTGGTGATGTAGCAGATGACCAGGAAAGAGAGGTTTCCCAGGAAGAAGTACATAGGGTTGCGGAGCTGGGGATCTGTGCAGATAATCACGATGATGGAGATGTTCCCCACCAGACTGCAGAGGTAGGTGACCAAGAAGACACTAAAGAGCAAGAACTGCAGCTGCTGGAGGTTGGAGAACCCCATGATGATGAATTCAGTCGGGGCAGTTTCATTTGCCATTTCTTCAGGGCTGAGAGGGATGACTCTAAAGGGAACAAATGTAAGGAACGAGGCTAAGGTTTTCAAAGCCACCTAAAGGATTTGGATGCCTAGTCCTAATTACAGTTTGTGGGAACTGGGCATCTAAATCTCTTAGGTGGCTTTTGGAAATCTCAGTTTTAGGTTGTTTGTGAACTAGGACAGAAAATTTTACGGGATAATTTCATCTTAACTTGTGCAATATAAAGGCAAGAAAGTGTATCTGTGTCTCTTCATGTGTGTGTTTTTGTTTGACTGAATGATTGTGTTTGTTACTGTGTCTGCTTGTGTGTGTGTCTGTGAGAGTTTTATTTTGTATATTTGATTGCGTGTGTTGTGTGTGTTGGTCCTTGTGTATATGATTGCCGTATGCCTATTTTCAATTTTCTATATATATATGGTTGTGCTGTGTGTGGTGTTGTTGTATGTGATTCTGTGTGACTGTGGTAGCGTCTGGGTTCAGTTGTGTATGTATACAGTTATGAATGTCTGTCAATTTGTATTTAGGTGTTTGTGTGTTCATTTGTGTATGCTTTTGTGTAATTCTGGTAGCATTTGCACGTTGTGTTTCAATGTGTATGTATATGTGTATGAGCTTTAGGTTGGATTTTAGGAAAAACTTTTTCTCTAGGAGGGTGGTGAAGCATTGGAATGGGTTACCTAGAGAGGTGGTGGAATCTTCTTCCTTGGAGGTTTTTAAGGTCAGGCTTGACAAAGCCGTGGCTGGGATGATTTATTTGGGAATTGGTCCTGCTTTGAGCAGAGAGTTGGACTAGGTAACCTCGTGAAGTCCCTTCCAACCTTGATATTCTATGATTCTATGATATGATTGCGTGCGTTATCTGTGTATGTTTTTCTGTGTGTATTTGTGATAGTGAAAGTGTGTGTTTACTTGTTTATGTGTGTGTAAGTGCAGTAGCGTATATGTATGATTTCTGTGTCTGTATATGTTTGAGTGTGTCTGTGCTGTTGTGTGCTTAGCTATTTCCACTCAATACAAATTTGGGCTGCAGACTTAAATTAATCATTGATTGAGGAGAGGATAACCCCTACCTATAGTGCTGTGAGGAGAGAATGGTGTTTCAGTTCTGGTCAGGTCAACACAATAGGAATCCTGTATCAGAAAATTCCCTTCTGTACAACTCTGGTACTAAATTAATAAAGCTCCACAAAGTTCTCCCATCGCTGGTGTGTTTCATACCAACTTTTCCCACTGCCACCTCCATGCATTTTCTATGCCACCTCCCAGCCAACCAGCACACACCATTTCCTCATCTACATCCCATCTGGGCCCATACCCAGGTACATCACTAAATATGACACATATAAACCTAATAACACTTTTCAGGGGTAGAAGAATCAACTAGTTCCCCTTATCTCCTGCTAATCACTCACTCACTCCTATCTAATCTATCTATCGTCATCATCATGGCTAGATTAGTCTCTTTCTTTCTTTCTTTCTTTCTTTCTTGGGTGTCTATCTGTCTCTTGTTCTCTTTCAATGTTCTTCCTGTCTGTGGCCATCCCCCACTCTCTCCTCCTCACCTAACTAATATTCCTATCCCACCCTGCCATAAAGCACATAAGCCTCAAGACTTTTATACTGCCGCTGAGGTCTTATCTGCATGGACATTTAGTGCCGAGTGTAAATCTACCCCACACTAGCCTGCCATGTAACAAGTGTCCATCTGAACCCTGCCGCAGTGCACTAACAGTCCCCTAGTGTGCTTTGATCTAGCCTGATTTACAAGGGGGGTAGCTCAAAGTGCACTCGGGAGCTATTCGTGTGTGGCAGCATTATCCAGTCCGATACTTAATGCATCCCAGCTTGCTGCAAACTAAGTGTTCATTTAGACGAGACGTGACACTCATACTTAGTCAAGTCATGTTGAGTTTGCAGGGGCTGCCCAGATGAATAGAAGTTCAGATACGATATTTAATATGGCACTGAGAGTTGACACTGGGGAAGCAGGAGGATTTTTAAAGATAAGCTGCCTTTAAAATGGGATCCAGAGGCCTAACTATCCCTTGTGCCTTTAAAAATATCTCCCTATGACTAAGATTTTCAAAGCTGCCCAAAAGATTCTGAATTGCCCAATTTAAGTTATCTTAAGGGGACATGATTCTTCATCAGTTTCTGAAAATCAGCCCTCTTTAAGGCATCACACATCAGAAAACTGAAAATTGAAGCATCCAAAATCACTAAGGTCCAAATGATTTCAATGGGAGTTAGGCACCTAGATCTTTTGAAAATCCCATGAGGTGCCTAAATATCTTTAAAAAACTGGTCCATAGCTCCCTTTGAAAAGTCTGGCTTTAGTCATCAAGATACATACACAATAGTCTGACACAAACAAATCTACAGATATAAGTAGACATCGAATCACAGAGATGTGGGGCTGGAAGAGATCTCAACAGGTCATCTAGTCCAGATCCCGGTGCTGAGGCAGGACCAAACAAACTTAGATCAGTTCTGACAGGTGTTTGTCCAAGCTTTTCTTAAAAATCTCCAGTGACGGATCCACAACCTCCCTAAGTAACCTGTTCCAGAGCTTCACTATCCTTAGAGTGGGAAAGTTTTTCCTAATATCTATCCTGAATCTGTCCAGATGCAAACTACAGTGATTCCTCCTTGTCCTACCCTTAGTGGACAAGGAGAACAATTGATCACCGTCCTCTTTGTAACCATCTTTCACATATTACACAACATACAAACACAATGACATAATGAACTAATGACCTGAAGAAAAGCTCTGTCTAAGCTCAAGAGCTTATCTCTCTCACCAACAAAAGGAGGTTCAATAAAAGATATTACTTCACTTACCTTGTCTTTACAATGAAATAAGGGCTGTTAAGCTCTGGGAAAGGCTTCCAAGGGTGGCAGTGGAATCCCATCACTGGAGGTTTATAGGAAGATAGTGGACAAACATCTGTCAGGGATGGTCTAGGTTTCCTGCCTCAGCACAGGGGGCTGGATTTGATGACTTCTCAAGAATCTTTTCAGAGCTATGATTCTATGACAAACACATGAGCACAAAGACACAATATGCAAACACAACCTCAGACCTTGTGTAGGATTTTTAAAAGTGCCTAGAAAGACAGAGATACATGTCTCTGGAGTTTCTGTGTGACTAATGCTCCTTACTCACTTAGTTTCTTTGGAAAATCTCCCCCAAAACAATTAAACATACACAGATGAACATACATTCACAACAGACAATCTCACACACAAACCTACAGTCAATCACAATGAGACACACACACAGATGAGCAGACAAATGCAGTTAGACACACACTTAAGAACATGCAAAAAATGGTTAACCCAGGTATATGACCATAAAAAACACAATGACACAAACAACTGCAAACAGAATCACACACACAAACCCTCAAACAAAATAAAAAACACAAATATGATCAGACAAACATGATCTCACCCATATAGAACTACAAACACATCCATACAAATTCCAGACAAATACAGTTCTACACACACACATACCGAGAGAGTAAAGGAAACAAACGCATGTACCAAATGAACTGTACATAAACTCAAACACACACTAACCATATTGAACAAGGTCCCTAAACTGGTATAATTCAGCATAGCCCCTTTGGAGTCAATGCGCCTGATTCCCAGATTGCATAAATCTGTGTGGCTCCATTGACTTCAGCATTTGCTGTACTTCTGAGGATCTGGCCAGCTGGCTTTGATTTGCTTTAAGTATGATCCATTAATTAATCTACTAGAAATGCCAGTGGAATCGAGAAACAGAGAATAGCCCCACCTTCCCACCCCTAAATATCCTCAATAAAAATCCCTGTCTAATTCACCTGGATAGCAGTGAATGGCACAATCTAAGCAGGATTCCCAAAGTGCCACACTATGGTTACTTATATACATTTTCATGACCACTAGGGAATTATCCCCAAAGGTCTTCTGCCTTGATGTTGCCAAGAAACTCTAATTGCCCTTAGTAACAAGAGAGAGAAAAGAAATCAAACATACAGAATCCAGCAAGGAGCATCTGGATCTATTTCACACAGGGATAGATTTGCAGCTGGACATCTTCGATTACTAGAGATTTAGACTCAAGGAAATGGAGAGTCACTTTTGACCAGATTTTTAAAGTTATGTGTTTAATAAACCTAAAATCCTTCTCCCTACATCATCATCTCAGGCATGCTTTGAGACACTAACTGACCCTGTGTGTGGAACTGGAAGCATTTCAGAGATTGCTACCATGGAGGTCCTGAACTTTAATCTCTTACCTAGCAGCCTAAATTTCACCTCCAGGACCTCTATCCTACCTTCCCCTATGTCATTGGTACCTACATGTACCACAACCACCAGCTCCTCCCTAGCACTGCACATGAGCCTGGAGCCCTGCCCAACTCAAAAGAAGACCAGAGGCAAAACTTAACCTTTTTGTGCTGTGTGTGTGGTCTAAAATTTCACCAAACTAATGTGAAAACAGAGATACAGGGCAGAATAGCTAGTGCTCAATGGCTGAGCTCATGACTGGGAGCTAGGGACTCCTGATTTCTAGCCCTGGCCATGTGGAAATGATGCAGGTGGTTCCTATCCATTAACATTGTGTTCTTATCATTTCTCTATCCAGGTATCTTACATATTAATTTTTCTCAGATTTTTTGTTCTGCAGGAAATTTTGACATTTCAGTTTTCATTTTGGCTTGGAATGAAAACAAATTTTGAAATGTCAGAATTTCCCAAGGAATGTAAATGCCATGTTGCAGCCAGCTCTAATCTCCACCTTACAGCCTTTAAATTAATTTGGAGTGCAAAATGAATTTGTCACTAATAACAGTTTCATTCTTTGGTGGCTTCTTAGAGATTAATAAAGAAGATGATTGGTGAGACACACAGAGACTATGAGTTTTATTAATATCATGATCAACATAAGCAAAATCACAGAACTAGAAAAACAAGATGAGAATAACAGGGGAACTCACATCATCTATACTCATGAATCCATGGAGCTGTGGGTTCTCCTTAAGGTGTGATTAAGCATTAAGGTTGTCACCATCCTGCTATCCCGAGGACCTGCTGAGGTTTGGGTATGAGTCTATTTCCGAGACCATATTTGCTTAAGTCTTTGCCTCTTGCCTATACTTGCCATTCCTGCTACTCATTTTGGAGGTTCTGACAATTCTCACAAACATTTGAGCTGATAGAAGGTTCTTTATATAATTAAATAAATAAACAAAGCCATTATACTCTAGACTCTCTATCACAGTTATATATTGCTATATCTTCTGATTACATACTATTGTTCCCTTTTATTAGGCCTCATGTGGCCTCATGCTAACAATAACTATCATTAAGCCTCAGCTATCAGGGTTTCAAAATAAATTTCCATTCCATGTTGTAATGAAAACAAAACCTTTCAAACCTTTTCTCAAAATGGAATTGTGTCAGGTTTTGGATCAAAAAATCGGGTTTGCAGTTCATCTCTCTCTATATATATCTTTCTTTGCGTGGAAGTGACTGAAGAGTCTTCTCTGCCACAGACCTCCTTTTTGACCTAAGGAAAGTTACTTAGGTCTGGATTTTTAAAGGTATTTAGGCACCAAGTAGGATTTTCAAAACATCTAGGCACCTAAAACTCATTGATTTTCATGGCATCTAGAGGCATATTGAAATCCCACTAGGCACCTAAATATCGTTAAGAATCTGATCCTAAGTCATTTTACTATCCGTACAGACTGCCAGCAAAGGGGGGCCAGTGAATCCCAAATCTGATACTTGTTGTTGGCTTTTTTTTTTTATGTCAGCTCCTAACTCCTATCATAAAAATAACCTCTATTTTCCCACCCCGGCTCATTTCACAGAAGAGCTATTGAAGTGTCCTAAGATAGCAATAATTATCACTCACAGAGGTCAAAACTCCAGAGTGGAAATATTGATAATACAGTAAATCAATGAAATTACCCTAAATCCTCTTTAAAAAATGAAGAACATTTAATGTTTCAAAACATTTTCTCTTTTAGTGATCAATAATCTTCCTCTTTTATCTCCTAGTTTATCATGTAATATAACAAAGCTAAGGAACATAGAAATAATGACCAGATGTGGCGGGCAGATGGCAAAGGGAATTATTTTTGCTTGGTCAAAAATACTGTCCCTTTCAATTTTCTCAGCACATTTTTTAGCTCCTTGTTTCTGTTGACCTGATTTTTAGAGGGCTGAATTATTATAGGCTCGTCAATGATCTGACCAGAAGATAATCAGATTCTTGTCCTAAAATCAAGCTACAGAATTAAATGTAGAGAGTTCAATACTTTGTAACAACCCTGGGGGGCGGGGTGGCAAGAACACTCACACTGAGGACAAAGACAAGCTTTAAAGATTTTTATTAAAATAAAGGAAAAAGTTATCAAAGCTCCAAACCACAGAACCAAAAAGAAACAATACAATTCTAGGGGTACCCGTGGTAACATTCCTTACAAGGCTATTTTGACTATCATACTCATACCCTTCCCTGGAGACTTGATGATGGGAGATAAAGGACCAGCCTTGTCTCTGGCATGCCAAATGAGTGCAATAGTCCAGGTTCCTCAATGCCGAGATGGTGGTGGTAAGGGTCAGGTGCTGAATAGCTAAGTTATACTTAAATGCTTAGCTAACAGCTAAAATGAAAAGAACAAAAGGAACTAATAAGCTTTCTCCACATGGTGGTTTGCCTTCTTACAGGATCTTGGCACTATCCTGAATAGTCATGTCAGTGTCCAGCTTTCCATGCCCAAATCTTATTTCCTCACCCACGTAATCTTAGAGTACACTTATGTTATAGATTAGCATATTCATACATATTAAAAGCATATCCGTGCATATTAAAGCCAATTATCTCATTCTCGAAACCTGTTACCTTTGGCCTGAACCATTATTTCCATGTTCTTGTGGTGTCTCTTGGGGTTACCGGTATGACCCAGAATTTTGGTAAACACATTCAGTTCCCCAAAGTCTAAAAGGGTAACCATAGGCCATTTATCTATGTCAAAGGTTACAAAAACTCATGCTAACTTGCTTTAGCTAATCATATAGGATACAGGCCTGCCGGTTCCTTGTCTTACTACTAAATATAATTAAGTAATGTCTACTGAAATTATTCAATACAAAAATTAAAACCAAAATAATATAATCAAACTAATAAAGAAAAAAAGGATATATAATATAGCAAGCTAGCAGGCTGGTCCTATGGGCTACATTTCTCACTACCTTTAGGCAAGGTCTACATTAGAAACTTTTGCAGGTATAGTAATTTTGGTTAGGGTACTAACACACATTAGACACATTTGTTAGTATAGGTTATTTCATTAGTAAAATATGGTAATGGCTTTATTATTCAAGCTTTAATATTGCATGAAGAAATTTGCAGTTCACAGCACTCAGCCCTGGGATATGCAAGTCTGCATTGAAAGGATAATGTCCTGTGAGTGCGTAAGCCCATACTCTAAGTGATGGGGTTTGAGAATGAAAGTGTACCCAAGACTGCGATGGGATATTAGCACTACCCGAAAAGGTAATTTAATGCATCTCTGCCATCCTTCTGGCTGCAGAAAGTTAAAAGAAGACTTGCCTAGATTTGTTGTCACTGCACATGCGGCTGCATGGGCCTTGATTTCATGATGCATTTTTTATCAAGACTAACTGGAGTAGCATTTTCCGCCGGGGACCTTTTCTCTCCTTGTTTCTCAGGCTGTCAACCACCAGATTCTACAGTGGTGACAACAGAGTAAAATACAGCAACCAGCAGGTCCTTTTACAGTGAGGACATTGTCTTTGGTCTCATGTAAGTGAAAATTGTGGCTCTCAGATAATGAAAAAAACAATCAGGTGAGGTAGTTAGGTGGAGGTGGCTTTGTACTTGCCCTGTGCAGAAGGGATTCTTAGAATGGTGGTTGAAACAATGAAAAGTAAAGCAAAAAATATAACACAGACAATAACCAAAATTTCATTAGCTGATGTTTTGTAGCAAGAGCTCTTTAGTAGCTGTTTGATATCTCAGAAGAACTGCCCAATAACTTTGGAGTGGCAGAGCGATAACCTAAAGGTGTTACCGGTTTGCAGAACAGAGTAGAGGACACCACTGATCCAGTGTCCAGATGCCATCTGGGCACAGATAGCCTTGTTCATGATCACTCTTTAATGTAGGGGATGGCAGATAGCAATATTGCAATCATATGCCATGACCACTAGAAAAATCATCTCTGCAAAAGCTAAGGTGGGAACCAAAAAGACTAGGATGACAACCAGAGAAAGATCAACCTGGTGTTGGTTAAGGAATTGACCATGGATTTAGGGACAGTAATAGATGTAGCAGATGTCTAGGAAGGACAAGTTTCCAAGGAAGAAGCACACAAGGGTGTGAAGTTGGCAGTTGAAGGCTATGACCAGGATGATAAGATTCCCCACCAGTGCTTCCAGTAAATGACTAGAAAGACCACAAAGTGTAGAATCTGCACTTCCCAAATGTCAGAGAATCCCAGGAGAAGAAACTCGGTCAGGGTGGTTTGCTTGAACATTTCTTGCCTTGGATACACTCTGTGGAGAGATGGAAAAGAAAGAAAGAAGAAGGAGAGAAACTGTTTATATGTATTATGTAGCAGAAAAGATACAGAGGACTGAAGAACTACCAATGGACTCCATTTTTTTGCTTTGCTGTGTGGATGTACATTTCTTATTATAGTTAAGAGGAGGTTTTATTTTGAAAGATGACAATTTAGCAAATATAATTTTTTATTCAACAGACTGCCTGCCTATATTCCAAATCATATCTGCTGGCTCTACTGACCCAAATGAGTTATATTATTTATTTTCCTGTTAACCCTGTAGAAGCAACACAGCTCTAGGAGAATAGCATGTATAGTATTCTGGCTCACTGATCAGCTTTAGCAAGAGCATTCTTAGCTAAGCTTCAAATATAGGCCCAGTTTTACACTCACTTACACTTGAGGTAAAACATTGTCTTAAATTCCATACATACTGATGCCTATACTACCCAGCTGCCTTCAAATTCCTCCCTCAGTGACACACATGCTAATCATTTCACCATCTACCCCATACAATTCCATTGCCTTTATTTTCTGCCATTAGTGACAGCAGTGTAACCCCAGGTTGAGATCTTCAAAGTGGCCAAAGGGGTTTGGCAGTCCATTTTGCATGATTTTATTAATAATTGATCATTCAAACCTTAGGTGATTTTGAAAATCTCAATCTAAATTTTGACAGACAAGGTTACACAGATATTCTTCATTGGTGCATTTCTCTATAGACATTGTATCCCATAGCAAGGACTCAATAGTTTGTAATCAAAGATTCAGAGACATAAAGGATGGAAAAATCTATTGAGCCATCTCACCCATTTTCCTGGGTTCTGTATAAGATTTCTACCTCTGAGACATTTCTTGTATCTTGTTCAGTGTTGTTTATGAAATATGAAGTAATGGGATTTCCAATATTTGTTTCATGTGTTTTAGCTCGTATAGCTTCGTGGCCAATTCCTCTGGTATCTCCCAATGCAGAGAAATTAATGGTCTTCTGAGCAACTCAGTGTCAGAAATTTTTAGAAACATGGACTGAGTTCAGAGAAGAGCAATAAAAGTGAATTTGAAGATTGGATTTGTTGATTTAGGATGAAAGCTTAGAATGCTGTAGACCAAATATACAATAAAAATAATGATTTTGAAGGAATGCATTCACATGCATCTTGTCTTAAATTCAGGTGGCTGCTAAAAGGTGTATGTTAAATTTTATTTGTTCAATTTTGGTCATAATTTCAGAGTTGCTAGCGTAAGCATAAATGTGTACATTTATTTCATTGGTCATTTCTGGTGGTGTTAATGATTCACATTCTTTCAATAATAATGCTGCAAAAATGTAATTTATATATTTTGTATGAGTGATATTAATTACTCCAGATAATTAGCCTTAATAATGGATTAAGAGGAACGTCTACCTTGGATCTCCCTGCAAATAAAACCTTCAGATTATTCCGTGTGAAGGGGACACTGCATTGCACCCTAGTATACCCCACCCCCCCCGACACACACACACAAGCATATGGCTCTGACCTTGCAGTAAATTATATGTTATCCCAACATGTTTACCACTGTGGGGTTAGCAGGAATGGGAAGGAAGGCTATTCCCCTGCTCCCCTTTGATGCTACTACCCTTCCTTCTCCTCTCTCTTGGTGTCAGATCTATGCCAAGACCTAATGAGCAGGGGTGGCAGGTTTGTTGAAATGTTGGTGGTGCCCAGACCCTGCCCCACAAACTCCACTCCTACAAACTCCACCCCCACCTGCCTAAGACTCTGAGAGGAAGTTTGGGTGGTGGTGGAGGTCTGGGGTGCAGGCTCTAGGATGGAATTTGGGTGCAGACTCTAGGTTAGGGGTGGGGGTGTAGGAGGTAGTGTGAGGTGCAGGCTCTTGGAGGGAGTTTGGGGAAGAGAGGGGGTGCAGGGGTGAGGGCTGTGGAGTGGGGCTGGGGATGAAGGGTTTGGGAGGGGCTCAGGGCTAGGGCAGATGGTTGGGGTGCATGAGGGGTGAGGGCTCTGACTGGGGGTGCTGGTTCTGGGGTGGGGCAGGACTGGCAATGAGTTTGGGCTGCAAGCAGGCTGCTCCGGGGCTGGGGCTAGAGAGGAGGACTCCCCTCAGCCCTCTCCCCGCAGGCAGCAGCGAGCTCTGGGGGGAGGGGACCCAGCACCACATTACCTTACACTACTGTCACTGCATGTGCTCCTAGTGCCCCTCTCATGGCCAGGAAGCTCCCTCGCCTTCTCTGTGGTGGGTGTCGGGCGGGGGGCTTCCATCATATGTGCACCTCCTCCCCTGCTGCTGTCCCTCACTGTAGCCTCACTGGGGTGGCAGATGGGGCTGTCCCTTGCCTAGCATTGGGCAGGAGCAGTGACTGCAGGTGGGAAGACCCCATGTGCTGGTGGAGGGTCCCGTTTGAAAAAGGAAGGGCAGAGAAAGGGCAGCAGCTGATGCCAGGAACCAGCAGAGCAGAGTCAGTGTGGAGCTGCAGGCTCCTGAGCCCTGGGGAGGTGTGCAAGGGCAGCAAGTGGGGCCAGAGGACACTTAGGGGAGGCATGTGGGGGTGGCAGGTGGGGCCGGGGTAGAGACCTGGATCCAAACATTGATGGAGCCAGGACCCTGGGCCCAGAATATTGCTGGAGCCCGGGCACCACAGGCCCATACAACTCGCTGCCCCTGCCTATGAGTATCTTCCAGTGCTACCACTGCTCTTGTCTGTCATATACTGTGATTCCAAGGGACTTGAAGGTACTCACTGAAGACCACCATCCATGCCATCTGCCCCTTCATCTAACACCAGCCTCTGGGGCAATGTCTCCCACTGCCTGCTGAGGGTGAATGTTGGCATCTGAGTCTCTGTGAGGCGAGGAGACATCATCCCCAATATCCAGGCAGTGGATTTTGTCAGGTTCCTCCCTGTGGGTCACCAGCTGGTGGAAGCAGATGGCCATCCTCTGGAGGCTGCTCAGAAGAGCTAGTGTAACCCAGAGGTCAGAGTATGTTAGGAGTCCCTCTCTGTGCCCAGTCCACAGAGGATCTGAGTCTGTTACAGCCCTGACTAGGGAGCTTTGGCTCAAATGGTAGCTCTAGCAATTCACGTAGCACTGGAAGTCCCCATTGTAGCCCTTGGAGTTTTTACCAAAGTGTCGGCCATCACACCAGCATAAAAGGGGCCATTACTGTGGGGCAGGTGGACAGCTGAATGGGAGGGTATAGATGGTGGGCATCCGTGAGGGAGAATGAAGTATCCCCAGACCCCTCCTGAGCCACATGTGGGAGAGACTGGAATGGAAGACACAACATCTGGAATACAGTGCAACAGAGAAGGGGGAACACACAAGATGGGGTGAATGGCCCTCTCCAACTTCCAGCCAGCCACAAGGTGAGAGGCCTTCTTGGATGGGGAGAGCATCTCAGTGAACACCTATCACAAACAAGGAGAAAGCTGTTATGACAGTTGTCATGGTGGTTGATTCAGGGACTGAAATGAGGACCTCCAGAGAAAAAAACAGAAGCTTGAACGGAAGGGCTGGGGCACCTGAGATCAGGCGCTAAGGCTCTTGAGCTATGACTCTTACATACTCATATCCTCTGTGGACTGGGCACGTCCTCTGTGTTACTAGGAACCTGTAACACACACTCACAAATCGATTACACTCTGACACCTCTGCCTGGCCCGTGGCACATCATCAGCCTTCATGGAAGCCCTTGAGTCCCCCATAGAGGTCTTCCCAGGACCACACCTGAACTGAGACCTGTCGGCACCACTGCATTTATACCATAATTTGTGATTGTGGTAGTGATACTTTGGTGGTGCTCTTGCAGTCACAGGGGAAAAAATAACCAATAGCAGGTCCTAAAAGCAGGTATTGTAGAAAGAATGCCCTACAATTTTAACCAATTTTTTATTTGCATAAAAAAAGCCATTTCTGATCTAAATAAATGTTTGGACAGTAAACATACTAACTCCTGGGGCAGCAGAGATAGAGAAGTAAGCCTGGGAAATCTGCCACCACTGAAATTGTGCTTATTGCCATCATATGCATCTGCAAATCCACCCAGGGCCACCCAGAGCGAGGGCAAGTGGGGCAATTTGCCCTGGGCCCCGCAGTGGCCCCCACGAGAGTTTTTCGGGGCCTGTGGAGTGAGGGTCCTTCACTCGCTCTGAGTGATCTGGAAAACTCTTGCAGGGGAGGGGTCCCCAGAGCTCCTGCCGCTCCGGGTCTTCAGCGGCGGGGGGTCCTTCCGCTCCAGGGTAGAAGGATCCCCCACCACCAAATTACCACTGAAGCAGTTATACTAGAAAAAGGGCCACTAGGTGGCAGCATAGATTGAATATGAATAACAGGGTAGGGCAAGTACACTATAACAGGCCATCAACAGAAAGGTTGAAGTGGGACTGTACCAAAAATCGTGAAGACCGAATACAAATAAGGAAGAGGATTTACATTTTGTAAATCCAAGAGGAACCTCATTTTCCAAAGGTAGATCAAATGCACCTGCCCATCCCTTCAGGTAACTCCAGGTTTCTTCACTGAGTAAACCCAGATTTTGAAGAAGAAATAGGAGAGACAAGAACCTAGCTGACAAACCCTAAGAAATAAGAGCTCATCTCTTCAAGCTTGGGCTGCGCTGTGGTTACAGGTGAGCACCATCTGCCTGACTGCATTTCTATACCTCCATGAATGTCCTTTGTGAATATGAGAGGGACAAGGTGGGTGAGCTAATATTTTATATTGCACTAAATCCTGTTGGTGAATGACAGAAGCTTTTGAAAAAAGAACAGTACTTGTAGCAACTTAGAGACTAACACATTTATTTGAGCATAAGCTTTTCTGGACTACAGCCCACTTCGTGAGATGCATAGAATGAAACATGCAGTAAGACAATTTCAGACAGTTGACAAGAAGGTGTGAGGATACTTATCATGGGAAAATAGATTCAATATGTGTAATGACCCAGGCGCTCCCAGTCTTTACTCAAGCCCAAGTTAATGGCATCTAGTTTTCAAATTATTTCCATTTTAGCAGGTTCTCAATGGACTCCGTTTTTGAAGCTTTTCTGTTGCAAAATTGCCACCTTTAAGTCTGTTACTAAGTGACTAGAGAGGTTGAAGTGTTCTCCAACTCGTTTTTGAATGTTATGATTCCTGATGTCAAATTTGTGTCCATTTATTCTTTTGTGTAGAAACTGTCTGGTTTGGTCAATGTATGTGGCAGAGGGGCATTGCTGGCACATGATGGCATATATCACATTGGTAGATGTGCAGGTGAACAAACCCCTGATGGTGTGGCTGATGTGATTAAGTACTATGATGGTGTCACTTGAATAGATATGTAGAAAGATGATCCCTCACTCTCACAGATTTTGCTATGTCGTTACGTTGAGCATCCCCAAAACTGACTGCAACAAGCACCTGTCCCGAGAGGGGTAGTTCTCAGCGCACAATGCCTAGTCAGTCTTATGTGCCTTAGGCCTGGTCCACACTATGCTGTTAAACCGATTTTAACAGCGTTAAATCGATTTAACACTGCACCCATCCACACTGCTCTTTATATCGATTTAAAGGGCTCTTTAAATCGATTTCTGTACTCTTACAAAACGAGAGGAGTAACGCTAAAATCGATATTACTACATAGATTTAGGGTTAGTGTGGACACAAATCGACATTATTGGCCTCATTCTTTTACAGTTGCTACCCAGAGTGCACCATTCCAGAAATCGACGCTAGCCTCGGACTACAGACGCACACCACCGAATTAATGTGCCTAGTGTGGATGCGCACAATCGACTTTATAATATCTGTTTTATAAAATTGGTTTAAGCTAATTCGAATTTATCCTGTAGTGTAGACGTACCCTTAGACAGCTCCGCTGCACTTAGGACCCTCCCCTTGGGGTGTGAGGCAACCTATGGTGAGATGAAGCAGCTCTCACCTACCAACAGGTAGAATTCCTGTGATGCCAAAATGGCAGTGCTGGCTCAGTCTCTGGGAGCATGTCAGGGCATGGCAAGAGGCAGGGGAGGTGGACACTGGTGAGAACAGAAGGACTTCAGAACTCCAGGAAGGATTTTCCAAGGGCCCTAATGGAGTTATGCACCCAAATCCCTGTGATATGAGAGTTGGGCATGTAACACCCTTAGACGCCTCTGAGAATCTCAGCCTGAAGAGCCGATGGGATTCTGTTTCAGTAGGTTCAATCTATGCATTTCCATTGGAAACAGAAATTTACTATATTGATGGAATACCCCTGCTGAACCTCTGAGAGCTGCTGCTGTTGTAGGTGCTGTTGTAGCCACTAGTGTTGCAAACATGCTGTTGTACGATTTGGTTCTCAGTGGCTTTAATTTGGAGCAGTGCACACCTAGCAGTAGGTAAGAAATGAGAAGAGATGAGATTATGCTCTCTAGGGTCAATAGAGGGCAGAGGAATGGGAAAGTTGCAGCCCTTCTGACCAATATGCAACCAATAGCACCAATGCAGACGGGCAAGACAGGAGAAATTATGTAGTCAAATGACCACCCAAGGGAAGAGAAAAGGGAGGTGAAGCTGTTTAATGCTCTATAAGTGGTGAGGAAAGGACCCAGAAGAGATAAGTACCTCTATGTATGTAATGAACTATGGATAGTAGCAGATGTTGCAGAGTCAGAAGTGAGCAGTTTTCTAAATAATGGACAGCAGGTGACATGGGCGAAGAACTGGAAAGAGGCAACGATAGAATAATCTATTAATCCACTAATAATCCAGACTGTCTGTCTCGTTATTGATTTGAACTGGGACCATATAGAACAAGGTTGCAACCAAGGTCCTGTAGTGGCACCAAATCTTGTATAAAGAGGGTCAAATGAGGTATCTAAGACAAGGTTATGGTTTGCTGGTTATTATTATGCTGTCTATATGTGTGTATCAATTTTGTAATTGAAGTTATCAATATTGGCTGTATACTGTCTGTATTTCAAACTTATGCTATGCTTCTGGGAGACATCCCAGACAAGTTGGTGTTAGCTCTGCCTAGCCTGCTTGATGGCCCACTAAGGACGATCAGCTATACAATTGATCCATTGACAGAAGGCATTGTAATTCAGCAAAGTATGCAGGAATTTGCCCATGTGACTCCAGACTCCATTTTGCTTTAATTTTCCACAGTAAGAACAAGGAGGTGTTCTTACACCTGAAAAAGACTATAAAAGGCTGATGCCTTATCTCCATCTGGTCTTCAATCCTGCTTCTTACCTCTGGAGGGACTTTGCTCAAACAGAAACTCTGGACAAACGACTGAATGACCCATCTCAGCTGGGGATGTACTCCAGAGACTTGATCCTCTCTGGCTGGTTTGGTTTGCCTACAGGTGGAAAAACTCCAGCCTTGGGCTGTAACTACCCTGCTTTAAGCAATTTGTCCTGAATTGGCACTCTCAGTTGGGTCCCGCCAGACCCAGCATCGTTATACTGTCATGCTGGGAAATGACCATTAGATGGCAGCAGGGTAGAGGGAACGGGAGGGGGCGTCAGAAATATTGACTAGTGACCAACAGATTTCAGAAACCAACACGATAATAGGAAAGTTATAATGTTAAATGTCAGAGGGGTAGCCGTGTTAGTCTGTTTTCACAAAAACAATAAGGAGTCCAGTGGCACCTTAAAAACTAACAGATTTATTTGGACATGAGCTTCTGGGGGTAAAAAAACCCTCCTTCAGATGGATGGAGTGAAATGTATAGGTACAAGAATGAATATACTGGCACACGAAGAGAAGGGAGTTACCTTACAAGTGGAGAACCAGTGTTGACAAGACCAATTCAATCAGGGTGGATGTGATCCACTCTCA
Source organism: Gopherus evgoodei (assembly GCF_007399415.2). NCBI lineage: Eukaryota > Metazoa > Chordata > Testudines > Testudinidae > Gopherus > Gopherus evgoodei. The sequence goes on along the minus strand of NW_022060005.1, from coordinate 4,725,193 downwards.
ATAATTGATGAGGAAGTGTCAATACCCAGAGAGGGAAAATTACTTTTGTAATGAGCCAGCCACTCCCAGTCCCTGTTCAAACCCAAATTAATGGTGTTAAGTTTGGAAATGATTTGTAGCTCTGCAATTTCTCTTTGAAGTCTGTTTTTGAAGTTTTTTTGTTGCAGGATGGCTACTTTTAAATCTCTTATTGAATATCCAGGGTTATTGAAGTGTTCTCCTACTGGTTTTTGTATGTTACCATTCCTGATGTCTGATTTGTATCCATTTATTCTTTTACACAGAGACTGAGCTGTTTGGCCAATGTACATGGCAGAGCGTCATTGCTGGCACGTAATGGCATATATCACATTAGTAGATGTGCAGGTGAATGAGCCCCTGATGGTGTGGCTCATCATGTGATTGGGTCCTAAGAAGATGTCACTAGAGTAGATATGGAGACAGAGTAGGCAACGAGGTTTGCTACAGGGAATGGTTTCTGGGTTGGTGTTTCTGTGGTGCCTGGAAGCGAGGACTGGCCTGCTTCCCAAGGTCTGTGAGAGTGAGGCATTGGGTTTCCAGGATAGGTTGAAGATAGTTGATGACGTGCTGGAGAGGTTTTAGCTGGAGCTGTACGTGATGGCCAGTGGTGTTCTGTTATTTTCCTTGTTGAGTCTTTCTTGTAGTAGGTGACTTCTGGGTACCCATCTGTAAACGTGTGGACTCACCCCCACAGCGCCTCCTGCTGGTTGCTTCAGAGAATTAGCTCGATTCCAGCTACGGAGCACTCTCTGCAGGCCCGTGATCCACATGTCCTCTGCTGGCCCCGGGCCCCTCCCTGGACCTCGGTGCCCCTTTAACTGGGTCTCCCCCCTTCCAGGGGAACCCCCATCCCACTATCCCCACTTTGCCTCAGTATTGGCTACTGCCCAGTCATTGTCTATCCCACACGCCCTGGGACAGACTGCAGTATCAGCCACTCATCATAGGCAAAGGGGTTTTGGCCTGGCTGCCTTTATCCACTCTCCGGCTGCCCCTCTGCAAGTGCAGTACCTTGGAGGCCTAGAACTAGGCCCAGCAGCCTGGGGAGTTGCTGGCCTAGGGCTTCCCAGCTCCTAAGGCTTTTCCCCAGCCCTGCCTTCCTCTAGGTCCCCTGGGTGAGTTCCCCAGCAGCGAGGCCTGTCTCTTTCTTCAGTCAGAGAGAGACTGTCTGCTCTTGGTTTCCCCGGCCTTCTTATTAGGCCCTGTGGCTCAGTTTGGGGCATGGCCCCCAGCTGCAACCACTCCCACCATCAGCCCAGGCTTCTGGCTCCAGCTACGGCCCTTTGCCAGGGCTGTTTTAACCCCTTCTGTCCCAGAGCAGGAGTCCACCCTTGTCATAACATATTCCCAGATTTGGACCTTAGCGTCCAAAATATGGGTGTTAGCATGAAAACCTCCAAGCTTAGTTACCAGCTTGGACCTGGTAAAGCTGCCACCACCCAAAAAATTAGAGTATTTTGGAGCACTCTGGTCCCCCCCAAAACCTTCCCTAGGGAGCCCAAGACCCAAATTCCTTGAGTCTCACAACAAAGGGGAATAAACCATTTCCCGTCCTCCCTCCAGGTGTTCCCTCCCTGGGTTCCTGGAGAGATATACAGAAGCAAGCTCCGTGAGTCTAAACAGAGGGACTCCACCCTCCCTATTTCCAGTCCTGGAAAACACAAGTACCGAGAGAGAGCTAATCTCTCCTCTTCCTTCCTCACCCAGAGGGTATGCAAAGTCAGGCTAGTAAATCTAACACACACAGATTTCCCCCTGACTTCTTCCTCCCACCAATTCCCTGGTGAGCTACAGACTCAATTCCCTGGAGTTCCCCACTAAAGAAAAACTCCAACAGGTCTTAAAAAGAAAGCTTTATGTAAAAAGAAAGAAAAATACATAAAAATGGTCTCTCTGTATTAAGGTGACAAACACAGGGTCATTTGCTTAAAAGAAAAAAATGAATAAACAGCCTTATCCACAAAGAATACAATTTAACACATTCCAGCAACTATACACATGTAAATACAAAAGAAAAAAACAATAACCCCTATTGTTTTATGATCTTTGTACTCACAACTTGGAAACAGAAGATTAGAAAGCAGAAGACAGAAAAATCCTTCCCATAGCCGAGAGGGACAGACACAAGACAAGAACAAAGGACTCACACACAAACTTCCCTCCACCCAGATTTGAAAAAGTCTTGTTTCCTGATTGGTCCTCTGGTCAGGTGTTTCAGGTTACTCCTTTCCAGGTAAAAGAACATTAACCCTTAGCTATCTGTTTATGACAACCCTGCTACATCATCTCACTCTCGCAATTTGTTTCCTCACTTCCCCAGGTGGGAATTGTAGTTTTAAGATCTTGTAGGTTATTTTCTCTGTCTGAGAGATTGGCACAAATTCAGTTGTATCTTAGGGCTTGGCTGTAGACAATGGATCATGTGATGTGTCCTGGATGGAGCTGGAGGCATGCAGATAAGTATAGCAGTAAGCAGGTTTCCAGTATAGGGTAGTGTTTATGTGACTATCCCTTAGTTGTACAGCAATGTCCAGAAAGTGGATCTCTTGTGTGGACTGGTCCAGGCTAAGGTTGATGGTAGGGTGGAAATTGTTGAAATCCAGGTGGAATTCTTCAAGGGCCTCCTTCCCGTGGGTCCACATAATGAAGATATCATCAATGTAGCGCAAGTAGAGGAGGGGCACTAAGAGACAAAAGCTGAGGAAGCGTTGTTCTAAGTCAGCCATAAAAATGTTGGCATACTGTAGAGCCATGCGGGTACCCATAGCAGTGTCGCTGACTTGAAGGTATAAGTTGTCCCCAAATCTGAAATGGTTGTGGGTGAGGACAAAGTTATGAAGCTCAGCTACCAGGTGTGCCATGGGCACATCAGGGATACTCTTCCTGACAGCTTGTAGTCCATCCTTGTATTGAATATTGGTATGAAGAGCTTCTACATCCATGGTGGGCAGGATGGTGTTTTCAGGAAGATCACCAATGCACTGTAGTTTTCTCAGGAAGTTGGTAGTGTCTTGGAGATTGCTAGGAGTGCTAGTAGTATAGGGTCTGAGGAAAGAGTCCAAATAATCCTGCTGTAAGAGTGCCAATGCCTGAGATGATGGGGAGTCCAGGGTTTCCAGGTTTATGGATCTTGGGTAGCAGATAGAATACTCCTGGTTGGGGCTCTAGGGGTGTGTCTGTGTAGATTTGTTCCTGTGCTGTACCAGGGAGTTTGTTGAGCAGATGGTGCCATTGCTTTGATACTCCTCAGTGGGATTGGAGAATAGTGGCATGTAGAATGTGGTGTTGGAGAGTTGTCTGGCAGCCTCCTGTTCATAATTTGACCTGTTCATGATGACTACAGCACCTCCTTTTTCAGCCCCTTTGATTATAATGTCAGAGTTGTTTATGAGGCTGTGGATGGCCTTGCATTCTGTATGGCTGAGGTTATGAGGTAAGTGATGCTGTTTATTCACAATTTCAGCCTGTGCACATCTGTGGAAGTACTCTGTGTAGAAGTCCAGTTTGTCATTATGACTGTCAGAAGGAGTCCACACAGAATTCTTCTTCTTGTAGTATTGGTAGGTGGGTTCCTGTGGGTCAGTACACTGTTCAATGGTGTGTTGAAAATATTCCTTGAGTCGGAGACGGCAAAACACTAAACTTGGAGGATTGGTAGACAGGCTGGTGAGTAGGGAAAGGATACAAAGGGACCTAGACAAATTAGAGGATTGGGCCAAAAGAAACCTGATGAGGTTCAACAAGGACAAGTGCAGAGTCCTGCACTTAGGACGGAAGAATCCCATTCACTGTTACAGACTAGGGACAGAATGACTAGGCAGCAGTTCTGCAGAAAAGGACCTAGGAGTTACAGTGGACGAGAAGCTGGATATGAGTCGACAGTGTGCTCTTGTTGCCAAGAAGGCTAATGGCATTTGGCTCTATAAGTAGGGGCATTGCCAGCAGATCGAGGGATGTGATTGTTCCCTCTATTTGACATTGGTGAGGCCTCATCTGGAGTACTGTGTCCAGCTTTGGGCCCCACACTACAAGAAGGATGTGGAAAAATTGGAAAGAGTCCAGCGGAGGGCAACAAAAATGATTAGGGGGCTGGAGCACTTATGAGGAGAGGCTGAGAGAACTGGGATTGTTTAGTCTGCAGAAGAGAAGACTGAGTGGGAGGAATTTGATAGCTGCTTTCAACTACCTGAAAGGGGGTTCCAAAGAAGGTGGATCTAGACTGTTCTCAGTGGTAGCAGATGACAGAACAAGGAGTAATGGTCTCAAGTTGCAGTGGGAGAGGTTTAGTTTGGATATTAGGAAAAACTTTTTCACTCGGAGAGTGGTGAAGCACTGGAATAGGTTATCTATGGAGGTGGTGGAATCTCCTTCCTTAGAGGTTTTTGAGGTCAGGTTTGACAAAACCCTGGCTGGGATGATTTAGTTGGGGATTGGTCCTGCTTTGAGCAGGGGATTGGACTAGATGACCTCCTGAGGTCCCTTCCAACCTTGATATTCTATGATTCTAGGCTTCCAGATCACCGCAGAACTGTATCATGTGTGTGGAGGGGGTGGGGCAGAATGTTAAATGGCTATTCCGTGGCAGCATGTTGTAAGGGTGATATATGGGCAGATCTTTTCAGAAATGCCAACTAGATGGCAGCATATATTTAATATTAATAATGGGGTGGTGCAAGTACATTGTAAGAGACAATCTTGGACAGGCATCTCCCAAAAAGGTAAGCTGCTGTTTAATCACAATCTCAAATATTTTCCACAATGGATTATTAGACTTCGAAAAAGATGCAATTATACAAGTCACACTGTACAAATCCCATTGGGCATTGTTAGCTACAAAGCTTTGGAGCCACAAAATGAACCACGTGGGAGAAAGGTTGAAGCGGGACCTTATAAAAAATTTGAAGACTGAATATAAATATGAGGCTGCATTTACACTTTTTAAATCAAAGGGAAAGCTCATTTTCCAAAGGTGGATCAAATGTACCTGCTCATCCCTTCAGGTAACTGAAGGTCTCTTCACTGAGAAAATCCAGTTTCTGCAGAAAGAGAAGAGACAAGAAACTCAGCTGAGGATCCTGAATCCTGACAGCCAAGACATGAGAAATAGGAGCTCATCGCTTCAAGCTTGGGCTGTTCTGTGGTTATAGGTGAGCACCATCTTTCTAACTGTATTTCTATACCACTGCCAGACAGGGGCATGAATGTGCTTTGTGAATATTAGAGGGACGAGGCAGGCGAGATCATATCTTTTATTGGACCAGCTTCTGTTGGTGAACAAGAGAAGCATTTCAGCTACACAGAGCTCTTCTTCCCATTAATATAAGAAGTTTTATCCTCACCTTCCCACAGCAGTGCTAGTCAGGATTCATAGCACCATTTCACAGAGATGGAGCTTGAGATCCATGTCTTGTGACAGGTCCTCAGTTGGAGATCTGCCCCACTGACAAAAATGAAGATACCTTTTACACCAGCTGGGGATTTGGCTCAGTGTGCTGCACATGGAGTGTGGAGTGGTGCTAGTGTCTTACTAGCCCAGATCACACAGGCCAGAGGATTTCTAGACACTGAGTTCAGGGACAGCATCTTACACAAACACACACATACACCAGTGCTTTTCTCTATTATCATCCCACAATCATATGCAGTGCAGAGGGTCACTCCCCAGTTAGGGTTGCACATCAGCCTGGTTTTACTTCTTCCTAAGTGCCATCCTCTTAAGAGCTATATTTTTTTACTGCTATGTAGTCAATGTCGGGAATCAAAAAAGGCATTGCCAGTCCCTCACCACGTCACCATCACCACCACGGGAACAAAGGGGGAATTTACTCCACTTAATAAATCTATGGCATAAACTGTTCTCTTGTGAGGAGAGCGGAGAAATTATTCTTTCTCCTACAGGGCACTGAAATGCTGAATATAGCAAGAAACACTGTTAGATTAATTTCCATTAATTCTAAGAGAAGATCGGTTCAACATTTTAATTGATGTGTTTATTGATTTTGACTCCAAAGTCATGGCATGATTCTGGCAATTGCCAGATGTGAAATACAGCATGTAAGCATCCTTGTTAAAATTCTGTATGTCACTAGATGGGATACAATATTAGATGAAGAGTCTGATCTGTCGTATCAGTACTTGGCTATCAGAGAAATGGACTGTTATATTAGTCATTGCTCTGCTATGGCAGAGGGTGGTCTATATGGGTACAAAAGATCTGTTCTCGAACTGAGATTCCTGGCACTTTGACTGAAGTCTACATTTAGCCTTAAAATTTCAGCTGGTAGCCAGGAAATGGAGGGAGTTTCTGAATATTTATGGAATTAATTCATGACCCTTGATTACCTTTCAGCTCTGTTCTTCCAATTCAATTGCACAATTTGCTTTATTATTCCTAGACTTAACTCATGGCAGACATAATCCGGAGAAACCAAACAGCTGTCACAGAATTTATCCTCCTGGGCTTCGGGGATCTCCCTGTCCTGCAAATTATTCTCTTTCTAATGTTCCTAGTGATCTACATGGCAACTGTGGCTGGGAACATGCTCATCACTGCACTAGTTGTGTCTGATAAGCATCTTCATACCCCCATGTACTACTTCCTGGGGAACTTGTCCTGCTTGGAGACCTGCTACACCTCCACCCTCCTGCCCAGGATGCTGGTCAGTCTCCTGACTGAGGACAAAACCATCTCAGTCAGTGGCTGCCTCTCACAACTGTATTTCTTTTGTGCTCTAGCAGGTACAGAATGCTGTCTCCTAGCAGCAATGTCTTATGATCGGTATTTAGCGATATGTAAACCCCTGCACTATTCAACTCTTATGAATAACAGGCTTTGCCTCCAGTTGGCTGCTGGGTCATGGTTAAACGGTAGCTTGGCCACTACCATCTTTATAGTATTCATATCACAGTTAATTTTCTGTGGCCCGAATGAAATTGACCATTTCTATTGTGATCCGGTCCTATTGATGGAACTCTCCTGCAGTGACACACACCTGAGCATATTGGTGAATCTCATATTCGTCTCCGTATTCACCCTGCATCCATTCCTACTAACCATGATATCCTACATGTGTATCAGCGCCACCATCCTAAGAATCCCTTCCACTACTGGGAGACAAAAGGCCTTTTCTACCTGTTCCTCTCACCTCACTGTGGTGACAATTTTCTATGGCACCATAATGATTTTCTACATGCTACCAAAACATGATATGCTCATAGATCTGAAGAAAGTGCTCTCTCTTTGCTTCACGGTCCTAACTCCCCTGGTAAACCCCCTCATCTACAGTCTGTGAAACAAAGAGGTCAAAGAAGCCTTGAGCAAAGCAGTCAGTAAATGTGGCTTTCACAAAAACATGCAGAGACTCTGAGATAATAATTTAGTCTGAGGTTTTGAAAGCTGCCTCAGTGATTGAAGCAATGAGCCTGTGATGCACTGTACCTCAAAGTAGCACCCTGTAACCCCTATATTTGTCTTTTGTATATGGTTGTGATATTTCATGAAAAGCATGCCTTGTGAGGTATCATATGTGAGGTCATGATCTGCTGAAACTCATTCTTCTGTCAAAATATGTATATCATCCTTGTAAATGGCAGTATGAGATTTTGTTATATGGTTGTTATTGAAATATGTTGGGAGTCTGGGAGTCACCCACTGTTAGTTCTACAGGGACAACATAGGAGCTGCCCCACACCCAGGCAGGCGTTAAGTGACCATCACCAGCCATTGACCAGCAGGGGAATTGTAAACAAGAGATTCATAATTCTAGGAATCATTGAACTCTGTGATTCAGCAAGGCCTAGCAGGACATATCTGGGTCAGTATTTTTCCAGGGACATGAATTGAGAGTATAACATAAGGGACAGTGGCTTCATGACACCACCTCTCTTCTCCTCCACCTATTCTGGAGGCAGCAAGAACACTGGGAAGACAAAGACTTTGAACTGGAGAGGTTGGTCCCAGGCTGAGAGGGGAATTCAATCTGTGTATTAAGAACTGTAACCTGGCTGCGACATCCAGTGGGGTGAGAAAAACTGTTTGAATCAAATCTTACTGAGTCTGATAAAGTTTAGGATTTAAAATGTGTGTTTCCTTTTTATTTCTTAGGCATAAGGGTCAGAGATAGTTACCTAATATTTATAATCACTTAAAATCTATCTTTCTGTAGTTAATAAACTTATTTTAATGTTTAATCTTAACCAGTGAGTTTGTCTAAAATTCTTGGGGAATCTGCTCAGATTATAAAGGCTGGTGCCCACTATCCTTTGATGAAGTGGTGAACTAATTAATGAGCTTGCATTGTTCAAGAGAAGGTCTTGAGCAGTGTAAGATGGTATATTTCTGGGGGTGCAAGACTGGGGGGATTTGGTGGTGTCTCCCTCTGTATAGTTCATGAGTAGCTTGGAGAACATTCATGCAACTCAGTTGAGTATGTCTCTATATGCTGGTGACTGTGTGATAACAGCAACTGGGGAGGGCGGGGGGGTTGCTGCTTCTCACTATTAAAGCACCATGAGAGACAGCCCAGGCTGGAGAGATAAGGGGGCACAGCGGTCCCACAGCTCCAGGTTGTACACCAGGGGTCCCGTTGCATAGCACCATTAAAATTAAGTTGAAAACTCTCATTGTCCATCTAAGTTGAAGGACGAGGGAGGGAGGTGGCCAAAACCATGTTCCCATCATGAAGTTTTCAACTGGGCACCAGGAGCAGTGGAGACAATTTTAACCAATTTTTTTTGTATCTGTAAAAAAGCCGTTATTATCAAAATAAATGTTAGTATTTTTATTGTCCAAATTCTTGGTGCAGTCTTTTTGGGGTCATAAGCCTAGGAAATCTGCCACCTCTGAAATTGTGGCCTAATTCCATCCTGACCATACCCCCTGCAAACCAGCCACCTTCACTACACTCACACAGGTCAGATGCAAACAGCCAGGCCCCAGCAGTAACCTCCGGATACTTCACCAAGAACAACTTAATAGCGCTTATCTGAGCTAAACCTGGCTGTGACCAGCTCTGGCAAAGCAACAGCTCCAAGCTCACCTGGCCCTTGGAGGCGGGGAGGCTGGGCAAACAAAGAGGTAGACTCACAAGCCAGGAATACTGGGACTGTCCAAACCCAGCTGGGGGTTTGCCAGGGTACCTGTAGCACTGAGGCCATTCTGGCATTAGGTCTGTCAAATGGTCACTGATGAGGTACTCTGCAGGGCACGAGCTGCTCTGCTGCTACCAATAGCACAGAGCAGTACAAAGGGAGAGGACCTGTTAAAATGAGTGTCCCTAAAACTCACTGCAATGAGTACATGCCCCGAGAGGGCTAGTTCTCAAGACATGGTGTCCAGCCTTTCCAAACTGGTTTGGACAGCTGTACTACATGCAGGGTCCCTTCTTCGGGCCATGACACAACCTATGGTGAGAGAAAGTGGCTACCGCCTAGCAATGAGCTGAACTCCTGTGGTACCAGACACAGCAGTGCTAGCTCAGTCACTGTGAGCATGTCAGGACTTAAGACAGAGGCAGCGGAGCTGGGCACTAGTGAGAACTGTAGGACTTCAGCACTGTGGAAAGGATTTTCCAAGTGACCTAATAGAGTTCAGCATCCATCTCCCACTGCAAAAGGATTTGGGTGCCTATCTCACTTAGACGCGTCCTAGAATCTCAGTCTGGAGAACCAGTGCGCTGCTGTCACTGTAGCTTCAATCTATGTATTTCCACTGGAAACAGACTGCCCAGCAACAGAAATGCACTGAATTAACGGTAAAACCCGATTAACCTTTGAGACTCACTAACGTTGTATGTTTAGTTATGGCCATGTCAAGGTCTTTTTCCCCTACTTTGAACTTTAGCGTCCAAAAAGTGGGGACCTGCATGATCACTTTTAATCTTAATTACCAGCTGAAATTTGGTACGCTGCCACCAGCCAGAAGTCTGTGTCTGGCACACTTCTGTTCCCCCAAAACCTTCCCTGGGGAACCCAAGACCCAAACCTCTTGGGTCTTAAAGCAAGGAGAAATAAACCATCCTCCCTCCTTCCCCCGCCCCCAGACTTTCCCCTCCCTGGGTTGCCCTGAGAGGCTACATAGATCCAAACTCTTGGATCTCAAAACAAAGAGGAATTGACCCTTCCCCTTCCTTTCCCCCCACCAATCCCTGGTGAGTTTAGACTCAATCCCTTGGATTCTGAAACAAGGAAAAATCAATCAGGTTCTTTAAAAGAAAGCTTTTAATTAAAGGAAGAAAAGGTAAAATTTATCTCTGTAAAATCAGGATGGAAAATGCTTACAGGGTACTCAGATTCATATAGCCTAGAGGGACTTCCCCCCCCCCAAGCCTGAGATTCAAAGTTACAGCAAACAGAGGTAAAAATCCTTCCAGCAAAAGACACATTTACAAGTTAAGAAAACAAACATAAGACTAATCAGCTTACCTGGCTATACTTACAATTTTGAAACATGAAAGACTGATTCAGCAAGATTGGGAACACCTGGGTGTACGTCTGGTCCCTCTTAGCCCCAAGAGTGAACAACGAACAAAACGAACAACACAAACAAAGACTTCCCTCTACCAAGATTTGAAAGTATCTTGTCCCCCCATTGGTCCTCCGGTCAGGTGTCAGCCAGGTTCACTGAGCTTCTTAACCCTTTACAGGTAAAGGAGACATTAACCCTTAACCATCTGTTTATGACAGGCCACTACTGTTGCAAACATGCTGTTGTATGATTTGGTTCCGAAAGGTTAAAATTTTGAACAGCGCACACCTAGCAATAGGTAAGAAATGAGGAAAGGGAGGTGAAGCTGTATAACATTGTATAAGTGGTGAGCAAAGAGCATTGAAGAGAAAAGGAATTCTGTGCTTTGTAATGAATCTGTTGGAGTAGGAGATGTTAGGGATTGAGAAATGGGCTGTTATAATAAATAATGTCCACCAAGTGACATGAGAGTCAAAAATAGGAAAGAGGCAGCTATAGCAAGAATCATCCACTAGAGAAGAACAGAGTAACAGGCTGCCACACTGGGAAATCGACATTAGATGGCAGCAGAGTAGAGGAAAGGAAAGGAGGGGGTGGTCAGAAATACTGACCAATAGATTTCAGTAGCCAATAAAATAATAGGAAAGTTATATTGTAAAATGGCCACTAGGTGGCAGCATAGAACCCTTGGGTGAGAAGGGACCGCAAGGCTCATCTAGTCCAACCCCTTGCCAAGATGCAGGATTTGTTGAGTCTCAGCCATCTAAGACTGATGGCTGTCCAGCCTCATTTTGAAAACTTCCAGCAAAGGAGATTCCTGAGATTTAATCTAAATCTGTTATGCTGCGGTTTGAACCCATTGTCTCTTGTCCTGCCCACTGTGGCAAGAGAGACCAGCTTTTCTCTTTTTTATTGCAGCCTTTCAAGTATTTGGAAAAGAGCAGATTAATAGGGGGAGGGGGGCATGATAGCAGTCTTTAAACTAAACATAAGCAGTTCCTTCAGCCTTTTGCTCATATGGCTTGCATTCCATTCCTTTGATCATCTTTGTCGTTTGTCTCTGGATCATTTCCAGTTTCTCTACATCCTTTCTAGACATTGGCGACCAAAACTGAACAGAGTCTTCGGCTCAGGCATAACCAGAGCCAAGCAGAATGGTACTATCACCTCCTGAGACTTGCGTGTTATGCGTCTGTTAATACAACCTAAAATTGCATGTGCTTTTTTTGAAACAGCATCGCATTGCTGACTCATGCTGATGTTGTGATTCACCACAATTCCCAGATCCTTCTCAGCAGTGCCTCTTCCAAGCCAGTTATCCCCCATTCTGCCTTTGGTTTTTCTTCCTGGAGTGAAAGCATGTTGTAAGGGCAAATGTATGGGCAGCTATTTTCAGAAATGCCCACTAGATGGCAGTATATATTGAATGTTAATAAAGGGATGGTGTAAGTACATCATAACAGGCCATCACCTTGGATAGGCATCTCCGAAAAATTTAAGCTTGTGTTTGTTCATGATCTCAAATATTTTACACATTAGGATTATTAGACTTAAAAAAAGTTGCAATTATAAAAGTCACACTTATTTCAACCTCTGAAAGGGCTAAGCCTGGGGAATTAGTGCTTTTTTCTTACATTCATTCTCCTGTGTGTTTGTTAAACTGTGTGGCTTCAGCACCCAATCAGGTAAGTCCAATCATGTTAGCCATTGTTACTTGTGCAATTGTTCCATTGAAGGTTGTTGTCACTTGTCAGCTCTGTGTGTGTTCTCTCCGTGTGCTGCACTAGCTCTGCACAAAAAGCAGGCCCAGCAGACTCTGATCGAACTTTCCAAGAAGACCACAGATTCAGTTCAGTGCCGAAGGTGTTTGACCAAATTTATTGTCAGTGAAGCACAGTCTTTGCATCTTATATGTGCTACAGGTACACTAACACATATATGCCCGTTACAATAGACTCGGCTCAGTGAGCTGCAGAACTCTCCGCTCCCCATTAGCAGGACCAAAATACCCCCTCTCTGACCGCTATTTTATACACTGATACAAGCAAGTTACCTATTGCCCTTCTGATGTGGCTAGTTACCACTTTACCTTGTACCTGTGGTTAGATCAGAACATCTCTATCCATCACCCTGTTATCCTGACCTTATCTTTAGGAAGTGTCAGTGTGTCCCTGTTATCTTCAGGGAGTGTGTTTACACCATACTTGGTATCGGGGTGTTCTGGTACTACCCTTCTGGAATGAGTTTACATGAGTGTCCTGTTCCTAGCACTTCTTAGGAATGTTTCTGTTTTTGCAACACCAGCCCTGTTCCTGTCAGGTTATGTGAACTTGCACGTAGGCATGTTTTGTAATAGGGCCTGACTTCTGCTCACAGCCTGATTTTCCTAATTTGTTTTATATCAGCTGGGCCTGACTACTTTAGTTCAGGCCTTAGGTATCCTACCAGGCTCTTTATAACAGGCCTCATGTCTCAGGCGCTCTTCTTCTACTACAAAGGCAATGGGACAAGTGACATGAGCAAAGATTGCTGAGTAGAGTCAGTCTCTGCATGGCCAGGCACTCCATGGACACTACATTACATTTCAGCATTGCAGAGCAATGACCTCATATAGCTGGTAGAAGAAATGCAATTCCTCTGGGCGAGGGAGTTTGGTTGCATCACAAAAGTTGTTTGTACTGTCTGCACAGAAAACAGAGCGCTAACTCCCCAGTCTCAGCCCCTTCAGAGATGGAATCAAGGGAGACGAAGCCTTTCATGGAGAAGGATACAAATATGAGGACTCTACACTTCGTAAGAGGAGGGGGTGGAGCATGTTCTAAGACAGATCTCAGCAGCTGCTTGTCTATTCAGGTAGATGCAGGTGTCTTCGCTGAGAAGATCCAGTTTCTATTGAATGATGAAACCCAAAAACCTCAGTGGTGGAAACCGAGTCCTAACTGCCAAACCCTGAGAAATAAGAGCTCATGGCTTGAAGCTTGAGCCATCATGAGATTGTCTTAGCCCCACAAACACGAGGCTTAATATCCATTCCAAACCCGTTGTTGCCAATAATTATGATAACTCTGGATATTTATATCTGGATATTTATATCAATCTCTTCTGGAATCCAATTAAATCCTTCATATCAATGACTTCCTGTGGAATTGAGTGTGATTCTCCCAGTGGGGATGCAACAGGGTGAGTGCCAAACCCAGGGCAGACTGTTACAAACCAGGGCACAAACCCCTCATTGGTTTTGAGTTCTAAACTTGATGCAGCTGGTTGGTGAAATCTGAGTACAAACTCCTCAGGCACTTTAACAGTCCTGACAGTCACTTACAGTCCCCTTGGCTGCACCGGTCTCTCCTGACACTCACATGTGGTACACGGCCCCTTACGCCAAGAATCGCAGCAATATTCAGGTTACTCCCAACTTCCTCCAGGTCAATTGCACTTTAGGTTTCACACCAAAGACAACACTTGTACCCAATGCTGTAGTGAACTATAGGAAGATTTATTAAATAGGAAAAGGAAATGAGAGTTATTTATAAGATTCAAGCAAGAAAACAGACCTGTGAAGGAGTCTCAGTCTCAGGTTTCAAAAGGTAATATAGGCTTCTCTCAACAGCAAGGGTGATAGCAGCTGTGTATCTGTCAGTGTCCCACTGAGAGAAGGAGGCCTTGGCAGGAGCTGGGGGCCTGGTCTGCCAGCATCAATGTGAGTGCCGCACTTCAACTAAACGCTGTGTGAACAAGGATTTCATTGTATAGATTTTAAGATTCCCATATTTTAATTTCATTGTATGTCCCTATGACAGACCCAAACCAGGGAGGTACAGGAGTCTGGTAGAGGGCAAATATTCTGGTCACTGGATGAGTAGTTTTCTGTTTCCTTAGTGACCAAAGCAGGGGCTGCACTAGAGTAATTAGGAACCTGCTAGAACCAATTAAGGCAGACAGGCTAATTAGAACACCTGTAGCCAATCAAGGCAGGCTAATCAGGGCACCTGGCTTTAAAAAGGAGTTCACTCCAGTCAGGTCGGGGGGAGCCAGAGGAGAGGAAGTGCATGTGAGGAGCTGGGAGCAAGAGGCACCAGGAGCTGAGAGTGAGAATGGGTGCTGCTGGAGGACTAAGGAGTACAATCATTATCAGACACTAGGAGGAAGGTCCTGTGGTGAGGATAAAGAAGGTGTTTGGAGGAGGCCATGGGGAAGTAGCCCAGGGAGTTGTAGCTGTCATGGAGCTGTTACAGGAGGCACTATAGACAGCTGCGATCCATGGGGCCCTGGGCTGGAACCCGGAATAGAGGGCAGGCCCAGGTTCCCCCCAAACCTCCCAACTCCTGATCAGAAACAGGAGGAGTTGACCCAGACTATGGGAAAGGTCACTGAGGCGAGCAAATCTGCCAATAAGAGCAGGACCCATCTAGGTAGAGGAGGAACTTTGTCACAGTCCCCCATTTTCTTGCAGTAAAGGGCAGGGAAAACAGAAGTTCCACATTCTGCCTTTTCCAGATCATTATTTATCAGGTCCCCTTTTATCCCTCTCATTTCAAAGGTAACAATCTTGACCTTTGCAATCTCTTTTCAGATGGTAGTTTTTCCTTTCTCAATCATTCTTGCCCTCATCTGCAGCCTGAGAAACAGAGAGGTCAATGAAGCCTTGTGCAAAGCAGTCAGTAAATGTGGTTTTCACAAAAACATTCAGAGACTCTGAGAATAGTACTTAGACTGAGGTTTTCAAAGCTACCTGGGTGATTTAAGCAATCAGCCCCCATTCAAATTAAGTTGATAAGTCCCATTGAAAAATCTCAGCACTAAAGTGAAAAAGAATTGGAGATAATCTGTGTAGAGTTACTAAGACAGTTTTTGTGGTCCCTTGCTGAGTCCATCTAACCAGCTGTGGCTCCTGGCACCAGTGCTCCAAGCGCGTGCCTGGGGAGGCAATCCATGGGGGGAGCCCTGCTGATCCCTGTGAGAGTGGCAGTCAGGCTACCTTTTGTGGCTTGCCTGCGGGAGGTCCCACTGAAGCTGCTGGACCAGCAGACCTCTCATAGGCAAACCACCAAAGTCAGCCTGACTGCCGTAATTGGGGCGGCAAAAAAGCTAAAGCCGTCACTGCATGTAACACAACTTATAGGAAAGTGCCTATGTGGACAGTTCTGTCACTCTATCATTTTCAGCACTAATACACACGGTATTATGGTATTTTTCTCCATGGTGTTGGCAGTTCACCCTATGTGAGAAGGGTGTACAGTGTTCAAAACTGCACAGAGCAAACTTTGTGTAAGACACAAAATCCACTAACCATCAACGTAAATCCTTGTGTACATCCCCTGTTCATTGTTTCTCTATGTTAGATAATAAAGTCTTGTAATCAAATTCAGATGAAGTGGGAATTTTTCATAACGTTTCATATGAATATTGTGTGTGCCTCAGTGTCCCCTATGGGGTGCATATTTAATTAGGTGGGGGAAAGGACTGTTTACGCTTTGCAGAGACTTAGAGGCATAGGTATGACTGACGCCTATCTGCCTGGGGCCAGGGTATCCATGGCCATGAAGACTCCCAGAACACAATGGTCACTACAATTGCCCGGATATTTGCTGCCTAGAAACAAATGACCCTGGATGGCCCACCCTTAGCAGGAAGCCAGCTGGGTGTGATAAGCTGAAGGACAAAGGACCAGGGAGGGGCCATGTAGGATTCTTAAGTGCAGGCTGCTGGAGGCAGAGAGAAGCTTTTGGATTGGCACTACAGAGGGGTCAGAGAGCTCTGGGCTTTAGGATTGACCCAGATGTAACTTTCCGTTCTCTATGTTAAGGAAGGACTTTCTACGCTTTGTTCCAGACATCCCATAAACCCTCCTGCTTTTACAAGCCTGACTGAAAGTCATTCCAAAGTTAGGAAGTCGGGAGTTCATTGCCCCCCTTTGGGAGTGCAAGTCTTCCCCTCGTGTCCGATTCAGGTGGACTTGCTGAGGAGAGTTCACAGTGAGGAGCAGGGGTGCTGAAGACTGCTATATTAGGTTCCAGGAGGCGGTAAAGCCAAAAGGCCTACCCTAGTGAGGGTGTGACTTAAGGGGGCTGACAACCTGAAGAGGTTCTCCCAGGGACTCTTCCAGAGCTGTTCAAGAGCACCGGACCTGTGGATCCATGACAGGATGACTTCATAATGCTTGTAGCTACAGGTCATTTCTTATGCCACTAAGGACACAATGGAGAATCCAAACAGAGTTCAGGTCAGTGTTGTCCTTTTAACCAGGGAGGGAGGTGGCCATAACCATGGTCCCATCACAGACTTTCTAACTGGGCACCAGGCAGAGTGGAGACAATTTTAACCATGTTTTTATATCCATAAAAAAGGCATTTCTGATCAAAATTAGTGTTCTGATAATACAAATACTAACTCCTGAGGCATCAGAGATAGGGAAAGAAGTCTGGGAAATCTGCCACCACTGAAATTGTGCTTATTGCCATAATATGCATCTGCAAATCCACCATCTTCACTGCACTCACACAGGCCGGATGCAAACAGCCAGGCCCCAGCAGTGACCTATGGACACTTCACCAAGAATAGCATTATAGCTCTTACCTGAACTAAGCCCAGCTGTGACTAGCTCCAGCAAAGCCACAGCACCAGGATCACCAGGCCCTTGGAGGTGGGAAGTTGTGCAAAGGAAGAACTAGACTCACAAGCCAGGTCCACTGGGTCTGTCCAAACCCAGCAGGGGATTTGCCAGGGCACACGTAGAACAGAGGCCATTCCTGGGGTTGGGGCTGTCAAATGGTCACTGAGGAAGGACTTGGCATGTGGCCCTGCAGGACAGAAGCTGCTCTGCTGCTTCCAGCTACACAGAGCAGTGCAAAGGGAGGGAAACTTTTGCAATGAGTGTCCCCAAAACTCACTGCAACAAGCACCCGTCCCGAGAGGGGTCGTTCTCATGGCACGGTGTCTAATCAGCCCCAGGTGGGATGAGAGAAAGTGACTATCACCTACCAAGGGGCAGAACTCCTGTGATGCCAAAATGGCAGTGCTGGCTCAGTCACTGGGAGCACATCAGGGCTTGTCCAGAGACAGAGAAGATGGGCAACACTGAGAATGGTAGGACTTAAGCCCTGCAGAAATTACTTTCCAGGGGCCCTAATGGAGTTAGGCACCCTAATCCTTTTGAAATAGGAGTTGGATGCTTAACTCTCTTAGATGCCTCTGAGAATCTCAGCCTAAAGAGCCACTAGTGTTCCGTCATGGTAGGTTCAATCTATGCATTTCCATTGGAAACAGACCCCACATCAACAGAAATGCACTGGATGGATGGGAAACCACTGCTAAACATTTGTGAGCCACTGCCGTTGCTGTAAGTGCTGTTGTAGCCACTGTCGTTAGATGTTTTGACTGTGTGTGTGTGTTCTCGCCGTGTGCTGCTCTGGCTCTGGTCGAACTTCCCAATAAAACTACTAGACTCCAGTTCAGTAGCAAAGGCACTCATCCAGGTTTACTGCTGACAAAGCACGGTCCTAGTTGCCCGGATCAATATCTATAGCTACACTAGAGTATGTATGCCTGTGACAATGGATATGGCTCAGTGAACAACGGGTATTTCCATTCCCTCCTAGGCCGGAGAAAGACACCCCCTCTGCGACTCTTCTTTTATACACTGATACAAACAAGTTTCGTATTGCCACTCTGACATAGTTTGTTACCACCCAATACCTTATCAAAACATCTCTATCCACCTTACTGTCATCCTGACCTTATCTTTAAGGTTTCAGCATGTTCTTCTTATCTTTGGGAAGTGTCCTTGTACCATTCTTGGTATTGGGGTGTTCTGGTACAATCCCTCTGGAATGTGTTCATGTTACTGCTTAGGACTGCTTCTGTTTTTCCAATAATGGGAAAGTTTATACGTCAGAGAGTGAACCTGCCAGCAGGCATATTTTATAACATCTTAATTCTGCTCACAGCCTGACTTTGCTTTATCGCAGAAAGGTCTGACTTCTCTTCAGGCCTTAGACCTTATGTCTCAGGTTCTCTCTAATACAGCCACTAATGTTGCAATCAGGTTCTTCTACAATTTGGTTCTCAGTGGCTCTACTTTGGAATAGTGCACACCTAGCAGTAGGTAAGAAATGAGGAAAGGTGTGATTAAGCTCTCTAGGCTCATTAGGGGGCAGAGGAATGGAAGGATGTAGTGGTGCTGTCCAGTGGATAGCAACCAAAGTGGAAGGGCAAGAAAGAAGATGTTATGTTGCCAAATGACCACCTGAGGGAAGTGGAAAGGAAGGTAAAGTTCAATAATGGTGTATAAATGATGAGAAATGGACCCTGCAATATGTAATGAACTGTGGATAGTAGCAGATGTTGTGGAGTGAGAAATGGGATGTTATACTAAATAATGTCCAGCAGTTGATATGAGTCAAGAACTGGAAAGATGCAGCTATGACAGCAAGAAGAATCCACTAGAGGACAGCAAAGAAACAGGCTGCCACGTTGGGAAATCAACACTATATGGCAGCAGAGCAGAGGAACTGAAGGGAATGTTAGAAATACTGACTAGTGACCAATAGATTTTTGTAGCCAATAGAATAATAATAGAAGAATGGCCACTAGGTGGCAGCATATATTGAATATTAATAACCAGGTAGGGCAAGTAGATTATAACAGGCATCTCTCAGGAATGGAAGCTGGTGTTTGTTCATGATCTGAAAAATATTCCACATGGAATAATTAGACTTAATAAAAGATACAATTATTCAAATCACACTGTACAAGTCCCATTGGGCATTGTTAGCTATAAAGTTTTGGAGACAATAAATCAATGAAGTGAGAGAAAGGTTGAAGTGTGACCTGTACTAAAAACCGTGAAGACTGAATACAAATATGAGGCAGCATTTGCATTTTGTAAATCCAAGGGGAAACTCATTGCTCAAATGTAGATCAAATGCATCTGCTCATCCCTTCAGGTAACTGCAGGACTCTTCAGTGACAAAATCCAGTTTCTGCAGAAAGAGGAGAGACAAGAACCTCAGTTGAGGATCCTGAATCCTGGCTGCCGAACCCTGAGAAATAAGAGTTCATCCCTTCAAGCTTGGGCTGTGCTGTGGTTACAGGTGAGCACCATCTTCTTGACTGTATTTCTATACCACTGCCAAACAGAGGCATGAATGTGTTTTGTGAATAGCAGAGGGACGAGGTGGGTGAGATAATATCTTTTTTTTGGACCAACTTCTGTTGGTGAACGAGAGAAGCTTTTGAGCAATTCACTTTCAGTTAGCTGCCCATGCATTGCAATTCCCAGCCCTATTTGACTGGTTTCTTTCTTTGTTGTGGCTTCCTCTAAAATATAAAATCCTGACCCATATCAACAGTGGAACTCCAGCCTACTTTGTTCTGCTTTTAGATACTATGCCATGATATATGTGACTATTTGAACCAATATCAGTCTAATCTGTCTCCTCTTTCTGTGTTTCTATGCTCTTCTGTATCAGGCTCATCACCGTAATATTTCAGTGCTTGATGCCATGTGTCAAGGTACTACACAGATTTCCAGAGAGATTAACATTTTCTTTAACCTGTAGTCTGCTCAGATATGAAATCTGTCCCAAAGATCAAAAGAGATGGCATTTCCCCTCCCCTGTCCTCTATTCTCTACTCAGCTCTTGTTCTGGTAGCCAGCAGAGGCAGACATTCAAAAAACAATGCTGACGTTTTACTGAGTGAATGATGTTCATTTATGTCACACAGTAAATTTCTTTCCCATAGACACACCCCATGATGAACCAAGAAAAGGGAAATCAAACGTCCATCACAGAATTCATCCTCCTGGGATTTGGGACTCTCACTGAACTGCAAATCCTTCTTTTCCTCCTTTTTTTCTTGTGATCTACATTGCAACCATGGCTGGGAACATCCTCATTGTGGCACTAGTTGTGACTGATCAACACCTTCACACCCCCATGTACTTCTTCCTGGGGAACTTGTCCTGCTTGGAGACTTGCTACACCTCGACCATCCTGCCCAGCTTGCTGGCCAGTCTCCTGACTGAAGGCAGGACTATTTCATTTAGTGGGTGTATCACACAATATTATTTCTTTGTTTCTATGATTGCAACAGAATGCTTTCTCTTATTGGTGATGTCATATGATCGATGTTTAGCCATAGGCAATCCACTTCACTATGCAGCCCATATGAGTGTCAGGTCTTGCCTCCAGCTTGCAGGTGGCTCTTGGACAGGTGGCTTCCTACTTAGTAGCTTAATAACATTGTTGATATCCCAGTTGACTTTCTGTGGACCCAATGATATTGACCATTTCTTTTGTGATTTTATCCCCCTGGTAAAAATCTCCTGCAATGATCCTCAGATGATGGAAATGTTGGCTTTAACACTCAGCTTGATTTTCTTACTGGTCCCATTCCTACTTACTTCGATGTCCTACATCTACATCATTGCAATCATCCTAAAAATCCCTTCCAGCACCGGGAGGCAAAAGGCCTTTTCCACCTGCTCCTCCCACCTCATTATGGTGACCATGTATTATGGAACTCTACTGATTGCCTATATGTTCCCCACAACCAACAGACTGAGAGACTTCAAGAAAGTTCTCTCTGTCTTCTACACTGTCCTGACTCCCCTGATGAATCCCCTCATCTACAGCCTGAGAAACAAAGAAGTTAAGGAGGCCCTGAGAAAAGCTAGCAGGAAATCAATGTTTGGACAATGCTAACCAATCAGTTTCCTTAGGTTAAAATAAAATAAACATACCATAGGCTGGTTTAGGGCCTGAACCAAAGCCTGCAGTAATCTAATGTCATGTTTCCATTAGTTTCCTTGGGCTTCTTGCCATGCTCTTAGAGAATTACAGTAACATGGGCACAGACAGACCTCTTAAAACCTGTGGCCCCATTCTTTTTAGGACTTATGTAAGATGCCACAGGTGGGTACTACTGGGCTGGTGGGAGATTTGAACTTGAGCTGACCAAAAATGAATAAATGAGGGAGACTGTGCTCAGTGAGAGGGTGCAGGCAAAATGGACTCAGCAGGAATGCGGAACACCCATTCATTGTAGGGTTAGAGACTTCTTTACCAACACACATACACACACACAAATATGATACCTATATTATAAAAAAATTGAGTTGCAACATCACCATGGAACTCCAATGTTAGGCAATTATATAATTAACTGTTTTCTTATAATGTATTTCATCCCCAGGCTTCTTTCCAAAGGAACAGAAAAGCAAAAGGAAACCCTCTAATCCAGTGGTTCTCAACCAGGAGTATGCATACACATGGATGTACACAGGTCTTCCGGGATACATCAACTCATCTAGATATTTGCATAGTTTTACAACAGGCTACATAAAAAGCACTAGCAAAGTCAGTAAAACAAAATTTTATACAGTTTTTAACTTGTTTATACTGCTCTATATACTTTACACTGAAATGTAGGTACAATTTTTATATTCTAATTGTTTTATTTTAAAATTATGTGATAAAAATGAGAAAGTCAGCAATTTTTCAGTATCAATCTGCTGTGACACTTCTGTATTTTTATCTCTGATTTTCTAAGTAAGTAGTTTTTAAGTGAAGTGAAACTTAGGTTATGCAAGACAAATCAGACTCCTGAAAGGGGTACAGAAGTCTGGAAAAGTTGAGAGCCACTGCTCTAACCTGTGCCACAGGACACCAGTCCAGGCCTCTTATTTGCCCATTTGCAACAATGATTTAGAGCCTGTTTTTCAGGATACTTGGCTGCCTAGTGGGATTTTCAAAAGCATCTGAGCACCTTGCCTGACAGATCGGGCCGTGCAAGCGAGTCAGGCAGGGGAACATCTATCTTCCCCAGGTCCATGCATCGCTCTGGGGCTTCAGCGTCCGGGTGCCTGATATGGAGCTGCAGAGGGCATGTCCAGAGGCACAAGTATAGAGTACTGCTGCCCTTTTATGGCAAACACTTAGGGCATGTTTATACTATGAAATTAGGTTGATTTTATAGAAGTCAATCTTTAGTAAGTAATTTTATACAGTTGATCATGTATTTCCCCACTAAGCACAGTAGGTCGGTGGAGTGCGTCCTCAATACCGTGGCTAGCATCAATTCATGGAGTGGTGCACTGTGGGTAGCTATCCCACAGTCCCCGCTGCCCATTGGAATTCTGGGTTAAGCTCCCAATGCCTGATGGGGCAAAAACATTGTCGCGGGTGGTTTTGGGTACATGTCGTCAGTCTCCCCTCCTTCCCTCGCTCTTTCCTTGAAAGCAATGGCAAGCAATCGTTTTGTGCTTTTTTTCCTGGGTTATCCATGCAGCATAGCAAGCATGGAAGCTGCTCAGACCCACACTGCTTTTGTGAGCATTGTAAACACCTCACGCATGATCCTGCAGTATGTGCAGAGCCTAGATAGGAACCACCAGCACAGGGAAGTTTGTGAGGAGGACATGGACACAGATGTTCCTGAAAACACAGGATGTGGCAATTGGGATATCATGGCAGCATTGGGGCATGCTGATACAATGAAATGCTGTTTCTGGGCCCAGCAAACCAGCACAGACTGGTGGGACCACATAGTGTTGCAGGTATGGGATGATTCCTAGTAGCTGCAAAACTTTCGCATACGCAAGGAATACCAAGATGAGACCTGCCCTGGCAGTTGAGAAGCGAGTGGTGATAGCCCTGTGGAAGCTTGCAATGCCTGACTACCAATTCCGAGTGGGCAAATATACTGTGGAGGCTGCTGTGATCCAAGTAGCCAGGGCAATCATTACCCTTCTACTAACAAGGATAGTGACTCTGGGAAATGTGCAGGTCATAGTGGATGGGTTTGCCGCAATAGGGTTCCTTAACTGTGGTGGAGCGATAGATGGAGCACATATCCCTATCTTGGCACCAGACAGAGGCGGATCTAGACATTTTGCTGCCCCAAGCAAGGAGGGTCCACTGATCCCGCGGCTTCGATGGACCTCCCGCAGGCCTGTGGGAGGTCTGTTGAAGCCACAGGACCAGCGGACCCTCTGCCGGCACGCCTGCGGGAGGTCCACCGAAGCCGCGGGACTCGTGGACCCTCCGCAGGCAAACCACCGAGGGCACCCTGCCTGCCGCCCTAGTGGCGACCGGCAGAGCGCCCCCCGCAGCTTGCCGCCCCAGGCACGCACTTGGAGCGCTGATGCCTGGAGCCGTCCCTGGCACCAGACCACCTTGCCAAACAGTACATAAACTGCAAGGGATATTTCTCGATGGTGTTGCAAGCACAAGTGGATCACGAGAGCCATTTCACCGACATCAATTTGGGATGATCGGGAAAGGTGCATGATGCTCACATCTTTCAGAGCTTTGGAATGTTTGGAAAGCTGCAAGAAGGGATTTTCTTCCTAGATCAGAAAATTACTGTTGGGGATGTTGAAATGCCAATAGTTATCTTTGGGGACCCAGCCTACCCCTTGCTCCCATGGCTCATGAAGCTGTACGCAGGCAGCCTGGACAGCAGTAAGGAGCAGTTGAACTATAGGCTGAGTAAGTGCAGAATGGTGGTAGAATGTTCCTTTGGACATTTAACAGGGCACTGGTGCAGTTTGCTGAGTAGGTTAGACCTCAGCAAAAGCAATATTCCTATTGTTATTGCTGCTTGCTGTGTGCTCCATAATATCTATGAGAGTAAGGGGGAGTTTTGTGACTCTGTCCCTAGCTCCACATCCTCATTGTCACATTATAGCTGGGGAAACTAAAGCAGAAAGAGGTAACATCACCTGCCACAGTCACTCAGTGGGCTAGTGGCAGGGACAGGCATAGACACCAGTTATCCAGAGCCCTAGTCCAGTGCACTGTGTGCTCCACCATGTCCAGTTGTAATTGACAATGGGACCTAAGGGTGTTAGGTGCCAAACTCCCATTCACTGTCCATAGCATTTGGGTGCTTAACATCAGCCGCTTATGGGAAAACCCAGCCTGTACATTTATAGCCAAACCAATGTCCTGAGAATTCCTCCCATGCCCAGGCAATGCTTCCCACCACTTCCTTCTCATATTTTACCATTTTCTCGGTGATACTAATAGCTGTGTATCTGTTACCAAAAGCATTGTGCAATAAAAGAACTAAGTCTTCTCTTTCTGTTGACTTTCTTGTCATACGTCCCATTATCTATCCCCTTTGTAACCAGCGTGAGGAATAAATATGTCAAGGTTTGTCTACACATAGAAGTTGCACCATTTTACCTATACTGGCCTATCCTTGCCTGTGACAGGGCCGCATGCCCTGGTCTGGAGAGCCTGTGGCCAGCCAGCCCTAATTAGAGAAGAAGTCCAGCTGAGGGGGAATCAGGGAATGTTCAATAAAGGGCAGAAGGAGGCGAGAGTAAGAGGCCAGCTCAGGAGGCTGAAGTGAGACTTGAGAGAGTGAGAGAGGGTCCTGTAGGGAAAACCCTGAGACCAGGGGAATTGGTCCAGATAGGAAGAGCTGGGAGTAGCCTCCTAAGGCAGGAAGGACTCAGATCAGACGAGGGGAGTTTCGGGTGTATGCAGCTGGAGCCAGGGCTTATATGTTTATAGAGTATTTCCCGGAGCCCCACACTGCACCCCACAGTATACTATATAAACTCCAGGGGGGTTGAAAATATTTACGAGAGCTCCAGACAGCTCTGGTTGAATTTAAGCCCTCATCTGGAGGGAAGACTTCTGGGTTTAGTTTTGAAATTTAGGTTAATAAACAAAACTGAAAGGAGGGCTGTTATGTCTGGACTGGAAAAAAAACCTGTTTGGAGATTATTTGGGGAACAAATAAGGAAAACTGATGTGAGAGGCTGTTTTCTGGGCTGCCCTGAGGCCTCCAGGGGGTTGCCATGAGGTGCCCATTCATCTACACAGAATGGACGCTGTAGCAGAGTGATTACCCACTCCTGCCCTGTGAGGCTTGAAACAGCCCAGCAGAGGGCTGTGGCTAGGGCAAGAAGCCTGAGCTGATTAGGGAAAGCAGGCTCAGCTGTGGCCATGCCCCAGTCAGGCCCAGCTGGCCCCTGTAAGAGGCTGTGAGCCAGAGGCCTGGGCAGTCTTCCTCTGCCTGTAGAAGGAGAAGGGCCTGGCTGCAGGGAGCTAGGCACAGGGTACCTGAGTGAAGCAGGGCTGGGGAAAGGCAGAGGAGCTGGGGAGCTCCTGCCTGGAAAGCCCCAGGCTGCGGCCTAGCATAAGGCCAAGACATATTGGGAGTTGCAGGGGGCAGCCCAGAGGTAGGCAAAGGCAGCAGGTCCAAACCCCTTTGCCTATGATGAGTGGCTGATACTGCAGTCTGCCCCAGTGAACGGGGGCTAGATGGAGACTGGGCAGTAGACAAACTGAGGCAAAGTGGGGATTGTGGGTTGGGGATTCCCCAGGGAGGGGATACCCAGATTGATGGGGTACTGCCAGGGGGCAGAATCCTGGTTAAAAGGGCACTGGGGTCCAGGGAGGGACACAGGGCCAGAGGACAGGCGGATCACCGGTCTGCAGAGGGTGCTCCGAATGCTGGAACCAGCTAATTCCCTGATACACCAGAAGGAGGCGCTGCAGGGGTGAGTCCACACCTCTACAGACACAATTACACTGATGCAAAGATGCTTATAGCAGTATAGTTAATCCCAGTTCAAGAAGGGGAATAAAGAGACATGTGTATAAGGCACCTCCATATTGATAAACCATGTCCGCATTAGAGGTTGTACCCATAGAACTATTTCCATAACAAAGTCATATCCCTAGCCCAAATAGCTATACTGATTCAAAATTTGAGTGGAGACCTCATGTAAGTGAGTTCCTGTGAAAATACAGCTATACATTCCTAGCTTGAAATAAACATTGATAATCCAGGGAAACTGTTCTTTGCATTTGTAGAATCATAGAAGAGTAGGACTGGAAGGGACCTCAGTAGGTCATCTAGTCCAGTCCCGTTCACTCATGGCAGGACTTTGTTATAACTTGACCATTCCGGACAGGTGTTTGTCTAACCTGTTCTTAAAAACCTTTAGTGATAGAGATTCCACAAGCTCTCTAGGTAATTTACTTAACTACACTGACAGGAAGTTTTTTCTAATGTCCAGACTAAACCCTCTTGCTGCAGTTTGTCCACTGATTCATGTCCTATCCAGGTTAAAGAGAACAACTCCTTGTTACAACCTTTTATGTACTTGGAAGCTGTTATCATGTCCCCTCTCAGTCTTCTCTTTTCCAGACTAAACAAACCAATTTTTTTTTAATCTTCCCTCACAAGTCATGTTTTCTAGACCTTTCATCATTTTTGTTGCTCTCCTCTGGACTTTCTCCAATTGAATTTTAATCCTACCCTCCAAAGAACTTGCAACTCCCTACCAGCCTGGTATCATCCACAAACGTTATAAGTGTACTCTCTATGCCATTATTTAAATCATTGATGAAGATATTGAACAGAACCAGACCCAGAACAATCCCTGCCCTTCCAACTGGACTGTGAACCACTGATAAGTCTCTGGGAATGGTTTTCCAACCAATGATTTACCCACCTTATAGCAGCTCCATCTAGGCTGTATTTCCCTAGTTTGTTTATGCATTAGAATGGAATGTGGATAATTCAAATCAAAAGCAACTGACTGATGGAAAGAGAGATCAGAGTGAATAATTCACAGCTTAGATACTTGGGGTGCATCCACGCTGAAGCCGGGGGTGTGAACGGCAGCCCCTGTAGATGTAGCCCCTGTAGCTGTACCCTAGCTAGCTCACTAAAAATAGTAGTGAGGAAACCATGGTACAGCCTTCAGTGCCGGCTGCACAAGCAGAATGTACCCTGGGCAAAGGGGCACTGGGGGCAGCAGAGAGTGAGTGATGGGAGAGGGGCAGCTCTACTGTATCATGGATACTAAGGATAGCAAAGGCTGAAGGCAGGGAAAGGGGTGGCTATAGTGGAAGATGGGCATTCAGAGGAAGCAAAGGTTAATGTGGCCAATGTTTTGTGTATCCTTTCTAATAATCTCTACATGGCAGCTGCTCACAGGGGATGGCAAATAGACAGTAATTGTTTAAATCTGTGATGTCAGTTAAAAATATTGCTTAAGTGATTAGGAGTTAATAAACTTGGAAATAAAAATTTAAACCACGATATGTGAAGATTCAGGTCTATCCCTGTGTTATAGCCAATTTTCAGTTGAAACATGTATTCTTCAAAGACTTGAGCTGTGGGATTTCATCCCTACCAGCAATATGTTAGCCAGAGATTAATTTAAAAATAAAACAAAAATAGAAATCTTTTTCCAAAATACAATGATGTGAGCCACAAATATTCCACATTTGGAAATTATGAACAACAAAGCTTTGGTGACACACAATTATTCACACTGGTGATAAATTGGAATGAGGACTTATGACATGGTTAGAGAGCAAATTACTCTAGGAGAGAACTGGGAATAACAACATACAATCAGAAATGAGTGAATATTTGTATTCTTCAGAAAAGGCTGGAACAAACATTACCTTCGTGGCAAGATGTGTCAATATGTGAGAAACATCATGCTGAAAAAGGACAGTTTTGGAGTCAAGTTGCAGAATATATTGCAATACACACAACTGAAATGATTATATTGACTATACCCAAATCAGACCATGAATTGGCTAGTGTGAATGTATAACACTGTCCTCTTCAGAATGGAATCTGTATTGTTCGGTTGCTTATCCAACACTCCAGTAGACCAATCAGAGGTCAATAGTTCTGGTACAAGATTATCTAATTTGTACAATTCCTGTGGCACTGAAGATCCACATGACCCTGAAACTTGTCAGGGATTTGGGAAGAAATGGTTTGTACTTTATAATCTCAGTTTCTAGCCTCAATACTTGCATGCTCTGGGCTTTTCCAAGAAGCCTAAGGTAGTTTTCCAAATTCTCCTAGGAATTCAGTGGGATTTAGGTATATATGGTATACATTACCCCCCTTTGAAAATCCCAGCCTAAATGTGTAAAGCACCTTGTTCACCTGCATTTTATCTAAGCGTTAATCGGGTAACATTATCAAAGACACCTAAATCACTTAAACACTTTTATAAATGTTACATGAACTGATTATCCAGTGTTATTGGAGGGAGACTGGGTACAGGTGTGGTTGCTACTGAAGGCAACAGGAGGTTTCTTTGGAGAAAGTGCAAGCTCAGTTAACTATTCTGAGATTTTCAAAGTTGCTTAAGGGAATTGAATGGGACCTTGGTGTCTAAATCACTTAGGCAGCTCTGTCAATCTCAGCCGTAAACTTTATTCCTAGAATTAGTGAGTTATTACTTCACAATCGAAATAACGTTCACACAGGAAACAAAAATTTGTTTTAGGATGAAAAATGTTTTCTCTCTCCATGACTTTCCCTTTGAGACTAGAAGTTTGACTCTACTGACATTGCCTAGAAAAAAATGAAACACTAATTTTTCCTTGTCTGTTTTGTTCCCCTCAGCAGTGGTGCCTTGGGAGACTGCACCTTCCCACAGAAGGATATATAATGAATCAGAGAAAACATTCTTCATTTGTCTCAGCATATGATGCACAGGACATGTTACCAGACATAACAGAGCCACGTTAGCCAATCTGGGCTATGACGTTCTATTTCCTATGCATATGGAAGTACATGGATGTTGTGGGGAGAGAAGATGGACTGAATAACCTGGTCCCAGAAATGCTAAGTGAAGAAGTGACATCAGATTCAAGTTTGTGACTCACTCACCTTAGAGGTAAATCTACCTTTTCCTGCCTCTACTCCTTGAATCTTGAGGTTTTAGAAGCAATGAAAGTTTGTTGGATTCCCATGAAATTAGTTACTTAAGGGGAAGATTGCAATGATCTCTCTTCAAACTGTCTACCCAAAGCAATATGACTGAATTTGGAAATATAAAATGCCTCTCAGGTTACTGCTATCCTAGCTCCTTGTGTGGCCCCCATCACCATGGTATCTGGGCACCTCACTGTCTTTAATATATCTATCCTCCCAATGCCCCATGAGGTGCTATTATCCCAGCTTTACAGATGGGGACCTGACACCCAGAGGGACAGATTTGTAGAGGTATTTCAGGACCTAAAGTCACAGACACCCCTAGCGGGATTTGAAATTAATGAGCATTAGGTACTGACCTTATTCAGGCCCCAATGTGCATTTTTAGGTACCTACCGGCCTTTGCAAATCTGGCATGAAAATCACACAAGTAGTTTGTGATGCAGCAGAGAATTAAACCAACAGCTCCCTAGTACAAAGTGAGCTCTTCAAACACTGGAGCATCGTTCATCAAGCTTTGAGCTTCCCACCATACTACATACAGGATTGTACTCTTAATGGCAGCTCCCACCTCACTGGGATGTTGCAAACATTAATGAGATGAGGTTGGTAAAGCAGAGCTGATATTTGCTGCTCTGCTCAGCGCTTGGGGTGCAGACATTGGCTCTAAGTAGGCTTGGCAGAATTTCTTTTTCCTTTGCCCTTTTGATGATTAATATTGGGATTTTAATCTTTATGATTATTCCTGATATTTAACAATTTCAATTTTTATGTTTGCAGGAAATTCAGTGGTGATAGGTTAGGTTCAGAGTTAGGGCAGTGGGGCTGAGGGGGGCCCCCAGCAGTGACAGCAGGGATACTGTTTGCTCCCTACCGGCTGAGGGGTCCAAGACACCAGGGTGAAAGGGGCAGGGAAGGCAACTGCTCTGGCCCAGTGGAGCAGAGTTCCATGGCCAGGTCTGCGAGGGTGCAGAGGGCTCTTGCACAGCCATGGGTCTCATGACACCCAACCCTGCAGTGCAAGGCATGGGGGCAGGTTGCACTAATGCCGACTGTTACTGATCTTTCATGTTGTTGATTTTAGTGTCTCAACTGATATCGACATTTACCAACATCTATCGATTGAAATTGAATCCTGCCGAGCCGAGCTGTAAGTGTCAAAGAAGGCTCAAGGCATTACCAGTTCAAATCCCATTGAAATCAATGGATCCCATCTTTGAAGTCAGTGGAGATTTTATCTTTGACTTCAGGGAGAGAAGGCTCAGACTGAACAGAATTATTCCCGGTTTGTAAAATTAACTCTGTGCATAGCTCTATGCAGGTCACTACTTAGCAATTAATAAAGATTAGTAAATTGGTCCAGTAAAAGATATTACTTCATCCACCTTGTATCTCTAAGGATTGGTAATGGCAAGAGAGATTGTGGCTCTCTCATCTGCCATGACTAATAAAAAGAGGGGAGGAGAGAAAGAATTAATATTATTAACCAATGTTAATGAAGAAAAGAATAAGAAATAGAGCAAAAAAATTTTCTAATTCACTATTTTTGCATCAGAAAATGTCAATTCACTGAGATTAAAATGTCCCATGGGTACATATCAATTTCTACAAAATTTTGTTTAGGAAAAAATTATTGTACATATTTTATAAAGTAATATCAAATGAAATAAAATATACAAATAAACTAGTATAAGATACATTTAACTTATAAAATAGGATTCAAATAAAATACAATACATATATAAAATAACATAAGTAATACAAAATAAAAATAGTCAAGAAATAAAATTAAAAATACATAAATACATTTTTAAAAATATGAAATTGGAATGAAAACCAACACATGAAATCATGGTATAGTCAATTAAATGGAAATTTGGGTTCCCCACCACTATCATAATATGAAAATAGCTCATTGTATAAAATTAGAAATTGGTAAGGAAAGTTTTTTCTTGCCATAGAGGATAATTTTCTACCTAAAATGGTGGTTTGTAGCTGGATGTTTGTTTGTTTGTTTTTTGTTTCTTTTTAATGAAGATTGGGTCTCTATGTAGAGTGACCCACTGCAAGACAATGAAATATTGTCCTAGGGAAGGACAGGTATTTGTCCATTTAGGATAAAAACTTTCTAAGGGTGGTTATAATTAGGCTGGCCATTTTCACTGCAATTCACTTGCAGTTGGCTGCCCAACCATTGTAATTCCCAGCCTTATTTGCTTGGTTTGTTTCTTGTTGTGGCTTCCCCTAAAATATAAAATCCTGACTCATTTCAGCAGTGGAACTCCAGCCTGTCCAAGGACACTTTTCTGCTTTGATAGACCAGGAAGTGAAATGTGTGACTATTTGAACCAATATCTATCTGTGTTTCTGTACTGTTGTACATGAGCCCCATCACCATAGTACTTCGGTGCTTGGTGTGATTTGTCAAGTTACTACGCAGGTTTCCAGAGAGATTAACGTTTTGTTTAACCTGCAGTATGATCAGATATGAAATTTATCCCAGGTGTCAAGTGAGATGGCATTTTCCCCATTTCCCATCCGCTAGCCTCCACATTCTACTCAGCTATTGTTCCAATAGCCAGCTGGGGGGACAATGAAAACAATGCTGATGTTTTATTGAGTGTATGTTCTTCATTTATATCCCAGAGTGAATTTCTTTCCCATAGACACAAGCTACGATGAACCCAGAACAGAGAAATCAAATGTCCATCACAGAATTCATCCTCCTGAGATTCAGCCCTATCCCTGAACTGCAAATACTTCTTTTCCTGCTGTTTCTCATGATCTACATTGCAACCATGTCTGGGAACATCCTCATCGTGGTGCTTGTTGTGGTTGATTGTCACCTTCGCACCCCCATGTATTTCTTCCTTGGGAACTTGTCCTGCCTGGAGACCTGCTACACTTCAACCATCCTTCCCAGCATGCTGGCTGGTCTCTTGAGTGGGGAGAGAACAATTTCATTTAGTGGGTGTCTCACACAATATTATTTCTTTGCTTCCCTGGTTGCAACAGAATGCCTTCTCTTATCGGTGATGTCATATGATCGGTATTTAGCTATATGCATTCCAATGCACTATGCTGCCCATATGAGTGGCAGGTCTTGCCTCCAGTTTATAGGTGGCTCTTGGATAGGTGGCTTCCTATGTAGTGGCATAATAACATTGCCAATATCCCAATTAGCTTTCTGTGGTCCTAATGGTATTGACCATTTCTTTTGTGATCCTATCCCTCTGATAAACCTCTCCTGTAATGATCCTCAGCTGATGGAAATGTTGGCTTTCACTCTCAGCTTGATTTTCTTAGTGGTCCCATTCCTACTTACCTTGATGTCCTACATGTGCATCATTGAGAATCCCTTCCACCACTGGGAGACAAAAGGCCTTTTCCACCTGCTCGTCCCACCTCATTGTGGTGACCATGTATTATGGAACTCTGATTGCCTATATGTTCCCAACAACCAGCACACTGACAGATTTTAAGAAAGTTCTATCTTTCTTCTACACTGTCTTGACTCCCCTGGTCAATCCGCTCATCTACAGCCTGAGAAACAAAGAGGTCAAGGAGGCCCTGAAAAAAGCTAGCAGGAAATCCATGTTTGGACAACGCTAACCAATCAGTTTCCTTAGGTTAAAATAAAATATACATACCATAGGCTGGTTTAGGGCCTGAACTGAAGCCTGCTATCGGCCAAGGTCATGTTTCCATTAGCTTCACTGGGCTTCCTGTTGTGCTGTTACAGAGTCACAGCCATGGGAGAAAGTGGAGAGAGATAGGTCCTAAAAAGAATGGGGTCACAGGTTTTCATAGGTCTATGTAAGATGTCACAGCTGAGTACTACTGGACTGGTGGGAGTTTTGACCTTGTGGCTGCTCCAAGTTCAGACAATGAGGAGAGATTGTTCTCAGTGAGAGGGTGCAGGGATAATGGCCTAACTTGGAAAGCTGAGCATCTGTTCCTTGTAGAATGAGAGACTTACACACACATGCACACAAAAATACATGATTCCTACATTATAAAATATAGTTAAAACATCAACATGACATGCTAATGTTAGTAAATTGTATAATTAACTTTTGATTCTTATAGTGTATTTCACTCCCAGGCCTCCTTCAAAAGAAACAGAAAAGCAAAAGGAAACCCCTCTAATTTGTGCCACAGAACACACGATTCCCATATAGTGCCCATCTATAAAAAGGGAAATAAGGACAATGGGGGAATTACAGACCAGTCAACTTAACTTCAGTACCCGGAAACATTATGGAGCATATAATTAAGCAATCAATTTTTAAGTACCTAGAAGATAATGAGAAGATAAGTAACAGTCATCCTGGATTTGTCAAGAATAGATCATGTCAAACCAACCTGACAGCATTTGGTGACAGGGTAACAAACCTTGTGGATAGAGGAAAGTGGTACATGTGAGCTTTGATACTGTCTTGCATGACCTTCTCATAAAAAAACTAGGAAAATACAACCTAGATGGAGCTACAATAAGGTGAATTCATAACTTGTTGGAAATCTGTTTCCGGAGAGTATTTATCAGTAGTTCAGTCATGCTGGAAGAGCATAATGAGTGGGGTCTGGATCCAGTTCTGTTCAATATCTTCACCAATAATTTAGATAATGGCAGAGAGAGTAGACTTATAAAGTTTATGGACAATACCAAGCTGGAAGGGGTTGCAAGTGTTTGGAGGATAGAATTGCAATTCAAAATGATATGGATAAACTGGAGAAATGGTCTGAAGTAAATAGGATGAAATTCAATAAGGACAAATGCAAAGTACTCCACTTGCATACATGCAAAATGGGAAATGACTGTCTAGGAAAGAGTACTGCGGAAAGAGATCTGGGGGTCACAAGCTAAATATGAGTCAGCAGTGTAACGCTGTTGCAAAAAAAGCAAACATAATTCGGGGATGTATCATCAGAAGAGTTGTAAGCAAGACACACAAGAAGTAATTCTTCCGCTTTACTCCTCACTGATTAGGCTTCAGCTGGAGTATTGTGTCCAGTTCTGGGTGCCACATTTCAGGAAAGATGTGGACAAATTGGAGAAAGTCCAGAGAAGGGCAACAAAAAGAATGAAAGGTCTAGAAAACATTACCTATGAGGAAAGATTGAAGAAATTGAGTTTGTTTAGTCTGGAGAAGAGAAGAATGAGAGGGGACATGATAACAGTTTTCAAGTACATAAAAGGTTGTTACGAGGAGGAGGGAGAAAAACTGTTGTTCTTAACCTCTCAAGATAGTACAAGAAGCAACGGACTTAAATTGTGTCAAGGGAGGTTTAGGTTGGATATTAGAAAACTTCCTAACTGTCAGAGTGGTTAAACACTGGAATAAATTGCATAGGGAGGTTGTGGAATCTCCATCATTGGAGATTTTTAAGAGCAGGTTGCACAAAAACCTGTCAGGAATGGTCTAGATTGTACTTAGTCCTGCCTTGAGTGCAGGGGACTGGACTAGATGACCTCTTGAGCTCCCTTCCAGTTCTATGATTCTATGATGCAAAATTAGGGCGGAGACCTTGTGCAAGTGAGTCCCTGTGAAAATACATAAGTATACTCATGGCTTTGAAACTACGGTAATCCAGGAAAACTGTCTTTTGCATTCATAGAATCACAGAGTAGGACTGAAAGGGACCTCAGTAGATCATGAAGTCCAATACTCTACACTTAAGGTAGGACTACATAATTACTAGACAAGTCCTGGCAGGTGTTTGTCTAATCTGTTCTTAAAAACCTTCAATGAGGGAGATTCCACAACCTCCCTAGGCAATTTATTCCAGTGCTTAACCACTGTGATAATTAGGAAGTTTTTCCTAGTGTCCAAACTAAACCCCCCTTGCTGCAATTTAAGTCCATTGCTGCTTGTCCTGTTCTCAGAGATTAAGGAGAACAAATTTTCTTCCTCCTCCTTGTAACAATCTTTTATGTATTTAATACTGTTATCATGTTATCATCTTAGTTTTCTCTTCTCCAGACTAAACAACCCAGTTTTTTCAATCTTCCATCATAGGTCGAGTTTCCTAGAACTTTCATTCTTTTTGTTTCTCTCCTATAGACTTTCTCCAATTTTTCCACATCTTTCCTGAAATGGGGCACCCAGAAATGGACACAGTACTCTAGTTGAGGCCTTATCACTGTGGAGAAGAGTGGAAGAATTTCTTCTCACATAGTGCTTACAACTCTCCTGCTGATACATCCCAGAATGATGTTCGGGTTTTTTTTGATGGTGTTACACTGTTGACTCATATTTAACTTCTGATCCATTATAACTCCTAGATCCCTTTCTGCAGTACTCCTATCAAGGCAGTCAATTACCTTTATGTTTGTGTAAAATTGATTATTCCTTCCTAAGTGGAGTTCTTTGCATTTGCCCTTATTGAATTTCATCCTATTTACTTCAGACCATTTCTCCAGTTTGAATTTTAATCCTATCCTCTAAAGCACTTGCAACCCCTTCCAGCTTGGTATTGTCCGCAAACTTTATAAGTGTACTCTCTATGCCAGTATCTAAATCATTGATGAAGATATTGAATGGAATCTACCCAAGGACCTATCTCTGTGGAGCTCCACTCAATATGCTCTGCCAGCTTGAGTACGCACTGATGATCACTGATGATTATTCTCTGGAAACGGTTTTTCAACCAATTACGAACCCATCTTACATTACATCTATCCAGTTTGTTTCTGCATTACAATAGAAAGCTGATAATCTATTCTAATCTACCAAGTTAAAATCAGCCGGCTGATGGAAAGAGAGGCCAGAGTGAATAATTCACAGTTTAGACAGTTGGGGGGCATTTACACTGCAGCTGGGGTTGTGAATAGCAACTCCTGTAGTTGTAGCCACAGTAACTGTACTCTAGCTAGCTCACTAAAAATAGAAGCTAGAAAACAGTGGTAACCAGCTTCCATGCCGGCTGTACAAGCAGAATGTACCCTGGGCCAAGAGGCATTGGGGGCAGCAGAGCATGAGGTATGGGAAAGGGGCAGCTCTGCTCTATCATGGATACTAGAGATAGCAGAGGATGAAGGCTGGAAAGGGGTGGCTATACTGGAAAATGGGCATTACCAAAAGTCAAGGTTAATGTGACTAATTTTTAATGCATCCTTTCTAATGATCTCTAGATGGCAGCTGTTCATATGGAATGGCAAATAGTAACTGTTAAATCCATGACTTAAGTTAAAAAATATTGTTTAAGTCATTAAGGGTCAATAATCTTGGAATTAAAAATTTAAGCCACGATTTGTGAAGATTCTGGTCTATCTTCTGTTATATCCAATTTTCTGTTTAGATATTGTGACAAAGTTCCTCCTCTACCTTGGTGGATCCTGCGCTTATTGGCAGATTTACTCACTTCAGTGATCTTTCCCACAGTCTGGGTCAACTCCTCCTGTGTCTGATCAGGAGTTGGGAGGTTTGGGGGGAACCCGGGCCCGCCCTCCACTCTGGGTTCCAGCCCAGGGCCCTGTGGATTGCAACTATCTATAGTGCCTCTTGTAACAGCTGCATGACAGCTACAACTCCCTGGGCTACTTCCCCATGGCCTCCTCCAAACACCTTCTTTATCCTCACCACGGGACCTTCCTCCTGGTGTCTGATAACGCTTGTGCTCCTTAGTCCTCCAGCAGCACCCACTCTCACTCTCAGCTCCTGGTGCCTCTTGCTCCCAGCTCCTCACACACACTTCCTTTCCTCTGGCTCTCACCCCACCCCCTTGCCTGACTGGACTGAGTTCCTTTTTCAACCCAGGTGCCCTGATTTGCCTGCCTTGATTGGCTACAGGTGTTCTACCTTAATTGGTTCTAGCAGGTTCCTGATTACTTTAGTGCAGCCCCTGCTTTGGTCACTCAGGGAACAAAAAACTACTCATTCAGTGACCAGTATATTTTCCCCCTACCAGACTCCTGTACCCCGCTGGTCTGGGTCTGTCACATATCCCTCCCCCTTGCTCAACACCAAGGGGTTGGGCAGCTTGGGATGCCAGACAGTGCGCACGGGATAAGTCATCAGCATTGCCGTGATGCCTCCCTGCTCTGTGTTGCACACAAAACTAGAAAGTTGAAGGGATAAGAACCACCTGGTCACCCTTTTGTTCTTCTCCGTGTCCACTGCATCCATTGAAGAGGGGCGTGGTCGGTCAGGAGGACAAATCTGCTCTCAAGCAAGTGATAGCACAATGTTTCCATGGCCCATTTTACGGTGAGGCACTCTCTCTCCACTACTGCATATTTTTGTTCGCTCAGAAGGAGTTTCCTACTGAGGTAGAGAATTGGGTGTTCCTCCTCCCCGACCATCTGTGATAGAACAGCCCCCAACCCTACTTCCCATGCATCTGTCTGCAGGATAAATTCCTTGGTGAAATCAGGGGTTATCAGTACAGGGTTACTGCAGAGGGCAGTCCTTAGGTCTGTGAATACTTCCTCTGCTGAGTTAGACCATCTTACCAGATCAGGTCCATGGGCTTTTACTAGGTCTGTCAGGGGGCTTTCTCTTGTGGCAAAGTGGGGGATAAATCATCGGTAATACCCCATTACACCTAGGAAAGCCTGGACTTGTTTCTTGCAACATGGTTGGGGCCAGTTTTGGATGGCCTCCAACTTTTTCACTTGGGGTTTTACTAGACCTTTTCCCACAATGTAGCCAAGATATTTGGCCTCCGTAAACCCTACAGCGCACTTGGAAGGGTTTGCTGTAAGGCCACCTCGCCTGAAGGTATCAAGGACTGCCTCCTCCTTCTCTAGGTGAGTTTCCCAGTCTGGGGTATGAATGATCACATCGTCCAAGTAGGCAGCAGCATAACTGGTATGCAGGCATAATAGTTTGTCCATGAGGCGCTGGAAAGTAGTTGGGGCCCCATGTAGTCCAAAAGGGAGCACAGTATATTGAAAAAGACCCTCTGGTGTAGAGAATGCAGTCTTTTCCTTTGCATCTTCCACAAGGGGAATCTGCCAGTACCCCTTTGTCAAGTCTAGAGTAGTCAAGTACCAGGCATTACCCAGATGGTCCACTAGCTCATCTATGCAAGGTATGGGGTACACATCAAACTAGGATACTTCATTTAGTCACTGGAAGTCGTTGCAAAACCTTGTGGTTCCATCAGGTTTGGGCACCAGCACGACTGGGCTGGACTACTGACTGTGGGATTCTTCGATGATCCCCAACTCCAGCATTTATTTTACTTCTGCTTTTATTTCCTCCCTTTTGGCCTCTGGCACCCAATAGGGTCTCATTGTTATTCTGGCCCCAGGGTTCACGACGATGTGATGATACATCTTGATTGTTCGACTCGGTTTTGTCGAGAATACATCTTGGTTCCAAAAGATCATCTCAGACGCCTCGTTCTGGTCTGGTGTTAAATTGGGAGACATTCTCGCCTCTTTGGAAGGCTTGTTTTCCTGGGTTAGGTCTTATTGGACAGTTATGCATGCCTCTTGTGCATGCCAGGGTTTCAGAAGGTTGATGTGATAAATCTGTTCTTGTTTTCGGCGTCCTGGCTGCCGTATCTTGTAGATTACTTCCCCCACGGGTTCAACCACCTCATAGGGCCCCTGCCATTGTGCCAGAAGCTTGCTTTCTGCCGTGGGTACCAACACCATCACCTGATCCTCTGGTTGGAACTGTTGGACTTTTGCCTGGCGATTGTAATAGGTTCTCTGGGCCTCTTGTGCCTTTTCCAAATGTTCCCGTACAATAGAGGTGACACGGGCTATTCGGTCTCGCATCTGTATTACATGTTCTATTATATTTCTCCCCTCATTGGGTTCCTCTTCCCAAATCTCTTTGGCGAAGTCTAGTATGCCATGGGGGTGATGCCTGTATAATAACTCGAAGGGGAAAAACCCAGCGGAGACCTGAGGTACCTCCCGGATAGCGAACATAAGGTAGGGTAGAAGGGTGTCCCAATCCTTTCTGTCCCAACTTACCACCTTCCTTATCATAGCCTTGAGGGCTTGGTTAAACCTTTCTACCAATCCATCAGTCTTCGGATGGTAGACTGAAGTTCTCAGGGTATGTATATGGATCAGCGTACAGAGGTCCTTCATTAGTTTTGACATAAATTGGGTTCCTTGGTTTGTTAATTTCTCCTTTGGTAGCCCCACTCATGCGAAGATACCCATCAGCTCTTTGGCTATTGTTTTAGAGGCTGTTTTCCGCAGGGGGGTGGTTTCTGGGTAGCAAGTAGCATAGTCCAAAACAACAAGTATATATTGATGACCACGAGCCGTCTTCTCCAGGGGTCCCACTAGGTCCATGGCTATTTGCTCAAGGGGACCTCTGTGATGGGAAGGGGTACTAAAGGTGGGGACGGGGACTGTGCAGCTGGCACTCTGGGCAGGATGCACAGTACGTCCGCACTTCTTCATGTACTCAGGGCCAGAAGAGCAGTCATAGGACTCGTGCTAGGGTCTTCTCTACCCTCAAATGCCCCCCAAAAAGATGACTATAAGCAAGACTTAATACAGCGTTCTGGTGTTTTTGAGGTACCAGAATCTGCTGTACCTTCTGCCCCTGTACTGGTGCAACCTAGAATAAGAGATTCCTCTTCATTATGAAGTAGGGTCCTGGTCCCTGGCTTTTCCCTTCCATGGGGACCCCATCTATTTCAGTCACCTCCTTGCTAATGTTGTCGTACCTTGAGTCTTTGGCCTGGTCCCGTCCAAAATTTCCTCTCCCGGGGCTAATCTGCCTAAGATCTCGGGGCCCAGTCTCTGTTGCCTCTACTGGTTCAGAAGCATTAGAGTAGGGGTCAGACTAGGGCGCTTCTCCCTCCTGGGTCGCCTCCTTTTCAGCTGCTCAGGTCCACCTACCTATGAAAGCTACCCTCTGGCTTTGAGTCAGTATTAGGGTTCCCAAAGCTTTAGCTGCCCTCCTTTCCCTTTTTGACTCTACTCTGTTTGGGAGTGGAAAATAAATCTGGGGATATTTCAGAGAAGACTGGGTGTTGATAATCTACTGTGAAGGCCTCACGAACTTATTTCCTGCAATCCTCCTACTGGGAGTAAGTTTCCAAATCCCGGGAAATCCCTCCCTATGAGCACCGTGTATGGGAGTTTAGGGACTACACCTGCTGCTACCTCAGTAGTATTCCCCTGAATCTCGAGTTTTACTGGGATGGTGGGGTAATAACCAACTGTCTCATTGACGCATGTTATCCCCATACGCTTAGCCCGCAGCAGCTGACTACACTTCACAAGCTTCCTCGAGACAAGCGTGATAGCACTCCCTGAATCAACCAGTGCCGTGGTCTCTACCCCATTTAGCTTTACTGGTCTGGTGTACATATGTGGGACTAGTGAGACCCCCACAAGGTGGATTAAGGAGCATGGGTCTGCCCATTTCCCCAGGTTACACTGCATTGGCTCCTCAGCATTGGGACACTGTTCAGCTATATGTCCCCACTTCCCGCAGGCATAACATCTGTATGGAGCCCTAGGCATTCCCCAGTCTCTTAGTTTGGGCAATCTAACATCATGATCCTCTTCTCCCTCAGTGCTCTGACTCTTTGTGGCTTCTGGTGAGCCTTCAGCCCCTCTCTTTTTCCACCTGGGCCCTCCTGATGGCCCAGTCACCCGAGCTCTAGGGCTTGGTGCTGCTAGTTTAACCTGGGGTGCCTCTTCCTTAACTGGTCGGGTCAGCTCCCTCGCCATCCTTTGCCTCTCTACCAGTGCAACAACCTCACCACAGGTGGAGGGTTCGTTCTGGCTTATCCAGGCTAGAAGGTCTGGTGGTAGTCCCCTCATGTATCAGTCGATGACCAGAACGTCTAGTATCTCTTCCGGACTCCATGACTCCGTTCGCAACCACTTGCATGTGAGATGGATAAGGTCATACAATTGGGACCATGGGGTTTTGTTTTCCTGGTACCTCCACTCGTGATACCGCTGGGCCCGCACTTCGGTCATTTCCCCAGATCTGGCCAGGATCTCTGCTTTCAGCTGGGGGTAGTCTGCTGCAGCCTCTTCATGCAGATCATAGTAAGCCTTCTGGGCCTCCTCACACAGGAATGTGGCAAGGATGCCAGACCACTGATCTTGAGGCCAGGCCTCCTGTAGGGATGTCCCGTCAAAGGCCAGAAGGTATGCCTCTACATCATCCTCCCGCATCATGTTCTGCAGCCAATGGCTGGCCCGTATGATCTGCGTCCCATCATGGCCACAGTTCAGCTCTGTAAGGGTCTTTACCTGGTTTACCAGTTCCTGAAACATAGCTCGATCTTGAGAAGACTGGTCCATCAGCAGGCGATTAGTCTCTTGCTGCAGATGCACTGCCTCTTGTTGGGCAGCTGCCTGGACACGGGTAGCCTCCTGCTGGGCTGCCATAGCTTGTATCAATGTCTGTACTAAGTCATCCATTGTGGTGGGGAAAAAAAATAAACCCTCTACCTTTTTATTTTTTAATCACCCTCCTTCTTCTGCCATGCTGTCCCACTTCTCACACCAGTTGTGACAAAGTTCCTCCTCTACCTTGGTGGACCCTGCACTTATTGGCAGATTTACTCACTGGGTCAGTTTCTCCTGTGTCTGATCCGGAGTTGGGAGGTTTGGGGGGAACCCGGGCCCACCCTCTACTCCAGGTTCCAACCCAGGACCCTGTGGATTGCAGCTGTCTATATTGCCTCCTGTAACAGCTGCATGACAGCTACAACTTCCTGGGCTACTTCCCCATGGCCTCCTCCAAACACCTTCTTTATCCTTACCACAGGACCTTCCTCCTGGTGTCTAATAACGCTTGTACTCCTTAGTCCTCCAGCAGCACCCACTCTCACTCTCAGCTCCTTGTGCCTCTTGCTCCCAGCTCCTCACATATACTTCCTCTCCTCTGGCTTTCCCCTCCACCCCGCCCCGCCTGACTGGAGTGAGCTTCTTTTTTGACCCAGGTGCCCTGATTTGCCTGCCTTGATTGGCTACAGGTGTTCTAATCAGCCTGTCTGCCTTAATTGGTTCTAGCAGGTTCCTGATTACTCTAGTGCAGCCCCTGCTCTGGTCACTTAGGGAACAGAAAACTACTCATCCCGTGACCAGTACATTTGCCCTCTACCAGACTCCTGTACCCCTCTGCTCTGGTATCCTTCAAAGAATTACGAAATGGGATTTCATCCCTGTCTGCAATAGTTTTGCCAGAGATTAATTAAAAAACAAAACAAAACAAGAAACCTCTTTTTCCAAAATATGAGCCAAAATGTGAGCCACAAATAGTCCACATTTGGGCATTCTGAACAACAAAGTTTTGGTGACACATAATTATTCACACTGGTTATAAATTGGACTGAGATCTTATGACATGGTAGGGAGCAAATTATGCTAGGAGAGGACTGAGAATAACAACCTGATAGTTTGCTTTGCATTCAGAAATAAGTGGATATTTGCATTCTTCTGTAAAGGCTGGAGCAAATCTTTCCTTCAGGACAAGAAGTCAAGTTGCAGAATATATTGCAATACACATAACTGAAATGATTATTTTGACTGTACCCAAATCGACCATGAATTGTCTAGTGTCAATATATCACACTGTCTTCCAGGATAGAATCTGTACTGTTTGGTTGCTTATCAAACATTCCAACAGACCAATTAGAGGCCTACAGTTCTGGTGCAAGATTATCTAATTTGCACAATTTCTGTGGCACTGAAGAGCCACATAACCCTAAAACTTGTCAGGGATTTGAGAACAAACTATTTTCACTTTGTAAGCTCGGGTCTCTGACCTCCATGCTTCCATGGTCTGGGCTTTCCCAAGAAGCCTAAGGGAGTTAGGTGCCAAACTCTCACAGCAATTCCTTGGGAGTTGGGTGTTTATTGTGTACATTACCAGCTTTTGAAAATCCCAACCTAAATGTGTAAAACATCTTGTTGCATCTGCATTTTATTTGAGCAGCAGCCAGCACTTCCTCGTTTCAGAAATGACTGACCAGGAGGCTTTGAGATAAGGGAAACATTTTCAAAAAAACTTAAGCAATCATCAAAAGTGACATAGGAGCCTAAATCCCATTGCCTTTCAGTGAGATTTAGGCTGCTAAGCCTTTGTAACTAAGATATTTTTGGAAATGGGATGTAGGCTCCTAAGTCACTTAGACACTTTTTAAAATGTTACCTGAACAGACTAAATGAGCTTATTGGATGGGGATTGGGTGCATGT
This sequence comes from Gopherus evgoodei, assembly GCF_007399415.2. Lineage (NCBI taxonomy): Eukaryota > Metazoa > Chordata > Testudines > Testudinidae > Gopherus > Gopherus evgoodei. The sequence goes on along the minus strand of NW_022060005.1, from coordinate 4,681,843 downwards.
GTGCTTTCTTTGAAGGGCAACTGGAAATTTGGTTGGAGAAAATGAAAGATCAGCTAATGCTCTGATGAGATTTAAAAAACTTTCTAAGGGAAATGGATGGGAATTCATTGTCTAAATCAGTTAAGCGGCTCTAAAAATCTCAGGTGTACATTTTATTTCTAAAGTTAATGCATTATTTCTTGACAGTCAAAGTTTCATTCACCCAATAAAGAAAGAGATTTGTTTTAGCATTAGAAGTTTCTTCCCTCTCCAGGACTTTCCCTTTAAGATTAGAAGTTTTACTCTACTGACATAGTTTTTGGTTTATTTTTAGACAAACTTTCCCTTGCTTGTTACATTCCCCAGAACAGATGTGCCTTGGAAGACTGTACTTTCCAACAGAAGGATATATAATGTATCACAAAAGACTTTCCCCACTTGGTGGAGGGCATGAGGCACAGAGCAAGTTACCAGACATGACAATAGCGCCTCGGTAGCTATTCTGAGATGTGACATTCTATTCACTGGGAACATGGAAGTATGTGGATGCAGTGAGGAGGGAAGATGGACTGAATAACCTGGATCCTGTACCTGATATGCTAAATGAGGAGGTGACAACAGAGAGTCCAGCTGCTGATAGACCTGCCTTAGAGGTAACAACCTTTTCCTTCCTTCTCCTTTCAGCTCAAGGTTTGGGAATCCAAGGGGAACTGGGCAATGATCTCTCCTAAAGTCCCAACCCAAAGCAAAATGGCAGAATCTGGAAAGAGAAAAGACCTGTCAGGTCACTGCTATCCTAGCTCCTTATTTTCCCCTCATCACCGTGTATCTGGGCACCTCACTGTACTGAATGTATCTATTCTCCCACAACCCCTGTAAGAATCTATTATCCCTGCTTTCCAGATGGGGACCTAACACACAGAGGGACAGATTTATAGAGGTGTTTCAGCACCTAAAGATACAGAGACAGTCCTAGTGGGCATTAGGTACCTCACCTATTCAGGCATCAATCCACATTTTTAGGTACCTACCGGCCTTTGGAAATTTGGCCTGACAGTCACAGAAGGAGTTTGACAAAGGAGGGAATTGAAGTAACATCGGACAAGTCCAAGGTGAACTCTTCAAACACTGGAGCATCCTTCATTCCACTTTAAGCTTTCCTCCGGGCTACACGCAAGATTTTACTTTTCTTTCTGGCACAGACCTCACTGGGGCATTGAGAGGGTTAGTGAGATGATGTGGGTACAACAGAGCTGATATTTGCTGCTGTGCTCAGTGCTAAGAGAGTGGACACTGGCTATATACAAGCTTGGAAGAATTCAATTATATTTGTGCAATTTCGACCAATATAGTTTTATATTTTTAAGTTTCTTTGTGATTTTTAACTATTTTAGTTTTTATAGTTGTGGGAAACTCAGAGGGGGTAGGGTTGGGGTCAGGGTTAGGGCAATGGGGTTGTGAGGGACTCCCAGCAGTGACAACGGAGGTACAGGTGGCTCCCTACATGGCTGATGGGCCCAAGACACCATGGTGCAAGGTGCAGGGAAGGTGACTGCTATGACCCAGCAGAGCACAGATCTGTGACCAGGACTGCAAGGAGGAGGAGAACGATGAGCCACGGGCCATAGCAGAGACCACCCCATGGTTGAATGGCTCCATCTATGGGTAGAAGCCATCCAGCAGTGAAGTGGCCTCTCCCATCACCAGGGACTAATCCTCATCCTTGCAGACCAGGCTGCGGCTCTAGGTTCTTTCACTCCAGGACCACAGCCTGCCCTGCCCCTTGCACCTGTAGGGATGGCTGTCACCATTCTGTGAGAGCTGCGGGGAGAGGGATCCCTGGATGGTTGTGGGACCACTGACACCCATCCCTGCCGGTGCACGGCGTGAGGTGAGGCTGCACTAACGCTGTCCATGACCAATATTTTCTGCTGTTGGTTTCAGTGTCTCAGCTGATAACAATGTTTACCAACCTCTATCCACTGAAACCAAAGCATGCCTAGTCATGAATTCTATAATTTCATGATCAGTTTCACCCAAGCTGCCTTCCACTTTCAAATTCTCAGACAGTTCCTCCCTATTTATCAAAATCAAATCTGCAACAGCCTCTCCCCCTAGTAGGTTTCGCCACCTTCTGAAATTAAAAATTGCCTCCAATTTGGCAGATTTGAAAAAATGGCAGATAGGATAACCACAAAAAGAAAGCGAGAATTAATATGTTAACCAAATAAAGGGAAAAAAGAATAAAATGTAGAGCTGATAAAAATTTCTGATGGAATATTTTTCCATCAGAAAATACCAATTCATCAAAATCAAAATGTTACACGGAAGGCAATTTATTTCTACAACATTTTGTTAGGGGGAAAAAAGTTAATATATATTGTTTTATAAATGAAATAAAATAAAATTTAAATAATTTTAAAATGTACACACATTGCTGACATCCCAGTTAACTTTCTGTGGCTCAAATGGTATTGACCATTTCTTTTGTGATCTTATCCCTCTGGTAAACCTCTCCTGCAATGATCCTCTGCTGATGGAAATGTTGGTTTTCACATTATGCTTGATTTTCTTAGTGGTCCCATTCCTACTTACCTTGATGTCCTACATCTGCATCATTTCAAACATCCTGAGAATCCCTTCCACCACTGGGAAGCAAAAGGCCTTTTCTACCTGCTCATCCCACCTCACTGTGGTGACCACGTATTATGGAACTCTACTGATTGTCTATATGTTCCCAACAACCAACACACTGAGTGACTGCAAGAAAGTTCTCTCTGTCTTCTACACTGTCCTGACTCCCCTGGTCAATACTATCATCTACAGTCTGAGAAATAAAGAGTTCAAGGAGGCCCTGAGGAAAGCTTGCAGGAAGTGCAGGTTTGGACAGTGCTAGTTGATCTGTTTCCTTAAGTTAAAATGAAATAGATATAACATGGAGTGATTTGGGGTCAGTATCAAAGCCACCTAAAGTAGATCATGCTTCCATTCATTTCTTGTCATGCTTTTGCAGAATCACAGCCCTGGGAGAGATGGAGGTGCATAGACCTTTTAAAAGCCTGTTACCCTGTTCTTTTTAGGATTGATATCAGATGGCACTGGTGATTACCACTGGGCTGGTGGGAGACTTGAACTGGTGGCTGATTGAAGTTCAGGCAGTGCAGGGAGATTTTGTTCAGGAACACAGTGCAGGATAAATGGACGGAGTTGGAATGCTGAGCATCCACCCCTTGTAGGGTGAGATACACCCAGACACACACAACACCTACATTATAAAAATGCAAGATTTCAACATCACCATGGAACTCCAGTGGCAGGAAATTGTACAGTTAACTTTTTATTATTATTGTTTATTTCATCCCCAGGCTTCTTTCCAAATGGATAGGAAAGCAAAAGGAAACCCTCCAACCTGTGCCATGGAACACAGGACACCAGCCCAGACCTCTTATTTGCCCATTTTCAAAAATGACTTAGGGCCAGATTTCTAAAGGTATTTAGGTGTCTGACACATGAGTCAGGCAGGGGAACATCTACCTTCCCCAAATTTCTGCATTTTTCTGGGCCTATGGCATGCGGATGCCTTGTGTGAGGCTGCAGAGGGCATGTTGAAAGGCAGAAACATTGGGACTTATGACACTTTTAAAGTAAAAATTTAGGTGTCTACAGGGTTTCCCAGCAGCTGAGTAGGGTTTTGTGAATCCCAGGGGCTGGATTTTGGGATTCAGGTGCTTAAAGTGGAAGCTTTGTGACTCTAGCCCTAGTTCCACATCCTTATCCTCACGTTATAGCTGGGAAACGAAAGCAGAAAGAGGTGACGTTACCTGCCCAGACTCACTCAGTGGGCTAATGGTGGGGAAATGCATAGAAATCAGTTATATAGAGCCCTAATCCAATGCACTGCGCCACTGTGTCCAGTTGTAATTGGAAATGGCACCTAAGGGTGTTGGGTGCTGAAGGAATAGTAATCCACACCATGTACAGTCAAGCACAAGAGTTTGTTACACACAGCGCTGGTGGAGCTTATCAGGCTCAGAGACACTACAGAACAATTAATTACAATAGATTATATAAGGTGCTCATTGGAAGGAGAGAAATGTCTAGGGATGGGTTTTCCCAAGCCCCTGAATAGGTTCTAGCAGCAAGACAAGGTAAACATGATAAGCCAATGGTCTAAAGGATTACATAATGGCTCCATCCGTGGCCCAAATTAACATATTGCTGACACACAGGTAATTACCCCCAAACTATGTCTATTAGAATGTATAGGTTAAATCCTAATTTTAGGGTCCAGGGGAATGAGGTAGCAGCTCTCCTGGTTGACCAACAGGTACATTCCTGGAAATTTAAAGCAAAAAAGCAGTAATTAGTATTTAACAATAACAATTGTTTATATGTTTACCCTTGCATTTCTGTGGGCTAGGATTGGCATCCATCTGTGAGGGGAGGGTGTCATAACTTATGTTAATTATATTAGGTGTCTCCCTGAACTCTGTCTGGGATCTGAGAGGTATTGTACCACTATCTCCACCCTGCGTTAGGGAGTAACCGTGAGGCCTTTCTCCGCACTTCATGTGTCTACAACTTGCAATAAGGATGCCCAGTTACATTTGGAGTTATGCTGACTCTGCCCACTGACTTGAAACACATAAGGTTATCTATTTACCCCAGCTTTCTCTTAGCTACATACTGTTCTTTGTTAGCTAGTCTTCATCTGGGCTTATATGAAAAGTTCTTAGCAGAAACTGTAGTTAAGATTTTACATCCACAGCAAATGGATTTTGGCCCTTCAGGTGCCCAACTCCCATTCACTGTCCATAGGATTTGAGTGTTTAACATGACCTCTTATGGGAAAACGCAACCTATACATTTATAGCCAAACCACTCTTCTGAGAATTCATTCCACACCCAGGGGATGTTTCCACCAGTTCTTTCTCATATTTTACCATTTTTTAGGCGACCCTAATAATTGTGTCTCTGTTACTAAAAGCATCATGCAATAAAAGAACTAAACTAACTCTTCTCATTCTGTCGTCTTTGTTGTCATACGTCCCGTTATCTACCCACATCATAACCAACGTGAGCAATACATGTGTCAAGGCTTGGCTACACATATAAGTTGCACCACTTTAACTATACCAGCATATTCCTGCCTCTGACAGGGCCACATGCCCTTGGGCTGGAGAGCCTGGGGCCAACCAGCCCTGATTAGAGATGGAATTCCTGGGGGGAATCAGCCAATGTTCAATAAAAGGCAGAAGGGGGCTAGAGCAGTGGCTCTCAACCAGAGTATGTGTATCTCTGGGGGCACACAGAGGTCTTCCAGGGGGTAAATCAACTCATTTAGATATTTGCCTAGTGTTACAGCATGCTACATAAAAAGCACTAGCAAAGTCAGTACAAACTAAAATTTCATACAGACCAAATGAGAAAGGAAGCAATTTCTCAGTACTAGAGTGCCATGACACAATTGTACTTTTATGTCTGATTTTGTGCATAAGCAGTTTTTGAGTGAGGTGAAACTTGGGATGCGCAAGACAAATCAAATTCATGAAAGGGGTACAGTAGTCTAGAAAGGTTGAGAGCCACTGGGCAAGAGTAAGGCTTTGTCTATACTACACAGTTTCATAGACAAAAGGCAGCTTTTTACCAACAAAACAGTGGTCGTGTGCACACTGCAATGCCTCTCCCACTGACACAACTCTTCTGCTTTGCCGAGAAAATAAACCACTTCAGGGAGAAATGATGTAGTTACAGTGACACAGTGTCAGCATAGACACTGTGTTAGTTACATTGCTGAAACTGGCCTCCAGAGGTATCCCACAATGCCCATCCTGACCGCTCTGCTCACCATTTTCATCTCTGTTGCCCTAGCTACTCCAATAATTCAAGTTAACTGTCTTTTGCATTCATCAAATCATAGAAGTATAGGACTGGAAAGGACGTCAATAGGTCATCTAATCAAGTCATCTGCACTCATGGCAGGACTACGTAACAAGAAGAGTGATTAAGAGTCAATAAACTTGTAAATAAAAATTTGCAAGAGTGTGTGAAGATCCAGGTCTATCCAAGAAAAGGACTGGGAATAACAATTTTCTAGTTTGATTTGCGTTCAGAAATAAGTGAATATTTGTATTCTTCCGTTAAGGCTGGAACAATCATTTCCTTCAGGGCAAGAAGTGACTATGTCAAGCTTCATGATAAAAAATGACAGTTTGGGAGTCTAGTTGTAGAATGTATTGCAATACACACAAGTGCAATGATTGTATTGGCTGTACCCAAATCAGACCATGAGTTGACTAGTGTGAATGGATGATACTATCTTTTATGGGATGGAATATTTGCTGTTCTGCTGCTTATCAAACTCTCTAACAGACCAATTAGAGGCCTCTAGTTCTGGTACAAGATTATCTAATATGTAGAATTGTTGTAGCACTGAAGATCCACATGACCCATAAACTTGTCAGGGATTTGGGAAGAAACTATTTGGACTTTATAATCTCAGATCTCTGACTTTCATGTTTTCATGGTCTGGACATTTCCAAGAAGCCTAAGGAAGTTAGATGCCAAACTCTCATAGCAATGTCATGGGAGTTGGATGTTTATTGTGTACATTACCCCAGCCTAAATGAGTGAAGCACGTTGTTGTCTCTTTATTTTATCTCGGTAACAATCCGGTAACATTTTCAAAAACACTTAAGCAAACATCAAAAGTGATTTAGGAGCCTAAGATCTGTTGACCTTCAGTGAAGACCTAGGCTGCTAAGCTTTAGAAACTAAGAAACTTTTGAAAATGGGATTTAGACTCCTAAATCACTGAGATGATTTTTAAAATGTTACCTGAACTGATTGAGTAAGCTTATTGAATGGGGATTGGGTACTTGTGTTTCATGCTTTTGAGGGCAACAGGAGATTTTTTTAGAGAAAGTGCAAGCTCAGCTAACTATGCTGAGATTTCCAAAGCAGCCTCAGGGAATTGGGTGGGAAGTCAGAGTTTAAACCTAGGCAGCTCTGAATATCTCAGATTTAAAATCTAGAATTCATGCATTGTTTCTTGACAGTCACCATAGCATTCACCCAATAAAAAGAGAGATTTATTTTAGGATTAGAAGTTTCTTCCCTCTCCAGGACTTTTCCCTTTGAGATTAGAAGTTTGACTCCACTGATGTTTTCTAAAAGTAAACCAAATATCAACTTTTCCTTGCTTGTTACATTCCCCACAGCAGAGGTGTCTCAGGAGACTGCACCTTGTCATAGAAGGCTATATAACAAATCAGAGAAGACGTTCTCCATTTGGCAGAGGGTACGATGCACAGGACAAGTTACTAGACATGGCAACGGAGCCCCAGTAGCTTTTCTAGGTTATGACATTCTATTTACTGGGTAAATGAAAGTACGTGCATGCGATGGGAAGCGAAGATGGACTGAATAACCTGGATCCTGATCTCTGAAACGATGAGTGAGAAGATGACAACAGAGATTCTGGCTTGTGACTGACCCACCTTAAAGGTAAATCAGCCTTTTCCTCCCTGCTTCTTGAAGTTCGAGGTTTTTGAAGCAATATAATTGTGCTAGATAACGGATTCCATAGGAATACAAGGGGAAATGGGCACTGATCTCTCTCAAACTCCCAACCCAAAGCATAATAATATATTTCAGAAAGAGGAAAGATCTGTCAGGTTCCTGCTATCCTAGCTCCGTATCTGGCCCCCATCACCATTGTATCTGGCACCTTACTGTCTTTAATGTCTCTATTCTCCTATCGCCCTGTGAGGTGCTATTATTCCTGCTTTAAAGATGGGGACCTGACACCCAGAAGGACAGATGTATAGAGGTGTTTCAGCACCCAAAGATACACACACACCCAAGTGGGATTTGTAATTGATGGGTGTTAGGTGCCACACTTACTACTCAAGCACTAATAAGCATTTTTTGTACCTAGAGAGCTTCGATAATTTGGCCTGAAAGTCACATGAGGAGTTTATGACTAGGGAGGGAATTGAACTAACATCTCCCAAGTTCAAGATGAGCTCCTCAAACACTGGAACATCCTTTATTCCACTTTAAGCTTGCCTCCATGCACAAGATTTTTCTTTTCTTTCTGGCTCAGACCTCGCTGGGGCATGGAGAGGGTCAGGGAGATGTTTTGCGTAGAGCAGAGCTGATATTTCCTGCTGTGCTCAGTGCTAGGAGAGGAGACATTGGCAATAAATTTGCTTGGCAGAATCCATTCCACCCCCCCCCCTCCCAGTTTTCATGACTAATGTTGATTTTTATTAACACCCCTCCCCCATTTTAAACTGTTTGAATTTTTACTGTTGCAGGAAATTCAGCAGTGGGTGGGGGTGGGGTCAGGGTTCAGGCAGTGCTTACACCCGGGCTGCAGGGGCTCCGAGCATTGACCAATAGGATACTGATGGCTCCCTGCACCACCGAGGTGCAAGGGGCAGGGAAGGTGACTGCCCTGGCCCAGTGGAGCAGAGATCCATGGCCAGGGCTGGGAGGAGGAGGAGGAGGATAACAAGTCCCCAGCTGCTGGGGAGCCCTCCCCGACTGGCTGCCTCCATGGGCAGAAGACATCCAGCACCAGGATGGCCTCCCCAATGGCCATGGACTCTTCCTTCTCACAGCCCAGCCTTGAGGGGTCTCTGTTCTGTTCTGCCAGGACCGCAGCCTGCCCTGCGCCTTGCACCTGACACCAGGGATGGGTGTCACTGGCCCCACGTCCATGCAGGGAGCTCTGTGCATCTCAGCTGCAATTGCCCCACTCACTCACCCCAGTGACAGCTGGGTGCGGAGGGTCCCTGCCTGGCCACGGGTCTGGCGACTCTCATCCCTGCTGGAGCACGGCGTGAGGGAGGCTGCGCTAATGCCACCTGTGACCAATAGTTTCTATTGTTGGTTTCAGTGTCTCAGCCAATAGCGACATTTACCGATGTCCAGAGATTGAAACCGAATCCTGCCGAGCCGAGCTGCAAGTGTCAAAGAAGATTCAAAGCACTAGCTGTCCAAACCCCACTGAAATCAAAGAATCCTGCCCCTGAAGTCAGTGGAAATTTTATCTTTGACTTCAGCGAGAGAAGGCTCAGACTGAACAGAAATATTCCGGTTTGTAAAATTAACACTGGGCAGGTTCAGTTCCTCACTTAGCAGTTAATAAGGATTAGTAATGGCAGACTAGACAGCCACAAAAAAAAGGGAGAGAGAGAATTAATGTTTATTTAACCATGTTAAAGAAGAAAAGAATAAAATGTAGACCTGAAAAAAAAAATGATCCAACATTTTTGCATCAGAAATCATCTGTTCATGATCAAAATGTTCAATGGGAACACACCAATTTCTACAAAATTTTGCTTAGGAAAAAAAGTGGTTATATAATTTTATAAAATGTTAAAATAGAAAATATAAGTAATTATAAAAATATAATTATTGTATCAAAGAAAATACAATACAAATATAAAATAACAAAATAATATAAAAGGAAAATCAAGAAATCAAATTAAAAATAGATAATAATTTTTTAAAGATAAGATTGGAATAAAAACTAACATTTTGAAATCATGAACTTGACGATTAAAGGGAAATTTGGGTTCCACACCACTTTCATAATATGAAAATAGAACTTTTTTTTACAGATTTCAAATTTTATACAGATTTTTTTCTTGCAATAGAGGATAAATTTCAAGCTATAATGGTGGTTTCCAGCTAGAGGGTTTTTTGTTTGTTTATTTTTAATGAATAATGAGGGGAAATGGGGAAAATACAATAGTACAGGGTCTCTGGTAGAGTGTCCTGCTGCAGGACAATGAAATATTGTCCTACGGAACAACAGGCATTTGTCTGTTTAGGATAAAAACTTGCAAAGGGTGCTAATAGAGTTAGGGTTAGCGTTATTTCCATTCCACTCCAACTCACTTGAAGTTGGCCGCTCAAACATTACAAATCCCAGTCTTATTTACTTGGTTTGCTTCTTTCCTGTGGCTTCACCTAAAATAAAAAATCCTGACCCATTTCAGCAGTGGAATTGCAACCTCTCAAAGGACACTGCTCTGCTTTGATACACTGGGAAGTAAAACTTGTGACTGTTGGAATCAATATCTATCTGTGTTTCTGTACTGTTGTACATGAGCCCCATCACCACAGTATTTGAGTGCTTGGTGTGATCTGTCCAGTTATTACACAGGTTTCCAGAGAGATTAACATTTTGTTTAACCTGCAGTCTGCTCATATATCAAATCTGTTCCCCGGGGTCAAGCGAGATGGTATTTTCCCCATTTCCCCTCCCCTAGCCTCCACTCTCTAATCAGCTATTGTTCTGTTAGCCAGCTGTGGGGACAATGAAAACAATGCTGACATTTTATTGAGTGAATGTTCTTCATTTATATCCCAGAGTGAATTTCTTTCCCGTGGACACAACCTATGATGAACCCAGAAAAGGGAAATCAAACGTCCGTCACAGAATTCAACCTCCTGGAATTTGAGACTCTTCCTCATCTGCAAATCCTTCTTTTCCTACTGTTTCTAGTGATCTACATTGCAACCATGGCTGGGAACATCCTTATCATAGTGCTAGCTGTAACTGATCAGCACCTTCACATCCCCATGTACTTCTTCCTGGGGAACTTGTCCTGCTTGGAGACCTGCTACACCTCCACCATCCTGCCCAGCATGCTGGCCAGTCTCCTGACTGAGGACAGAAACATTTCATTTAGTGGGTATCTCACACAATATTTTTGTTTGGTTCTACGATTGTCACGGAATGCCTTCTCTTACCAGTGATGTCTTATGATTGGTATTTAGCAATATGCAATCCAATGCACTATGCAACCCGTATGAGTGGCAGGTTATTCCTCCAGCTTGCAGGTGGCTCTTGGGCAAGTGGCTTCCTATGTAGTGGCATAATAACCTTGTTGATATCCCAGTTAACTTTCTGTGGCTCCAATGATATTGACCATTTCTTTTGCGATCTTATCCCTCTGGTAAATCTCTCCTGCAATGATCCTCTGCTGATGGAAATGTTGGCTTTAACAATCAGCTTGATTTTCTTAGTGGTCCCATTCCTACTTACCTTGATGTCCTACATCTGCATCATTGCGACAATCCTGAGAATCCCTTTCACCACTGGGAGGCAAAAGACCTTTTCCACCTGCTCCTCCCACCTCATTGTGGTGACCATTTATTATGGAACTCTACTGATTGTCTATATGTTCCAAATGGCCAACACACTGAAAGACTTCAAGAAAGTTCTCTCTGTCGTTTACACTGTCCTGACTCCTCTGGTCAATCCCCTCATCTACAGCCTGAGAAACAAAGAGGTCAAGGAGGCTCTGAGGAAAGCTAGCAGGAAATTCATGTTTGGACTATGCTAACCAGTCAGTTTCCTTAGGTTAAAATGAAATAGACATACCATAGGCTGGCTTGGGGCCTGAACCGAAGCCTACTGTAGTCCAAGGTAACGTTCCCCTTTCCTTCCTTGGGTTTTGTGTCATGCTCTTAGAGTCACAGCCATGGGAGAAAGTGAAGACAGAGAAACCTCTTTAATCCTGTGACTCCATTCTTTTTAGGACCTTTATAAGATTCCACGGTTGGGTACTAGTGGGCTGGTGGGAGACTTGAACTTCTGGCTGCTCAAACTTCAAACTATGAGGGGAGTTTGTGCTCAGTGAGAGGATGCAGGCAAAATGAACTCAGCGGGAATGCTGAGCATCCTTTCATTGTAGAGTGAGAGAATTCTATACACAGATACACACATACACACACAAAATGTGTGATTCCCACATTACAAAAATATAGTGTCGCAATGTCCACGTGGAACTCCAGTGTTAGGCAATTGTATAATTAACTTTTATTTCTTAGGTCTTTCATTCCCGGGTTTCTTTCCAAAGGATCAGAAAAGCAAAAGGAAACCCTCTAACCTGTGCCACAGAACACAGGACACCAGCCTAGGCTGATTATTTTCAACAATGATTTATGGCCAGTTTTTCAGCACACTTCGGTGTCCAGTGGATTTTCAAAAGCATCTGGGCACCTCGCTTGCTGGATTGGGCCCAGCAGGCGAGCCAGACAGGGGAACTCCTATCTTCCCCGGGTCTGCACATCGCTCTGGAACTTCGGTGACCGGGTGCCTGGTGTGAGCTGCAGGGGGCATGTCCAGAAGCAGAGACATAGGGGCCTACATCCCTTTTACTCCAAACACTTAGGTGCCTAAAGGGTTTGCCGGCAGCTGAGCAGGATTTTGTGAATCCCAGGGGGCTGGATTCTGGGATTCAAGGGCCTAAAGTGGAAGCTTTGTGACTCTAGCCCTGTTCCACATCCTTATCCTCATGTTATAACTGGGGAACGAAGGCAGAAAGAGGTGACGTGACCTGCCCAGACTCACTCAGTGGGCTAGTGGCAGAGACAGGCCAAGAAACCAGCTATCCAGAGCCCTAGTCCAGTGCACTTGACAATGGCACCTAACTGTGAGTAGGTGCCCAACTCTCATTTACTCTGTATAGGATCTGGGTACCTAACATCAGCCTCTTTTAGAAAAACCCAGCCTGTACATTTATAGCCAAAGTAATGCCCTGAGAATTCCTTCCACTCTCAGCGATGTTTCCCACCAGTTCCTTCTCATGTTTTACCATTTTCTAGGAGACCCTAATAATTGTGTCTGTTACCAAGAGCATCATACAATAAAAGAACTAAACTAACTCTTCTCTTTCTGTCATCTTTGTTGTCATACTTCATATTATTTACCCCCTTCATAACCAGTGTGAAGAATACGTGCGAAGGTTTGTCTACACATAAAAGTTGCACCACTTTAACTGTACCAGCATATTCCCGTCTCTGACAGGGCTGTGTGCCCTGGTCTGGAGATCCTGGGGCCAAGCCAGCCCTGATTAGAAAAAATGCCTTACTGAGAGGAATTAGGCATTCAATAAAGTGCAGAAGAGGGCTAAAGTAAGAGGCAAGCTCAGGAGGCTGAAGTGAGACTTGAGTAAGAGAGGCTCTGCAGGGAAAACCATGAGACTAGGGGAATTCCTCCATTATATGGGGAACGAAGAAGGGAAATTGAGTTGAGGGGCTACTTTCTGTGCTTCCCTGAGTCCTCCAGGATGCCCCATGAGGTGTCCCACCACCTACACCAACTGGATGCAACTATACTGATGTAAAGGTGCTCATGTCAGCGTAGCTCATTCCCATACGGGAAAGGGAATAAGAGATACCTGTATAAGGCACCTTTTTATTGGAAAATTGTATCTGCACTAGAGGTTGTACCTGTAGAACTATTTCCATAACAAAGTCACAAAACTATCAAAATAGTTATACTGGTGCAAAATTTGGATGAAGACATTGTGTGAGTGAGTCCCTGTGAAAATATCAGTACATTCATGACTTTGAAACAAACTCGGATAATCCAAGGCAACTGAATTTCCCATTCATAGACTCTTAGAAGAGTAGGACTGGAAGGGACCTCAATAGGTAACCTAGTCCTGTCCCTTCCACTCAAGTCAGGACTAAAGATACGTCTACAGTACGAAATTAATTTGTACTTATTTTATTCAAATTTTCGGAAGCGATTTGTATACATTCGGTGTTTTGTGTCCCTACTAAAGCAAGTGAATTCGGCGGAGTGAGTCCACAGTACCGAAGCTATCATTGAATGCCGGAGTGGTGCACTGTGGGAAGCTCTCCCACAGATCCAGCAGTCTCTGCTGCCCATTGGAATTGTGGGTTAAGCTCCTGGTGCATGATGGGGCTAAAACATTCTCGCGGGTATTTCTGGATGTGTGCCATTACTCGCTCCTCCCACCGTGAAAGCTATGGCAGATGCCATGCTGCCAACAGATGGTGCAGCATGGTGCACCCGCCTGTCTCCTGGTACTACCTCACATGTCGTCTCATCTTTCTATCTACTTTTTCATCTAACCATTTCCCGCCTTTTTTCGGCTACTGTGAACTGAGCTGCACAGCTTCCACCACCTTTTCCATGTTATTGATCCTGGGCTCCCATGGAAGCTACAGAAGACAACAATTCCCTGCTGTATTTCAGAGATCGTGAACAGAGCCACAAAGCTTCCTCTGCTTTTTCCATGTTGTCTGTCCTGGGTTCCTGTGGAAGCTACAGACAGCAATAAATCCTCATCGTTTTTTGACCATTGTGAACAGAGCTGCACAGCTTCTGCAGCAAACTCTGCTCTCCCACTCTTGAAGCTCTAGAGAGTTTCCTGCCTTGGTGAAAGCTACAGAAGACAACAATTCACCCCCTTTTATTGGCCATCTTGAACTGAACAGCTCATTTTGCATCCTTTTTCCAGGATTACCCGTGCGCGGCAAGCCTGGATCCCACTCAGATCTCTGCTGCAGTTTTGACCATTGTAAATACTCACACATTATTCAGTCCTATATGCAGTACCTGCAAAACTGGGAGAGGAAGCAAAGACAGTGCGATTACTATACTGATGAGAACATGGACACAGACATTCCTAGATGCACAGCATGTGGTGATTGAGAGATCATGGTGGCACTGGGCCATGTTCATGCCGTGGAATGCTGATTCTGGGCCTGGGAAACAAGCACAGACTGGTGTGACCGCATAGTGTTGCAGGTCTGGGATGATTCCCAGTGGCTGCGAAACTTTCATATGCATAGGACCACTTTCATGGAACTTTGGGACTTGCTGTCCCCTGCCCTGAAACACAAAGACACCAAAATAAGAGCAGTCCTCACAGTTGAGAAGTGAGTGGCCATAGCACTGTGGAAACTTGCAACGACTGACAGCTGCCAGTCAGTTGGGAATCAGTTTGAAGTGGGCAAATCTACTGTGGGGGCTGCAGTGCTGAAAGTAGCCAATGCAATCATTGACCAGCTGTAATCAAGGGTAGTGACTTTGGGAAATGTGCAGACCATTGTGGATGGCTTTAATGCGCTGGGGTTTCCTAACTGCAGTGGGGTGGTCGACAGAACACATATCCCTATCTTGGCAGAAGCACACCCCGGAGTGGCCAGTACATAAACCACTAGGGGTACTTTTCCATGATGCTACAAGCACTGGTGGATCACAAGGGACATTTCACTGACATCAACGTGGGATGGCCGGGAAAGGTGCATGACGCTCGCAACTTCAGGAACTCTGGTCTATTTGAACAGCTGCAGGAAGGGGCTTACTTCGCAGACCAGAAAATTACTGTTGGGGATGTTGAAATGCCAATAATTATCCTTGAGGACCCAGCCTACCCCTTAATGCCATGGCTCATGAAGCCGTACACAGGCACCCTGAACAATAGTAAGGAGTAGTTCAACTATAGGTTGAGCAAGTGCAAAATGGTGGTAGAATGTGCATTTGGATGTTTGAAAGCACGCTGGTGCAGTTTACTGACTCCGTTAGATCTCAGCACAACCAATATTCCAATTGTAATTGCTGTTTGTCGTGTGCTCCACAATATCTGTGAGAGTGAGGGGGACACTTTTATGGCAGGATGGGAGAAGGAGGGAAGGACATGTCCAGAAACCAAATAAAAAGTTCTCATATATCAGCTTTCTGCTGCTTGAGCGATCCTCTGAGGTTGAGTGTATGGGTCCCTGTAGCCTCCCCTCTCATGTTCTTGGGCGTCTGGATGAATAGGCTATGGAACTTGGGGCAGAGGGATGGTGGTTATACAGAGTCTGCAGCAGCAGTCTGTGGTCTTGCTGCCTTTCCTACATTAGATCCACCATACAGTGGAGCATGTCAGTTTGCTCTCCCATGAGCTTGACCATAGCATCCTGCCTGCTCTCATCGTGCGAGTCCCTCCTCTCTTTGTGTTCCTGTAATGCTTTACGGGACTCTGCAATTTTTTGCCTCCACGCATTCTGCTGGGCCCTATCAGTGCGGGAGGACTGCATGAGCTTGGCAAACATGTCTTCTCGAGTTTGTTTTTTCCGTCTTCTAATCTGGACCAGCCTCTAGGATGGAGTAGATAGGGGCTGTCTTGAAACATTTGCACCTGTGAGAGAAGAAAAAGGGGGGTAATATTTTAAAAGATACATTTCAGAGAACAAAGGGGACACTTTGGTATGAGTAAGCCATCACACACGGCCAGGCAACAGAAATCAGCTTGCAGGTAGCCTAGGGGCACACAGCGTTCTGCTTCTTCTCCATTTATTGCAATGCTTTCAAACTGCTGGGCCTCCTTTCTCATAGCAAGCAATGCCTGGTGGGTTTGCCATATAAAAGGAGGGCCTGTGGGCTCTCTGTGATAAATACTTCACACAGCCACCTCCCCACACACCCACTGCGTGGCTCTGATGAGGCTCTGAGAAGGGATGAGACCTTTAAACTAAACATGAACAACTTAGCACGGTTGGGCTTCCCCCTCATCTCCCACCGCATGGCTCCGATCAGGCTCTCAGTTCCCAGAAGCACCTTCTCCAGGATCATGATTCGGGAACCTACCCTGGGATTGGGGGGAAGCTCTTGGTTCCACCATTAAGAATAGTTCCTGGCTAGGGGGCAAAACGGATTCCTCACTTGCTGCCTGTGCACTGTCCTCCTCCTCCTCTTCATCCTTCAATGACTCTTCCTCCTCACTCCATGCAACTTCCTCCTTGCAGATATCCATGAACAGTAGTGGGGTAGTGTTGGCATCACCCCCCATAATTGCATGGAGCTAACGGTAGAAGCAGAATGTATGGGGCTGTGACCCAGAGCACCCGTTTGCCTCTCTAGCTTTTTGGTACGCTTGCCTGAGCTCCTTGATTTTTGTATGACACTGCTCTGTGTCCCTGGAGTAGCCTCTTTCATTCATGGCCCTGGAGACTTTAGCATACGTATTTGTGTTCCTTTTTTTTGGAATGTAGTTTTGTCATAACAGACTCATCTCCCCAACATGCAATGAGATCCAGTAGCTCCCTTTTGGACCATGCTAGAGCTCATCTGCCAATTCAGAACTGTGTGATCTCTTGTGATGGTGGACTCTGCATGGTCGCCTGTGATGGTGGACTGTGCTGACGGTCAGCTATGCTGATGATGAGAAACAGGAAATGAATTTCTAAAGTTCCAGGGGCTTTTCCTGCTCAACTGACTAGTGCATCGGAGTTGAGAGTGTTGTCCAAAGCGGTCACAAGGGAGCATCCTGGGATAGCTCTCGGAGGCCAATAACATCGAATTGTGTCCACAATACCTTTAACCCGGGATTACGATCTTGATTTAAGCGCTACTCCACTTGCCGAGGTGGAGTACAGATATAGGATTAAAGAGCCCCTTAAGTAAAAAAAACCAGTTTGGTCATGTGGACAGAATCTTTTCTTTCTAAATTATCTCAGCTAATTCCAAAATAACAGACTACTGTAGACCACGTCTAAGTAATAAGTAGAGTATTTCTGACAGGTGTTTGTCTAACCTGCTTTTTAAAACTTCCAGTAACAGAGATTCCACGATCTTGCTAGAATTTTGTTCTAATGCTTAACTACCCCTACAGTTAGGAAGTTTTTCCTAATGTCCAAACTAAACCTTCCTTGCTGAAATTTAAGCCCACTGCTTTTTGTTCTTTCCTCTGAGGTTAAGGAGAACAAATTTCACCCTCCTTTTCGTAACAACCTTTTATTTACTTTCAAACTGTTATCATGTTCTCTCTCAGCCTTCTTTTCTCCAGACTAAATAAACCCATTTTTTCAATCTTCCTTCATAGGTCATGTTTGCTTGACCTTTAATCATTTTTGTTGCACTCCTCTGGAATTTTTCCAAGTTGTCATATCTTTCCTGAAATGTAGTGCCCAGAATTGGACACAATATGCCAGTTAAGGCCTTATCAGCATGGTATAGAGTGAAACCATTGTCTTGCTTACAACATTCCTCTGATACATCCCAGAATGATGCTCGGGGTAGGTTTTGTTTGTTTTTTTGCAATAGTGTACTGTGTATGGTGGGAAAGGAGCGGCTTTGCTATACCATGGATACTAGGGATAGCAAAAGCTGAAGGCTGCAGAAGGGGTGGTCTTACTATAATGGTCATCAAGGGAAAGCCTATGTTAACATAGTCAACATTTTATGTATCCTTCCTAACGATCTCTAAATGGCAGCTGATCACTGGGAATGGCAAATAGACAGTAATAGTTTTTAAACCTGTGATTTCAGTTAAAAAATAGTCCTTAAATGATTAACAGTCAATAAACTTGGAATTAAAAAATTAAGACACAGTGTGATAAGCTTCCAGTCTATTCCAATATTATAGCCAATTTTCATATTAGACAGGTGTCCTTCAATGGAATTTCATCTTCAATAGTTTAGCAAGAGATTAAGTAAAAACAAAACAAAACAAAAAAGACCTCTTCTTTCCAAAGTACAATGATGTGAGCCACAAATATTCCATACTTGGGCATTATGAACAACAAAGCTTTAGTGACACACAATTATTCACACTGGCGTTAAATTGGAATGAGACCTTATTACATGATTAGGGAGCAATTTATACTAGGAGATGACTGGGAATAACAGTCTTCTAGTATGTTTTGCTTTCAGAACTAAATGCATATTTGTATTCTTCCGTTAAGGCTGGAACAAACATCTCCTTCAGGGTAAGAAGTGACAGTATGTCAGAAACTACATGCTAAAAAAGGACAGTTTTGAAGTGAAGTTGCAGAATATATTGTAATACATACAACTGAAATGATTATATTGACTGCACCCAAAATCAGATCATGAACTGGCTAGTGTGAATGTATAACACTGTCCTTTACGAGATGGAATCAGTACTGTTCTGTTGGTTATCAAACTCCCTAAGATTCCAATTAGAGACCTCTAGTTATGATACAAGATTTTCTATGTTTAGAATTGCTTTGTCATTCAAGATACACATAACTCTTAAACTTGTCAGGGATTTGGGAAGAAACTATTTGCACTTTATAATCGCAGGTCTCTGACCTTCATGCT
Source organism: Gopherus evgoodei (assembly GCF_007399415.2). NCBI lineage: Eukaryota > Metazoa > Chordata > Testudines > Testudinidae > Gopherus > Gopherus evgoodei. The sequence goes on along the minus strand of NW_022060005.1, from coordinate 4,662,975 downwards.
TCCATGGTCTGGGCTTTTCCAAGAAACCTAAGGGAGTTAGGTGCCAAACTCTTATAGCAATGCCATGGGAGATGGGTGTTTATTGTGTACATTACCCCCTCTGACAATCCCAACCTGAATGTGTAAAGCACCTTCTTTTCCCTGCATTTTATCTGACTAGAAATCAGGTAACTTTTTCAAAAACACTCAAGCAAACATCAGAAGTGACTTAGGAGACTAAATCCTGTTACCTTTCAGTGAAGACTTAGACTGCTAAGCCATATTAACTAACATACTTTAGAAAATGGGATTTAGGCCCCTAAACCACTTAGACACTTTTTAAAATGTTACCTGAACTGATTGCGTAAGCTTATTAGATGGGGACTGGGTACTTGTGTTTCATGCTCTTGAGGGCACCAGTAGGTTTTTTAGAGAAAGAGAAAGTTCAGCTAACTATGCTGAGATTTTCAAAGCTGCCTAAGGGAAATAGATGTAAATTCAGTGCCTAAATCACTCAGGAAGCTCTGAAAATCACTGATGTAATATCTAGAATTAATGCATTATTGCTTGACATTCACCATAGCATTCATCCAATAAAGAGAGATTTGTTTTAGGATTAGAAGTTTCTTCCCTCTCTGGTACTTTCCCTTGAAGACTAGAAGTTTGACTCTACCGACATTTTCTAAAAATAAACCTAATACTAAGTTTCCCTTGCCTGTTACATTCCCTACAGCTGACGTGCCTCAGAAGACTGCACCTTGCCACAGAAGGATATATAATGAATCAGAAAAGACATTCCCCATTTGATGGAGGGTATTAGGCACAGGGCACTTTATCAGACAAGGCAACAGAGCCTTAGTAGGTGTTCTGGGTTAAGATGTTCCTTTTACTGGGAACATGGAAGTATGTGGATGAGATGGGCAGAGAAGATGGACTGAATAACCTGGATCCTGGTCCATGTCAAGCTCATTGAGGAGGTGAAAACAGAGACTCTGGCTTGTGACTTACCTGCCTTAGAGGTAAATCAGCTTTTTCCTCCCTGCTTCTTGAAACTTAAGGTTTCTGAAGTTATGTAAGTTTGCTAGGTAACTAATTCCATCGGAATCCAAGATGAATTGGTAATTATCTCTCTCAAACTCCCAATCCAAAGCAATATGACAGAATTTCGATAAAGGAAAGACCTGTCATGTCACTGCTATCCTAGTTCCTTATCTGCCCCCCATTAAAATGGCATCTGGGCACCTCACTCTACTGAATGTAGCTATCCTCCCTTCACCCCATAAGGTTCTATTATTCCAGCTTTACAGATGGGGACCTTACAGCCAGAGGAAAGATTTATAGAGGTATTTCAGCACCTAAAGACAGAGACACTCATAGTGGGATTTGAAATCCATGGGTGTTAAGTACTGTACCAACTCAGGCACCATTGTATATTTTAGGTACCTGCAGAGCTTTTGAAATCTGGCCTGAAGTTCACTCAAGGAGTTTGTGACAAAAGAGGGAATTGAACCAACATTTCCCAAGTCAAACTCATCAAACACTGGATCCCACATTGCACTTAAAGCTTTCCTAGCTGCTACACACAAGATTTTACTTTTCTTTCTGGCACAGACCTTGCTGGGCCATGGAGAGGGTTAACGAGATAATGTGGGTACAACACGGCCAATATTTGTGCTCTGAGCTAGGGGAGGAAACATTGGATATTAGTAGACGGCAGAATTCATTGGGGTTTTTTATTTGTTTGTTTGCAATTTTGATGACTAATATTGATTTTTATTGGGTTTTTTTTTCTATTTTTAACTCAATGTTAATTGTGGCAGAAAAATTCAGTGGGAGGTAGGGTGTGGGTCAGGGCTAGGGCAGCGTTGACAGCAGGGATTCCAGGGGCTCCCAGCAGTCATAGCAGAGATACAGGTGGCTCTCTGCACTGCCAAGAGGTCCAAGACACCAGGATGAAAGGTGAAAGGAAGGCAGCTGCTCTAACCCAGTGGAGCAGACGGTCATGGCAAGTGTTGTTAGGTGGAGGAGAATCATAGAATTATAGAACTGGAAGGGACCCTTGAGAGATCATCTAGTCCAGTCCCCTGCACTCATGGCAGGACTAAGTCTTATCTAGACCATCCTTGGCAGGTGTCTGTAAAACCTACTCTTAAATTTCCAATGATGCAGATTCCACAACCTGCCTTGGCAATTTATTCCAGTGCTTAACTACCTTGACAGTTAGGAAATTTTTCCTAATGTCCAACGTAAACCTCCCTTGCTGCAATTTAAGCTCATTGCTTCTTGTATTATCCTCACAGGTTAAGGAGAACAATTTTTCTCCTGCCTCTTGGCAACAATCTTTTATGTAGCTGAAAACTGAAATCATGTCCCCTTTGTCTTCTCTTCTCCAAACTAAACAAACCCAGTTTTTTCAATCTTTCCTCATGGGTCATGTTCTCTAGTCGTTTCATCATTTTTGTTGCTCTCCTCTGGACTTTCTCCAATTTCTCCGCATCTTTCCTAAAATGTGGCACCCAGAACTGGACACAATGCTCCAGCTGAGGCCTAATCAGTGTGGAGTTGAGTGGAAGAATTACTTCTTGTGTCTTGCTTACAACATGCCAGCTAATACATCCCCAATGATGTTTGCTTTTTTTGCAACAGCATTGCACTGTTGATTCATATTTAGCTTGTGATCCACTATAACCCCCAGATCCCTTTCCGCAATACTCCTTCCTAGGCAGTCATTTCCCATTTTGTATGTGTGCAACTAATTGTTCCTTCGTAAGTGGAGTACTTTGTATTTGTCCTTATTGAATTTAATTCAATTTACTTCTAACCATTTCTCCAGTTTGTCCAGATAATTTTGAATTATAATCCTATCCTTCAGAGCACTTGCAACCCATCCCAGCTTGGTATCGTCTGCAAACTTCATAAATGTATTCTCTATGCATTATCTAAATCATTGATAAAGATATTGAACAGAACCAGATCCAGACCCCATGCATTATGCCCTTCCAGCATGACTGTGAACTACTGATAACTACTCTGAGTGAATGGTTTTCCAAGCTGTTATGCACCCACCTTATAATAGCTCCATCTAGGTTGAATTTACTTAGTTTGTTTATGAGAAGGTCATGCGAGACAGCATCAAAAGCCTTATTAAAGTCAAGATATACCACCTCTACTGCTTCTCCCTATCCACAAGAATTGTTACCCTGAAAAAGAAAGTTTTGAAGAATGATGAGCTCCAGGTCATGGCAGAGGCCACCCCAGTTGAATGGCTCCATCCATGGACAGAAGCCATACAGCAGCGGGGTGGCCTTCCCCAAAGACACTGACTCATCCTCCACCTCACAGCTGAAGGATATGCTTGCGTTCATTTTAAACAAAATGTGATTTACAAGGTACGTATGCATAAAGAAGCATGCTGTGGCTCACCACCCTAGGAAGATTCTAGAAAAGGCCAAGGGGAGGAGAGTGAGCTCAACATGTGGAGTGGAGAAGTATTAGCATGTGATGAACAAATACATATATAGAAAAGTTAAATATGATTGGTTAGAGGTTTGTGTTATGTAACTTGTTATGTAACGGCCATGTGTTATAAAATAGCCATGGGAGGGGATCCTTACTGGAGGGATGGACTCTGGCTGATTTTTGTACCAAAGGCTCTCCCTTTGTGCACATTGAATAAAGCCTTGTTGAATTGAATTGAATTGAATTGAATTGAATGAAGTATCAAAGACCTTTGATTCTGTCCAGCATCTGACTCATTTGGCTATTATTGGGAACAAAAAATCCCATCACAGCCAAGGCTGGGGGTCTTGGCTCTGGCCCATCAGGACTTCAATCTGCCCTGCACCTTGCGCCTGCAGGGATGGGTGTCACCAGCAATTCAGCCATTCAGGGAGCCCTCAGCCTCTCTGCTGTCACTGCTCACTCACTCACCCCAGGACAGCTGGGGGCAGAGGGATCCCTGCACAGCCACAGGGCCGATGACACCCATCTCTGCGGGCATAAGGCATGGGGAGAGGCTGCACGGACACCACCTGTTATCGATATTTTCTGTTGTTGATTTCAATGTGTTAGCTGATATCAACGTTTACCGATGTCTATCGATTGAAATCAAAGCAGCCAAATCGAGCTATACATTTTAAAGAACACTGAAGGCATTAGTTGTCCAAATTCCATTGAAATCAATGGTCCCCATCTCTGAAGACAGTGGAAATTTTATCTTTTACTTCAGTAGGAGAAGGCTCAGACTGAAAAAAATTATTCCTGATTTGTAAAATTCATGCTATGCATAACTCCATGCAGGATCAAGTCCTTATTTAGTAGTTAATAAGAATTAATAGTGGCAGACTAGACTGTCTTAAACAAAGCAAGACAGAGATTTAATACATTTTTTTAACCAAAGATAAAGAAGAAAATAAGAAAATGTAGACCTGATAAAAATTTCTGATTTGCAATTTTAATGGGAAAAAAATTGTTGATTGAGAACAAAATGTTCCAATTGCAGGACAACGAAATATTGTCCTAGGGAAGGACAGGTATTTATCTGATGATAAAAATTTTCAAATAGGTTTAATAGAGTTAGGCAGCCCATTTCTAGTGCAATTCACTTGAAGTTGGCTGACCAACCACTGCAAATCCCAGTCCTAGTTGCTTGGTTTGCTTCTTTGTTGTGGCTTCCTCTAAAATACAAAATCCTGACCCTTTCTGCCAGTGGAAATCCAATCTATAAGAAGACATGGTTCTGCTTTGATACACCGGGAAGTGAAATGTGTGACTATTTAAACCAATATCTATCTGTGTTTATGTTGTATCTCGGCCCCATTAGTATAATATTTGAATGCATGATGACATCTCTCAAGTTATTACATATGTTTCCAGAGAGATTAACGTTTTGTTTAACCTGCAGACTGCTCATAGATTAAATCTGTCCCAGGGATCAAGAGATAGCATTTCCACTCCCTTAGCCATCATTCTCCACTCAGTTATTGTTCCAGTAACCAGCAGAGAGAGATGATGAAAAGAATACTGCCATTTTATTGCGTGAATGTTGTTCATTTATATCACAGAGTTAATTTTCTTTCCTATAGGCAAACGCCATGGCGAACCGAGAACAGGGAAATGAAACGTCCATCACAGAATTCATCCTCTTGGGATTCGTCAGTCTCCCTGAACTGAAAATCCTTCTTTTCTTGCTGTTTCTAGTGGTCTACATTGCAACCATGGCCGGGAACATCCTCATTGTGGTGCTAATTGTAGTCATTCAGTACCTTCACACACCCATGTACCTCTTCCTGGGGAACTTGTCGTGTTTGGAGACCTGGTACACCTCCACCATCCTACCTAGGATACTGGCCAGTCTCCTGACTGAGGTTAGGACTATTTCATTCAGTGGATGTCTCACACAATATTATTTCTTTGCTTCTATGGTTGCCACCGAATGCCTTCTCTTATCGGTGATGTCTTATGATCGGTATTTAGCCATAGGCAAACCACTGCACTATGCAGCCCGAATGAGTGGCAGGTCTTGCTTCCAGCTTGCAGCTGGCTCTTGGATAGGTGGCTTCCTATGTAGTGGCATAATAACTTTGTCAATATCCCAGTTAACTTTCTGTGGCTCCAAAGATATTGACCATTTCTTTTGTGATCTTATCCCCCTGATAAATCTTTCCTGCAATGATCCTCAGCTGATGGAAATCTTGGTTTTCACACTATGCTTGATTTTCTCAGTGGTCCCGTTCCTACTTACCTTGATGTCCTACATCTGCGTCATTGTGACCATCCTAAGAATCCCTTCCACCACGGGAAGGAAAAAGACCTTTTCTACTTGCTCCTCCCACCTCATTGTGGTGACCATGTATTATGGAACTCTACTGATTGCTTATATGTTCCCAACAACCAATACACTGAGAGACATCAAGAAAGTTCTCTCTGTTGTCTGCACTGTCCTGACTCCCCTGGTCAAACCCTCATCTACAGCCTGAGAAACAAAGAGGTTAAGGAGGCCCTGAGGAAAGCTTGCAGGAAATCCATGTTTGGATAATGCTAACTGATCACAATCCTTAGGTTAAAATAAAACAGATATGGCATGGGCTGTTTTGGGGCCTGAGCCAAAGCCTACTGTAGTCCAGGGTCGTGTTTCCATTAGCTTCCTTGGGCTTCATGTCATGCTCTTACAGAGTCACAGCTCTGGGAGAAAGTGGAGACAGACAGATCCGAAAAAGAATGGAGGCACAGGTTTTAAGAGGTCTATGTGAGATCCCACAAGAGGGTACTACTAGACTGGTGGGTGATTTGAACTTGTGGTTGTTCTAAGTTCAGACAATGAGAGAAGATTGTGCTCAGTGACAGGGTGTGGGAAAATGGACTCAGCCGGAATGTTGATCACTCATTCATTGTAGGGTGAGACACTTCTATACACACACACATGCACATACAAAAATATAAAACCTACATTATAAAATATTGAGATGTAACAGCACTATGGAACTCCAATGTTAGACAACTGTATAATTAACTTTTGTTACTTAGTGTATTTCATCTCCAGGTTTCTTTCCAAAGGAACAGAAAAGTAAAAAGAAACTCTCTACCCTGTGCCACAAAACACAGGACACCAGTCCAGGCCAATTATTTGCCCACTTCCAGCAACAATTTAAGCCAGTTTTTCAGGATACTTGGGCCCAGTGGGATTTTCAAAAGCATCTGGGCACTTCACCTGCCAGATTGGGCCCTGCAGCCGAGTCAGGCAGGGGAATGCCTATCTTCCCTAGGTCTGGGCATCACTCTGGGGCTTTGGCATCCAAGTGCCTGATGTGGGGCTGCAAGGGGCATGTCCAGAGGCAGAGACATAGAGGCGTACACCCCTTTTACTGCAAACACTTGGCTGCCTAACAGGTTTGCCGGCAGTTGAGCAGGATTTTGTGAATCCCAGGAGGCTTGATGCTGGGATTCAGCCTAAAGAGGAAGCTTTGTGACTCTAGCTTTAGCTCCACATCCTTATCCTCACATTATAGCTGGGAAATGAAGGCAAAAAGAGGTGAAGTTACCTGCCCAGAGTCACTCAGTGGGCAAGTGACAGGGACAGGGAAAGAAACCAACTATCCACAGTCCTAGTCCAGAGCACTGTCTGCTCCACCATGTCCAGTTGTAATTGATAATGGGACCTAAAGGTGTTAGGAGCCCAACTCCCATTCACTGTCCATAGGATTTGGGTGCCTAACATCAGCCTCTTATGGGAAAACCCAGCCTGTACATTTATAGCCAAACCAATGCGCTGAGAATTTCTTCCACTTTCAGGTGATGTATCCCACCAGTTTCTTCTCATGTTTTACCGTTTTCTCGGTGACCCCAATTACTGTGTATCTATTACCAAAAGCATCTTGCTATAAAAGAATTAAACTAAGTCTTCTCTTTCTGTCCTTTTTGTTGTCATACCTTCCGTTATCTATCCTCTTCATAACCAGTGTGAGTAATAAATGTGTCAAGGTTTGGCTACACATAGAAATTGCACCACTTTAACTGTACCAGCGTATCCTTGCCTCTGACAGGGTCACATGCCCTTGGGCTGGAGACCCTGGGGCCAAGCCAGCCCTGATTAGAGGTGGAGCCCACCTGAGAGGAATCAGCCAATGTTCAATAAAGAGCTGAAGGGGACTAGAGCAGTGGCTCTCAACTGGGGTATGTGTATCCCTGGGGGGTACACAGAGGTCTTCCAGTGGGTACATCAACTCATTTAGCTATATGTCTAGTTTTACAGCATGCTACATAAAAAGCACTAGCAAAGTCAGTACAAACTAAAATTTCATACAGGCCAAATGGGAAAAGAAGCAATTTCTCAGTACTAGAGCGCTGTGACATGTTTGTATTTTTATGTCTGATTTTGTACGCAAGTAGTCTTTAAGTGAGGTGAAACTTGGGGTGTGCAAGACAAATCAGACTCATGAAAGGGGTTCAGTAGTCTGGAAAGGTTGAGAGCCACGGGGCTAGAGTAAGGGTTTGTCTACACTACACGGTTTTGTAGACAAAAGGCAGCTTTTTGTTGACAAAATGGTGGTGATGTGCACACTGCAATGCCCCTCCCACTGACACAGCCCTTCTTCTTTGCCAAGAAAATAATACTACCTCAAGGAGAGGCATAGAGCTTTTTGTAATGTAGTTGCAGAGACATGTCAGTGAAGATACTAAATTCGTTACATTACTGAAACTGGCCTCCGGAGGTATCCCACAATGTTCACTCTGAATGCTCTGCTCACTGTTTTCAACTCTGTTGCCCTGCATCCAGCTGCGCAGGCATGTGCCCCTCCCCTTTCAAAGCCCCAGAAAGTGTTGAAATTGCTGCCCAGCTGAGCATGCCAGCTCCCTGCAAAGGCACTCCTGCCTGGACTACAGGGGAGGGACTGGGTTTCCTTGGTCTGTGGGGAAAGGAGGCTGTGGTAGAACTCAGAGGGAATCACAGAATGGAGCTCTCCTTGGCACTAGGATCACAGCAGCAGGCAGGCAGGGTGGGATGCTGCTGGGGAGTGGGGAAAAGAAAGATGTGCTGTGCAAAGCCAGGGAGGGAAGAGGGGGCTGATGTCAGGGTGTCCCCCTTCCCTGCCGGGGTACTATCTCTGCTGAGCTGGGGTGTGGGGATGGGGGGCACCTGGATTGGTTGCTTCTGGCTACTGTCTGAGCAAGTGTTCAGGCTAGTGAGTGCTATACTTAAAGAAACAGCATTCAACACACTCACTTTCCCCCAACACACACACTTCCCCAACACACACTCGGTCTCTTTCTCTCTCTCACACACACATACCCTCCCCTCCCCTCCCTTAACACACACACTTCCCCAACTCACACTTGGTCTCTTTCTCTCTCTCACTCATGTAAGCAGAGTCAAAGTGAGCTCTCCCCTGACATCTAGTGGTGAATTATGGTGAGTGTGGAAAAGAATTTCAGGGGCTGCTCTTGTTTGCATAGGCACACCCACTCCGCCTAGCATAGCCCATGGCAGCCTAAAATGGTCACTTTGACAGCTGTGGGATCCCCAATTTCTCTGTTATTGGGGCAGGAGGAATAAAGTGTTGTTACTCTAATTATGTGAATGAGGGACTATGAAATGATTTTATGACAGAGGGTCTCACTATCAACTGAGTAGCACTTGCTAGACGAGGGACATGACTACCCCCCCCCACCTCATCCAACCCCTGCTCCTTCCTGACTGCCCATCAGGGTCCCTTGCCCCCATTCAATCTCCCTGTTCCCTGCCCTCTGACTGCCTCGACCCCTATCTACCCCCCACAACCCACTGAACTCCCCTGCCCTCTTCCAACACCCCCTCCCTTCTCCCTGCCCCCTTACCACACTGTCTGGGGCTGGGGCCAGGTCTCCTTGGACAGGACCAGCGCCACAGGGCTCGACTCCCCAGGCCAGGCCAGGTCGAGCTGAAGCTGCTCGTCCGGCACAGGGACCAGCGTCATGGGACCTGACTCCCCGGACAGGGCTGGAGCCTCTCAGCTGGGACCAGGACGGGCGCCACGGGGCCCAACTCTCTGGGTCAGGTCGGAGCCACTCGGCCACGATGAGGACTGGCGCCGTGGGGCCGGACTCCCCAGGCCAGGCCTGAGCCACTCAGCCGGCACCAGGACCAGCGCCGCAGGGCCCGACTGCCCAGGCTGGGCTGAGCAGGACCAGAGCTGCTTGGTCGGCATCGGAACTGGTGCCGCAGGGCCCGACTCCCCGAGCTGGGCCGAGCTGGGCTGGAGTCACTCAGCTGGGACCAGGACCAGTGCTGCGGGGCCTGACTCCCCGAGCTGGGCCTGAGTCTCTCAGCCAGCACCGGGACCAGTGCCACAGAGCCGGGCTGGACCCCTCCTTGCGTCCTCCCCCCCTGCCCACCTTACATGTCTGCTCGTTGTTTCAGGCTTCCCGTGAACATTTAATTCGCGGGAAGCAAGGGAGAAGGAGGAGAAAGAGGGCTGATTGTTCAGAGGAGGAAGGGGTGGGACCTGGGGCTGGGGCCGGGGCCGGGTGGACAGCTGCCTGAGCCTTTGTTAAATTTAAAAGCTTTTTTAGAACCAGTTGTCCTGGATCAACCAGTTGTAAAAAGGCTTCTAAATTTAACAACCGGTTCCTGTGAACCAATGTGAACTGGCCCCAGCTCACCACTGGACATGAGTTCCAAAACCTGGTGAATTGAGAAAGGTTGGAGACTGGTGGGTGTACCTGATGGTATGGGCCCCTTTTGAGGGCCTGGAGCACCAATTGCACCTTCTTCTCTCTCCACTGCTGAATAGCAAAGCTAATTTTGATTCAATTAGGAATCTAGTTAAATGCTGCTGAGCTGAATTCACTTTAGGCCAAGGGTGCACCAGCAGTGGGGCTCCCCTACTACAAGCTGAAATCGCTAAGAGCTGAAGCTACTGAGCCAAGCTCACTGAGTGCTGTGTTCACTATGGGGGGAGCCTGATGATATATTGCTAAGTGGCTGGCAGAGCAGTTTGCAGGATGTTTGGAGCAGTGAGCGCAGTGGAGTGGAGCTGAGCAGTTTGTGGGGACAGCTGGAGTGGTTCATGGACAGCTGGTGGAGCAGCCCAGGGAACAGTCTGTGAAGCAGAGCAGTTTGCGGGGACGTCTGGAGGAGCAGAGTGGAGCATCTGGTGGAGCAGGACTGTTTGTGGTGAAGGCTTCAGCAGACCTCCACAGAGAGGTGGGCAGTTGGCCTCGGCCCATGTAAGGTACCCATAACACTCTGTGTGCCCCCCCACCTCCAATTCCATCCAGGCTGGGGGCGGTAAAACTCTGCAGAGGAACTTCTGAACTCTGGGGTGGCACTGACCAGGAACACAGACTTCTGGATTGTTGGACTTTGGGGTGATTTGGACTTAAGACCCTGAGGGGAAAAGGACACTGCCAAACTTACATGGAGGCGGGTCTTTTGCTCATGGTTTGTGTTATGAATCCTGTTTATGGTGTTTCCCCAACGTAATGCTGCATTGTTTTCCTCCTTTAATAAAAGGATTTTTGCTACACTCAGATTCCATGCTTGTGAGAGGGGAAGTATTGCCTCCTAGAGGCGTCCAGGGGGATGGTATGTAATTGTCCTAGGTCACTGGGTGGGGGCTCAAGCTGGTTTTGCATTGCATTATTGAAATGGAACCCCTGGATACTGAACCCGGCCTTTGTTGCTGCCAACCCTGGGGGGCAGAAGGGTTACACACACACACACACACACACACTCCCCTCCACCAACACACTTTTGTGGGCGTCTTGTGTTAGTGCTCAGCAATGTCAGTTTGGTCAGATTTCCGAGTGCTGCTTTAGAAAGTGATTTACAATGTGTTACTTTTCGGGGATACGCATCAATCATATCAAGGTTCAGAGCACAGTGCAAACAAACACTGCCAGGCTCAGCACATTACAGCAACACACATCACTGTGGCTCAGTGTTAAAATGCTCCTTCCAGGCATCCCTCAGCCAAATAGCCCCCTCGCTGAGCCCCTCTTATCGACTTAAAAAACAATGAGGAGTCCTTGTAGCACCTTAGAGACTAACAAATTTATTTGGGCATAAGCTTTCATGGGTTAGAACCCACTTCATCGGATGCATGGAATGAAAATACAGGAGCAGGTATAAATACATGAAAGGATGGGGGAAACCTATACTTATACTAGAAACTTGTCAGGGATTTGGGAAGAAACTTTGCACTTTATAATCTTTATGCTTCCATTGTCTAGGCTTTTCTAAGAAGCCTAAGGGAGTTAGGTGCCAAACTCTCAGAGCAATGTCATGAGAGTTCGATGTTTATTGTGTACATTATCCCTTTCTAAATCCCTAAAGCCTAAATGAGTGAAGCACATTGTTGTCCCTGCATTTTATCTGATTAACAATCCAGTAACATTTTCAAAAACACTTAAGCAAACATCAAAAGTGAGTTAGGAACCTAAGACCTGTTGACCTTCAGTGAAGACCTAAGTTGCTAAGCCTTAGAAACTAAAACTTTTGAAAATGAGATTTAGGCTCCTAAATCACTTAGACACTTTTTAAAGTGTTACCTGAACTGATTGAGTAAGCTTATTGGATGGGGACTGGGTACCTGTGTTTCGTGCCTTTGAGGGCAATAGGAGGTTTGTTTAGAGAAAGTGCAAGTTCAGCTAACTATGCTGAAATTTCCAAAGCTGCCTCAGGGAATTAGATGGGAACTCAGAGTCTAAATCACTCAGGCAGCTCTAAATAGCTCAGATGTAATATCTAGAATTCATGCATTATTTCTTGACAGTCACCATAGCATTCACCCGATAAAAAGAGAGATTTGTTTTAGGATCAGAGTGCATAAAATGGTGACTTTCCCTTTGAGACTAGAAGTTTGACTCTACTGATGTTTTCTAAAAGTAAACCAAATATTAACTTTTCCTTGCTTGTTACATTCCCCACAGCAGAGGTGCCTCAGGAGATTGCACCGTCCCACAGAAGGCTATATAACAAATCGGAGAAGATTTTCTCCATTTGGCTGAGGGTATGATGCACAGGGCAAGTTACAGATATGGCAACGGAGCCCCAGTAGCTTTTCTAGGTTATGACGTTCTATTTACTTGGTAAATGAAAGAACGTGGATGCGGTGGTAGGCAAAGATGGACTGAATAACCTGGAGCCTGGTCCTGAAATGGTGAGTGAGGAGATGATAACAGAGATTATGGCTTGTGATTGACCCACCTTAAAGTTAAACCAGCCTTTTCCTCCCTGCTTCTTGAAGCTCGAGGTTTTTGAAGCAATATAATTGTGTTAGATAACTGATTCCATGGGAATCCAAGGGGAACTGAGCAATGTCTCTCTCAAACTCCCAACCCAAAGCAAAATGACAGAATTTGGAAAAAGGAAAGACCTGTCAGGTCGCTGCTATCTTAGTTCCTTATCTGGCCCCCATCACCGTGGTATCTGTGCACCTCACTCTACTGAATGTATCCATCCTCCCATTTTCCCATGACATGCTACTATTCCTGTTTTACAAATGGGGATCTGATGCCCAGAGGGGCAGATTTATAGAGGTGTTTGAGCACCTAAAGACAGACGCCCATAGTGGGATTTGAAATCCATGGGTGTTAGGTACTGTACCTACTCAAGCACCATTGTATATTTTTAATTACCTGCAGAGCTTTTGAAATCTGGCCTGAAGGTCACACAAAGAGTTTGTGACAAAGAAAGGAGTTGAACCAACATCTCCCAAGTCAAACTCGTCAAACACTGGGGTATCCCACATTGCACTTGAAGCTTTCCTAGGTGCTACGCACATGATTTTACTTTTCTTTCTGGCACAGACCTCGCTGGGGCATGGAGAGGGTTAGGGACCATGTTATGGGTAGAGCAGATCTGATATTTGCTGCTGAGCTCAGTGCTAGGGGAGGAGACATTGTCAATAAGTTTGCCTGGCAGAATACTTTCCCCCTCAAGTTGTCACTACTAATATTGATTTTTATTAATTTCTCCCCTTCCTCCATTTTAAACTATTTTAATTTTTACAGTTGCAGGAAATTCAGCAGGGGGTGAGGTGGGGGTGGGTTCAGGATTCAGGCAGCGCTTACAGCGGGGCTGCAGGGGCTCCCAGTGTTGTAGGAGCAGCAGTGATCTGTATGCTCTGTATAACCAGTATGCTCAAAAGGTCTGTTACACTCTCCCCCGCCCGCCACTTGTCTCCTCTCCTTCTCTGAATATCTGTGAAGTGGCTTTCCCTGACCCCTCCTTCCTGGAATGCTTGTGGGATGAATGGACTGCTTAAACAGCTGGAAGATCAGAAGAGCTCCTAGATAGACAAGATGTCTGGGACTCTAATTAGGCAGCACTCACACACTCAATGCATGGACACTGCATGGACACTGCCCGAGGTGGAGTGTGACCGACTAGACGCAGCCAAGTCATCTCTAGTCTCAGGCAATGAGGAGCAGGTCCTTAAAAGGGGAAGACGCCATGTGCTCAGCAGTGCACTGATAAACTTGTACCTCTCGTGGAGGCCCTTCACCAGGACCACCTGGCCAGTGGTTCACTGCGTTGCATTCCATCGTGCCTTGGGAAGACTTACCTTCATCGCACCATCCATCACTGTGCTGTGGGACACTTACCTTGAAGGATCCTGACATCTCCAGTGCCATGCCTGTCCTGGGAGCGTGAGTATATGAGTGTGTGTGACAACCTTCCCCTCTCTCCTTCTTTTGAGCTTAGTTTTCAATATAATAAATGTGTGCTTTCTGCCAAACTCTGGTGGGTCATTAGTCCTCCCTAGGCTTACTAGCTGACCCAATTTCAGGTAACACCCAGCATTGAGCAATAGGATACTGGTGGCTCCTTGCACCACCGAGGTGCAAGGGGCAGGGAAGTTGGCTGCCCTAGCCCAGAGGAGCAGAGATCCATTGCCAGGGCTGGGAGGAGGAGGAGGACAATGAGCCTCCAGCTCCTGGGGAGCCCTCCCCAAATGGCTCCGTCGATGGGCAAAAGCCATCCAGTACTGAGGTGGCCTCTCTGACAGCCACAGACTCTTCCTTCTCCTCGCAGCCCAGCCTGGGGGGGATCTCTGCTCTGTCCTGCCAGGACTGCAGCCTGCCCCGTGCCTTGCACCTGACACCAGGGATGGGTGTCCCCAGCCCTGAGGCTGTGCAGGGAGCTCTGTGCAGCTCGGCTGTCACTGCCCCACTCGCTCACTCCAGTGACAGCTCGGAGCGGAGGGTCTCTACCTGGCCATGGGGCCGGTGACTCCCATCTCTGCCAGCGCACGGTGTGTGTGGGGGGCTGCACTAATGCCACCTGTGACCAATCATTTCTGTTGTTGGTTTCAGTATCTCTGTGACATTTACCAACGTCTAGCTATTGAAACCGAAACCCGGTGAGCCGAGCTACCAGTGTCAATGTGTTGAAATCAAAAGATCCCGTCCTTGAAGTCTAGGGTGACCAGATGTCCCAATTTTATAGGGACAGTCCCAATTTTTGGGTGTTTTTCCTATATAGGTTCCTGTTACCCCCCCCATCCTCATCCCAATTTTTCACACTTGATCACCTTATTGAGGTCAGTGGAAATTTTATCTTTGACTTCATCAAAAGAAGGCTCAGACTGAACAGAATTATTCCAGTTTGTAAAATTAGCACTGGGCAGGATCAGGTCCTCACTTAGCAGTTAATAAGGATTAGTAATGGCAGACTAGACAGCCACAAACAAAATGGGAGAGAAAGAATTAATGTTTTTTAATTAATGTTAAAGAAGAAAAGAATAAAATGTAGACCTGAAAAAAAAATTCTGATGGAACATTTTTGCAAAAAAATCGTCTCTTTGTGATCAAAATGTCAATGGGAACACACAAATTTCTACAAAAGTTTGTTTAGGAAAAAATGTTGTTATATATTTATAAAATGACTGAAATATAAAATTAGAAAATTTAAATAATTGTACTAATATAATTACTGTATCAAACAAAATACAATACAAATATTAAATAATAAAATATAAAATGAAAATCAAGAAATAAAAATAAAAATAGATTAAAAAAAAGTCAAAATTGTAATGAAAACCAACATTTTGAAATCAGAGACTTGCCAATGAAAGGGAAATATGGGTTCCACATAGCTCTCATAATATGAAAATAGCACATTTTTTTTACAAATTTCAAATGTTATACAGAATTTTTTCTTGCAATAGAGGATAAAATCTGAGCTGTAATGATGGTGTCTAGGTAGAGTTTTTTTTGTTTGTTTATTTATTATGGAGATTGTGTAGAGTGTCCTACAGCAGGACAATGAAATATTGTCCTAAGGAACGAAAGATATTTGTCTGTTTAGGATAAAACAGGGTGCTAATAGAGTTAGGCTGCCCATTTCCATTGCAATTCACTTGGAGCTGGCCACTCAAACATTACAAATCCCAGTCTTATTTACTTGATTTGCTTCTTTCTTGTGGCTTCCCCTAAAATAAAAAATCCTGACCCATTTCAGCAACCTCTCAAAGGACACTGTTCCGATACACCAGGAAGTGAAAGTTGTGACTGTTGGAATCAATATCTATCTGTGTTTCTGTACTGTTGTACATGAGCCCCATCACCACAATATTTAAGTGCTTGGTGTGATCTGTCCAGTTACTACACAGGTTTCCAGACAGATTAACATTTTGTTTAACCTGCAGTCTGCTTGTATATCAAATCTGCCCCCGGGATCAAGTATTTTCCCCATTTCCCCTCCCCTAACCTTCACTCTCTACTCACGTATTGTTCTGTTAACCAGCTGTGGGACAATGAAAACAATGCTGATGTTTTATTGAGTGAATGTTCTTCATTTATAGCTCAGCCTGAATTCCATTCCTGTAGACAAAACCCATGAAGAACCCAGAACAGGGAAATCAAACGTCCATCGCAGAATTCAACCTTCTGGGATTCAGCACTCTCCCTGAACTTCAAATCTTTCTTTTCCTACTGTTTCTAGTGATCTACATTGCAACCATGGTTGGGAACATCTTTATCATAGTGCTAGCTGTAACTGATCAGCACCTTCACACCCTAATGTACTTCTTCCTGGGGAACTTCTCCTGCTTGGAGACCTGCTACACCTCCACCATCCTGCCCAGAATGCTGGCCAGTCTCCTGACTGAGGACAGAACCATTTCATTTAGTGGGTGTCTCGCACAATATTTTTTTTTGGTTCTATGATTGTCACAGAATGCCTTCTCTTATCAGTGATGTCTTATGATCGGTATTTAGCAATATGCAATCCAATGCACTATGCAACCCGTATGAGTGGCAGGTTATACCTCCAGCTTGCAGGTGGCTCTTAGACAGGTGGCTTTCTATGTAGCGGCATAATAACTTTATCAATAACCCAGTTAACTTTCTGTGGCTCCAAAGATATTGATCATTTCTTTTGTGATCTTATCCCCCTGATAAATCTTTCCTGCAATGATCTTCAGCTGATGGAAATCTTAGTTTTCACACTATGCTTGATTTTCTCAGTGGTCCAGTTCCTACTTACCTTGACATCCTACATCTGCATCATTGTGACCATCCTAAGAATCCCTTCCACCACGGGGAGGGAAAAGGCCTTTCCACCTGCTCCTCCCACCTCATTGTAGTGTCCATTTTTTATGGAACTCTACTGATTGTCTATATGTTCCCAACGACCAACACATTGAGAGACTTCAAGAAAGTTCTCTCTGTCATCTACACTGTCCTGACTCCTCCGGTCAATCCCCTCATCTACAGCCTGAGAAACAAAGAGGTCAAGGAGGCTCTGAGGAAAGCTAGCAGGAAGTTCATGTTTGGATGATGCTAATTGATTAGTTTCCGTAGGTTAAAATACGGAATTCCGTAGGTTTGGGGACTGAATCGAAACATGCTGTAGTCTAGAGTTGTGTTGCTATTAGCTTCACTGGGCTTCTTGTCATGCTCTTCAGAATCATAGCCATGGGACAACATGGACACAGATAGACCTCTCTAATCCTATGACTCCATTCTTTTTAGGATCTTTATAAGATGCCACGGATGGGTACTACTGGGGAGGTGGGAATTTGAGCTCAGTGAGAGGGTGCCGGCAAAATGGACTCAGCTGGAATGCTGAGCAGCCATTGTAGGGTGAGAGAATACTTTCCCTCTGTCTCTCCATATATATATATATATACACACACACACACACACACACACACACACACACACACACACACACACACAAAATGTGTGATTCTTACATTATAAAAATATAGGATTGCAATGTCTGCATGGAACTCCAGTATTAGACAATTGTACAGCTAACTTTTATTTCTTAGGGTATGTCTACACTATGAGATTACTTCAATTTTACAGAATTCTATTTTTGGCAACAAATTGCATAAAGTCAAGTGCATGCGGCCACACTAAGCACATTAATTCGGCATTGTGCATCCATAGTACCGAGGCTAGAGTTGACTTCCAGAGTGTTGCACTGTGGGTAGTTATTCCATAGTTCCTGTAGTCTCCCCCACGCATTGAAATTCTGGATTGAGATCCCAATGCCTGATGGGGCAAAAAATATTGTTGCGGGTAGTTCTGGGTACATGTCGTCAGGCCCCCCTTTCCCTCTGTGAAAGCAACAGCAGACAATCATTTCACACCTTTTTTCCTGGTTACTGTGCAGACACCATCCCACGGGAAGCATGGAGCTCTCACAGCTGACCATCACTGTAAGTGTCCTGGGTGCTGACAGACGTGGGACTGCATGACTATACAGCAGCAGCTCATTGCCTTTTGGAAGCAGATGGGGCATTAGGACTGAAAGCCATCATCATCGTACAGAGATGGGAGTGACTTAGCCAGGTCATTTCTCATCTTCTGCCGAGCACCCAGGAGATAATGTTGGCTAGCAGTCATAATGCAGCATCTTCTGCTAAGCACCCAGGAGATGACGATGGCTAGCAGTCGAACTGCTCTGCTTCCAGCCTAAGATGTAAAAGATAGATGGAGTGGATCAAAACAAGTAGGCCAGATTTGTTTTGTATTCATTTGCTCCCCTCTCCTTCCGTGAAATCAACAGCCTGCTAAACCCAGGCTTTTGAGTTCAATCCTTGAGGGGGCCATTCTGTGTGACAGTTTGTGTTTCTCCTTGATGCAAAGCCTCCGCCTTTGTGGATTTTAATTCCCTGTAAGCAATGTTGTCAATCACCCATCCCTCTGTCAGAGCAATGGCAGAAAATTGTTTTGTGCCTTTTTTCAGAGCAGGTGCCATACCACGGCAAGCATGGAGCCCACTCAGCTCAATGCAATAGTCATGAACATTGTAAACACCTCGCGCATTATCATGCAGTTTATGCTGAACCAGAACCTGGGAAAGCAGCTGAGGAGGAGCCGGTAACAGCAGCGCAGCGACAAGAATAATGAGGACATGGACACAGAATTCTCTTAAACCGCGGGCCCCAGCGCTTTGGAGATCATGCTGCTAATGGGGCAGGTTCTAGCCATGGAATGCTGATTCTGGGCCCGGGAAACAAGCACCGACTGGTGGGACCACATAGTGTTACAGGTGTGGGACAAAACTTTCACATGCGTAAGGGCACTTTCATGGAACTTTGTGACTTGCTTTCCCCTGCCCTGAAGCACCAGAATACCAAGATGAGAGCAGCCCTCACAGTTGAGACGATAGTGGCAATAGCCCTGTGGCAGCTTGCAACGCCAGACAGCTACTGGTCAGTTGGGAATCAATTTGGAGTGGGCAAATCTACTGTGGGGGCTGCTGTGATGCAAGTAGCCAAACAGTCATTAAGCAGCTGCTACCAAAGATAGTGACTCTGGGAAATGTGCAGGTCATAGTGGATGGCTGTGCTGCAATGGGATTCCTTAACTGTGGTGGGGCGATGGATGGAACCCATGTCCCTATCTTGGCACTGGACCACCAGGGCAGCCAGTACATAAACTGCAAGGGGTACTTTTCAATGATGCTGCAAGCACTGGTGGATCACAAGGGATGTTTCACCAACATCAGTGTGGGATGGCCAAGAAGAGTCTGTTTAAATAGCTACAGCAAGGGATTTACTTCCCAGACCAGAAACTA
Organism: Gopherus evgoodei; assembly: GCF_007399415.2. Classification (NCBI taxonomy): domain Eukaryota; kingdom Metazoa; phylum Chordata; order Testudines; family Testudinidae; genus Gopherus; species Gopherus evgoodei. The sequence continues at coordinate 4,643,480 of NW_022060005.1, read as the reverse complement.
ACCGTTGGGGATGTTGACATGCCTATAGTTATCCTTGGGGACCCAGCCTACACCTTAATGCCCTGACTCATGAAACCATACACAGGCAGCCTGGACAGTAGTCAGGGACTGTTCAACTACAGGTTGAGCAAGTGCAGAATGGCAGTAGAATGTGCATTTGGACATTTAAAGGGACGCTGGCGCACGTTACTGACTTGCTCAGACCTCAGCCAAACCAATATTCCTATTGTTATTGCTGCTTGCTCCACAATCTTTGTGAGAGTAAGGGGGAGATGTTTATGGCGGGGTGGGAGGGCAAGGCAAATCACCTGGCCACTGATTACGTGGAGCCAGACACGATTAGAAGAACACATCAGGAATTACTATACATCAAAGAAGCTATGAAAACCAGTTTTATGACTGGCCAAGGTATGGTGTGAAAGTTCTGTTTGTTTCTTCTGATGAAAACCTGCCCCCTCGATTGATTCATTCCCTGTAAGCCACCCACCCACCCCCTTCAATCACAGCTTGCTTGCAAAGGAAATAAAGTCCCTATCATTTAAAAACCATGTATTCTTTATTAATTGATAATAAAAATAGGGAGAGAACTGACAAGTGTGTGAGAGGAGGTGAGGAGGGAAGGAAAAGGCCTGTTCAAAACTTATTGAATGACAGCCTTCTGTTGCTTGGGCTGTCCACTGGGGTGGAGTGGCAGGGTGCACGGAGCCTCCCCCCGCACCCCTTGTGTTCTTGGGCATCTGGGTGAGGAGGCTATGAAACTTGGGGAGGGGGAAGGGCAGTTAAACAAGGGCTGAAGCGGCACTCTCTGATCCTGCTGCCATTCCTGAAGCTCCACCAGATGCCAGAGCATGTCTGTTTGATCCCGCAGTAGCCCCAGTGCTGCATCCTGCCTCCTCTGATCTTCCTGCCGCCACCTCTCATCTCGACTGTCCCTCCTGTCCTCACGTTTGTCCCTCTTGTCCTCACGTTCATTGGCCACTTGTCTGTACTGTGATACTGCGTCCTTCCACTCATTCAAATAAGCTCTTTCACTGCGGGTTGACTGCATGATCTCAGAGAATATTTCATCATGCACGCATTTTTTTTTACTGCCTTATCGGAGATAGACTTCGGGATGGAGGAGGGAGGCTTGAAAAATTTACAGCTGCGGGAGGGAAAAAAGGGAGAGAAGTATTTAAAAAGATACATTTTACAGAACAATGGGGATACTCTTTCATGGTGAACAACACTATTCGCATTATATAGCACATGTGATTTCAGTACATGGTTGCATTTTACATCTTAATGTTGAGTGCCTGTGGCTTTGGTGTTAGAGGTCACAGACACAGGTCCAGACAACAGAATTTGGCTTGCATGCGGCCATGGTAAGCCATTGTCTTTCGGCTTCTGCAACCTTCATAAAAGCAGCACCCTCCTTTTCCATACCAAGCAAAGCCCATTGAGTGCTGCGATTTTCGTCTTAACATGTAGCAGCAGAAATCAAACTACCCTCCCTCCTCCAATTCTCTGGGATGATCACTTTACCCCTCCCCCCCACTGCATGGTATCAGGGAAGATTCCTGCTACTCAAACGCGAACAGCTCAGCACCAATGTCCCCCTCCCCCTCCCACTGTTTGGCTAACTGCGGGGAGGATTTCTTTTCAGCCACAGGCAAACAGCCCAGTAGGAATGGTCACCTCTGTCCCCTTAATTAAATTCCTGTATTTCAACCAGGTTACTATGAACAATATCACTCTCCTGATGATAACACAGCAAGATAAAGAACAGATGTTGCTTGAATGCCAGCAAACATCGGGACCATACAGTGTCAAGCTTTGTCATGCATTGATACCAGATTACTTGCTACTAACATGGCATAGTAAAGTGTCCTACCATGGAGGACGGAATAAGGTTGCCCTCTCCAGAAACCTTCTGCAAAGGCTTTTGGAGTATCTCCAGGAGAGCTTCATGGAGATGTCCCTGGAGGATTTCTGCTTCATCCCCAGACACATTAACAGACTTTTCCAGTAGCTGTACTGGCTGAAAATGCATCCCAAGTCCTCAGGGAAAATTAATCATTAAAAAACACTTGCTTTTAAACCATGTTTTATATTAACAAAGGTACAATCACCAGAGGTCCCTTCTCCGGCTTCATGGTCCGGGATACCACCTTCGGAGGGTTGGGAGGCTATTTCAGTCATGGTGAGAAAAAGATCCTGGCTGTTGGCTGCTCTCCTCAAGCTCATCCTCCTCATCTTCCCTGTCCACAGAATCCTCAGGCATGGCTGAGATTACCCCCTCCTCGGAATCCACAGTCAGGAGTGGAGTAGTGGTGGTGGCGCTTCCCTAGAATTGCATGCAGGTCAGCGAAGAAGTTACATGTCTGCGGCTCTGCATCGGAGCGTCCATTTGCATCTTTGATTTTCTGGTACACTTGTCTGAGCTCCTTAACTTTCACGTGGCACTGTAGTGAGTCCTATTGTGGCCTCTCTCCATCATGCCCTTGGAGATCTTTTCAAATGTTTTGTCATTTCATCTTTTGGAACGTAGTTCTGCTAGCACGGGATCATCTCCCCATACAGCGATCAGATCCAGTACCTCCCGTATGGTCCATGCTAAAGATCTTTTTCGATTCTCAGACTGCATGGTTACCCATGCTAATCAGCCCTGCATGGTCACCTGTACTGCTCAGCTCTCCATGCTAAGCAAACAGGAAATGAAATTCAAAACTTCACGGGGTTTTTCCAGCGCATCCGAGTTCAGATTGCTGTCCAGAGTGGTCACAATGGTGCACTGTGGGATAGCTCTGGGAGGCCAATACCATCAAATTGCATCCACACTAATCCTAATTTGAACTGGCAATGTCCATTTCAGCACTAGTCCCTTCCTCAGGGAGGAGTACAGAAATCAATTTTAACAGCCCTTTATGTCAAAGTAAATGGCTTCATTGTGTGGATGGGTTCAGGGTTAATTCAATTTAACACAGCTAAATTCGACCTAAACGTACAGTGTAGACAAAGACTTAGTGTCTTTCATCTCCAGGCTTCTTTCCAAAGGAAGAGAAAAGCAAAAGGAAACCCTCTAACCTGTGCCACAGAACACAGGACACCATTCCAGGCCGCTTATTTGCCCATTTTCAGCAATGATTTAAGGCCAGTTTTTCAAGATACTTGGGTGCCCAGTGGAATTTTCAAAAGCATCTAGGCACCTCGCTTGCCAGATCGGGACCAGCAGGTGAGTCAGGCAGGGGAACTCCTATCTTCCCTGGGTCCATACATCACTCTGGGGCTTTGGCAACTGGGAGCTTGGTGTGGGGCTGCAGGGGGCATGTCCAGAGGCAGAGACATAGGGGCCTACACCCCTTTTACTGCAAACACTTAGCTGCCTAACGGGTTTGCCGACAGCTGTGTAGGGTTTTTGTAAATTCCAGAAGGTCAGACTCTGTGATTCAGAGGCCTAAAGTGGAAGCTTTGTGACTCTGTCCCTAGCTCTACATTCTTATCTTCACATTATAGCTGGGGAAACGAAGGCAGAAAGATGTGATGTGACCTGCCCAGAGTCACTCAGTGGGCTAGTGGCAGAGACAGGAAAAGAAATCAGCTATCCAAAGTCCTAGTCCAGTGCACTGTCTGTTCCACCATGTCCAGTTGTAATTGACAAAGGCACCTAAGGGTGTGAGGTGTCCAACTCCCATTCGCTGTTCATAGAATTTGGGCACCTAACATCAGCCTCTTATGGGAAAACTCAGCCTGTATATTTAGAGCCAAACCAATGTCCTGAGAATTCCTTCTACTCCCAGGCGGTGTTTTCCACCACTTCCTTCTCATGTTTTACCATTTTCTCAGTGACTCCAATAACCGTGTATCTGTTACCAAAAGCATCGTGAAATAAAAGAACTAAAGTAAGTCTTCTCTTTCTGTCGTCTTTGTTTTCCTATGTCCCATTATCTATCCCCTTCAAATACACTGTGAGGAGTTAATATGTCAAGGTTTGTGTACACACAGAAGTTGCATCACTTTAACTGTATCATCCTATCCCAGCCTGTGACAGGGCTGCATGCCCTGGGCTGGAGAGCCTGGGGCCAAGCCAGCCCTGATTTGAGAAGGAGCCCAGCTGAGGAGAATCAATGTCCAGTGAAGGGCAGAAGGGGGCTAGAGTAAGAGGCCAACTCAGAAGGCTGAAGTGAAATTTCAGAGAGCGAGAGGGGGAAAACCCTGGTACCAGTGAATTGCTACAGCTCAGAAGAGCTGAGAGTAGCCTGCTTAGGCGGGAAGGATTCAGATCAGATGGGGAGTTTGGGTGTCTGCAGCTGGAGGGAAGATTTCTGGGTTTAGTTTTGAACTTTAAGTTATTAAATGAAACCTAATGGGGAGGATTGTGACTGGAATGGAAAAAAAACAGATAGAGTTTATTTTGGGGGATGAAGAAGAGAAACTGAGGTGAGGAGCTGTGTTCTGGGCTGCCCTGAGGCCTCCAGGGGGCGCCGTGAGGCGACCATTCATCTACTCCGGCTGGATGCAATTATAGTGATGTAAAGATGCTCATATCAGTATAGTTCATTCCCATACAGGAAGGGGAATAAGCTATAAAGGTATAAGGGACTTCTATATTGGTTAACTGTGTCTGTACTGGAGCTTGCACTGGAATAATGATTTCTATAACAGTGTCACACTACTAACCAGAATAGTTATACTGGTGCAAAATCTGTGTGGAAACCTAGAATAAGTGAGTCCATGTGAAAATACATCAGCACATTCATGGCTTTGAAAAGAATGCGGATGATCCAAGTAAACTGTCTTTTGCATTTCAATGGAATGCTGATAATCTACGCTGATTGGCCAAGTCAAAAGTGGCTGACTGACGGAAAGAGAGGCCAGAGTGAATAATTCACAGATATACACTTGGGGGGCATCTACTTTCAGCCAAGGGGGGGCAGGGGTGAATGGCAGCTCCTGTAAACATAGCTGCTGTAGCTGTACCCTAGCTAGCTCGCTAAAAATAGAAGTGAGGAAACCATGGTACCAGCTTCAGCTCTGGCTGCACATGCAAGAATGTCCAGTGGGATGCCAGTGCTGAACCCTGCATTGGGAGCAGCTGAGGGGGAGGGATGGGAAAGGGCACTAGGGGTAACAGAGGGTGAAGTCCGGTAAAGGTGTGGTCATGGTATATAATGGGCACTATGCGGAAGCCAAGGTTAAATAAGGCCAAAGTTTTATGTTTCCTTTCTATTGATCTCTAGATGGCAGCGGATCACAGGGAATGACAAATGGACAGTAATAAATATTCAACCTGTGAATTCAGTAAAAAAAAATATTAAGTGGTTAGGAGTCAATAAATTCAGATTTAAATGTTTAAGCCAAAGTGTGTGAAGATCCAGGTCTTGCCGCGCTCCAGCTGGGGTGGCGGGGCTGCTGCACTCTGGCCGGAGCTCCAGTCAGGGGAGTGGGGCTGCGGGGCTTGCAGCGCTCTGGATGGGTGCGGGGGCCCTCTTAGGTGCAGGGCCCGATTTGGGGGAATTGAATGAATCAGCCTAAAGCCAGCCCTGGCAATAATACCATTTCTGCCATGGAAGCTAACCACAGGGATTTTCAAACTTCGTTACTTTTGGTGTGAGATAATTATGAGTCTGGGTCTCTGTATGCAGTGAGCCCTATTGTGGAATAAGGAAACCCCTTGACAGGGAAGGACAGAAGTGTGTAGGTAGTGGCATTAGAAGCGGTGCCAAGGTTTTTGCCACCCTAGGTGGCAGCGCTCCTCCTCTGAGCATTCGGCGGCGGGAGGGGTTCTTCTGCTCTGTGTCTTTGGAGCACTTCGGTGGAGGGTTCCAGAGTGAGTGAAGGACTCGCTGCCAAATTTCCGCAGAAGACCTGGAGCTGGAGGACCTCCCCACTGCCGAATTTCCACCGAGGGCGGCAAAATGCTGCTCCGCAAATCCTGACACCCTAGGCAACCGAGTAGAGTCGCCTAGTGGAAATGCCAGCCCTGAGTGGCATACACACTTCTCTGTGTGTATGCCATGAGCATCATGGAAGGACATGACCACAATGATTTTAGGCATCAGTTCTGCCGTAAGTACTTGTGTCTCCCTCACAGAGCACTTGTCCCAGATCCGCCCATCAAGCTCCGATCTGGACCTACAACCGGCACAGTTTGGTCCAAAGTGCTGGTGCCAGTGACCTAGCTGTGGTGGGGAATCATCACGATCAATGTGAGCAGATTGAACCCTGCCTAGCACTACCACTCCAGCCCCAATGCAGCAAAGCATTTAAGCACATGCTTACCTTTAAACGCCAGAGGATTCCCACTGAGGTCACTGCAGCTAAAGGTGTGTGTGATTTGTTGGTGTGGCATGTGGGGTAGCTCCATTCATTATGCCCATTATTTCCAGGATATTGTATTCAGTGAATTGACACAAAGGATTTGTATCTAAAAGAAATGGAAGAGAAGAGTTATTGGAACTCAGGTTCGCTGGGGGTGAGTTATACTGAACTGCACTTTAGTGATGCAGGTGGGTTTTTAAGTTATCTCAAGGGCACTGAGGGACAGATTGTTAAAGGTATTTAGGTGCCTACTGGGTTTTTCTGAAGCACCAAGGCTCTTAAAACTCACTGATTTCAAAGGGCGCTGGGCACTTCAGGGCTTTCAGAAATCTCACCATTGCTGGATTCACAAAGGGTCTGTGATCATTGGACCTTACGAACTTATCCTCATTGTGATCTCAACTGCGAGAGGTGCACGAAAGTTCACAGAGAATCACAATAACCTAGAACAACAAACATTGATGGGAAAAGGTGCACAGAAGAGGCAAAAGTCTGAATTAGTCCAAACAAGAAGGTCCCCTGGTATAACTCAAGGACAGTTTTATGGACATGCCTGGTAAATAAGAACAGCGTCAGATAGGAAGTCAATGAACCAAAACTGGAGTATCACAAATTAGAGCTAATTGATGGACAATATAATGAGGGGATGGGCTATTCCACCCACCACTCCCTTTTGGGGTTCTCAAAAAAAGAGACTTTGGGAGGAAAGTTGGCCATCACCATGCTGGCTGACTAAAAGACAAGAGAAGGGGAAGGTCCAAGTTTCACCAACATCGGCTCCCACCTCCACCATCTTCTGGGACCCTGGACCTTCTTCATCCTAATCAGGATGTACAGAGTAAAAGTGCTTGTCAACACAACCATAACTCTGCACTTCTTGAACAATGACCCAATCTGCTGTAACCCACAAACTCACACTCTGCCTTTGCAAAGCACTCAGGTGCTAGGGCACAGGATAGCTCGAGGACACAGAGGAGTATGAAATAACTAAATATTCACTGCAGTTAGAGGACTGGAGCTTCGGCAGCCTCAATTCCTACATGAGTGCCCCATTATAGAGCAATTGTAAATCTGTCTCTCTCTTTGTGCCTGATGAATTTTTAACTATTTCATACAAAGCTTTAACAGGCCAGAGTGAGAGAGGTCTAGGGTAGGAACCATCTTTTTGTTCTGTGTTTGTACAGCACCTAGCACAATGGGGCCCTGGTCCATGTCTAGGGCTTCAAAAACAATAAAGTATTTTTAGTTCTGAAGCTTTTCCTTCTCTGTTCCATCCCCTCTGTGGCCAGAAGAAGTATAATTCTATTAACACACTGTCTACCCGCAACAAATAACCAAAACATGCAAATAACTTTTCCTCCTCGGTAAATTTAAAATGCTCATTAGCAGACGTCTCAAGGGAGAATTCACCTGCTGTGTTTGCAGGATAAATAATGGATTAGGAGAGGCGTTCATTTTCTGGTGAGAGATACAAGGCAAAGCAAACCAAGGGTCGCAGCACAACTAGGGTGTCCAGCCAGGAGCATGCAGGTCTCATTACTGCTTTTCACTGCGGTGTGTAGCTAGACATACCTTACACGCTGCTGCCAATAATGTGCAGTGTAGACATACCTTGAGAAAACTAAAATACATCAAAGGGGTGTAGATAGGAGACAGATGGCAGAACCAGGATCCTACTCTCTGAAACACTGAGTGAAGAGGTCACATCACAGGTTCCAGCATCTTCTATGCCAGCCTTAAGGTAACAAATCTTTCATACCCATGTCACTAAAAATAGATCATTCAGGAAAGGGAAGCAAATGTCATCTTATCCATCCAACCATGCCGATGAAGTTTCCTATCGGATGACCCTGGATCTTTTGCCTGGGTCACTGAAACAATTAGGGTGATGATGGAAACTCAAAGATCCAAGTAGAAGTTGCGGTACTAGAAAATTTGCTGCCAGAGTCTTGGTTCTTCACTGAACCAACAGGATGAGGGGCTTTATGGAATATTTATGGAACTAAATTGACGCTGCTTCTTGATAAAAATGTATCATCTTCAGATTCTATCGTAAATTGTGTTTTCTTTCCCATAGTTGCACCTCATGGCGAACCTAGAGCAGGGAAATCAAACAGTTCTCACAGATTTCATCATGCTAGGATTTGGGAATCTCCCTGAGCTGAAAATTCTTCTCTTCTTGATATTTCTTGCCATCTGCATTGTGACAGTGGCTGGGAACATTCTAATTGTTGTGCTAGTTGTGACTGATCAGCAACTTCACACCTCCATGTACTTCTTCCTGGGGAACTTGTTCTGCTTGGAGACCTGCTACACCTCCAGCATCCTGCCCAGGATGCTGGCCAGTTTCCTGACAGGGGACAGAACCATTTCAGTTAGTGGTTGCCTCACACAATATTATTTCTTTGGTTTCCTGGCAGCTGCAGAGTGCTATCTCCTGGCAGTGATGTCTTATGATCGGTATTTAGCAATATGCAAACCACTGCACTATGCAGTCCTTATGAATGGCAGGTCCTGCCTCCAGCTAGCAGCTGGCACTTGGATTAGTTGTTCTCTGGCTATAGACATAACAATATTTTTAATGCAACAATTAACTTTCTGCGGCCCCAGTGTAATTGACCATTTCTTCTGTGACTTCATGCCAGTAATAAAACTATTCTGCAGTGACACACATATGATGGAGCTTATCACTACCATACTGGCTGCTATATGCACTCTCCCACCATATCTATTAACCCTCGCAACATACCTCTGTATCATCACCACCATCCTGAGAATCCCTTCCACCTCTGGGAAGAGAAAAGCCTTTTCCACCTGCTCCTTTCACCTCATCGCGGTGTCAATTTTCTATGGGACCATAATGATTGACTACATGCTACCAAAAACTGATACACTGAGAGACCTGAACAAAGTGTTCTCCGTCTTCTACACAGTCATGACTCCCATGGTCAACCCTCTCATATACAGCCTGAGGAGCAGAGAGGTCAAAGAGGCCCTGGGAAAAGTTGTCACTAAATTCCCTGCTGTCAAAAGGATTCAAACTTTCTTATCATAGTTTGTTCAGTGCATGCAAAATGGGAACAAGCTGGTTTGCTGTAATGTGTCTGAGTCACCTCTCTCACTGGCCAGCTGGCTTTTTAGGTGAGGTCAGTGGCCTCTATAGCTCACGTTCGATATTGGGGCTGATATTTGTGCTGTTTGAGCTTAGGGATCGTGGTCTTTGTGGTTTGATTAGTCTGATATTTATCACTGCTGTTGTGGATTGCTTTAAAACAGCTCATCAATGAGGCACCAAGGCAGAGAGATGCCATCTTGTGCTTCCATTACGATACTGCCTGTAATTACATGAGCACACATTGTGTTTTATATTGGGCCCCTTTACCATGGATTGCACCAGATGCTCAATATTTCTTTTTATCCATCTCCTTCAATAAGCCAAGGTAAAAGGGGAGGAGGCCCAGGGCCCAATAGCTCTGTAAGAACTTGAGCACTGAGGTGAGACAGTATTGAAGAAAGGCTGGTACTGTGATAATGGCACAGAGAGACCTGGCTTCTATTCCCTGTTTTGTCACTGGGATCCAAGGAAGCTGACTTCACCTCACTGGACCTCAGTTTCCTTGTCTGTACAATGGAGTTTCTTGCCACACTTGTGTGAATGGCTGATTTGATCCCTTACTGCCGAGGGTACCCTTGTTTTTCAAATTTCCAAACTTCATAGCTCTGAAATCTGATCTGTCAATTATACAACAGGGAAAGCACATGGTGTCCATTCCTACAGTGTGCTGGGCATTTCCTGTGAAATGCTGAGCACCCACAGCTCTCAAAAAAGACAGTGGGAACTGAGGACACTCAGCATCCTGTAATGTCAAGTCCAAGGTGAGCATGATTGTGGGTGAACACAGCCTGGTCTGTGACAGCACCTGGCAGATACATCTTATTTCCCAAGAACTCCATCAGATTCTGTATCAGCAGTTCATTGTCGCCCGTTAGTGTCACTGTGGTAGTAGACAATGCAGACTGCTAGCTCTGCTATAATTAGGCTTGGAAGGATTAGATTTTTTATCAGTCATTGTTGATAAGCATCAATTTTCCCATACATGCACAAACCGAGAAAAAAATATTTCCACAGATAATAACCAAAATGTGCAGATAAGCAAAATAAGAAAAATGTTGCTTGAGAAGTTACTGGAGTTTGATTTAAGGATATTTACTTTGTATACATTGATATGTGAGTTGACAATTTGTGTTTTAATGGTTATGAAATTTAACTTTGTAAATCTAAATGTCTGCTGCCATTAAACAATTATCATCTGACTGCCCCCATTTTCTGACAGCCCATAATTTTGCACCACTGTGAAAATAAAAAATAGAAAATAATGCTTAAAAATAAACATCAATATTATCCATCAAATTATGTTTTAAAAAAATTAATTCTGCCAAGTCTAGCTATGATTAGGGTTGAGCTTCACTTTCTTTTGAAAGGTGGATCATTCCAAGTGCATATAAATTTTCCCTGCCTCATGGGGCAGTTACATAACATTAGTGTTCCAAATCTGAATGAGAGATTCCTGAGTTTCAACCCTCACAAATCCTTCCCAAGCAACAGCATTTGCAAAATCAAGTTGTTCTTCTAAGGATTTTTTTTTCACACAACTGGGGCTCACACTACAGCCTGGATCAGCCCCAAACTTATCTCAGTCACTCAGGATTTATCTCAGCTAGTGCACAGCACCCACTGCCCCTTTTGGGTTACATTGAAGAAGATGTTGTGACCCAGAGACCTCGTGGTGTGAACTGGCAGAGGGCTCAGGGGGTCCATAGACTTTTACAGGGATCCTCTAAGCCACTTACACGCATAATAGTTCACCAGAGTGTGGCATGTGAGGTCTCTACCAGGAGCAAGTAGCTCACTGATCATCATAATTATTGGAAAATGTTTGTACAGGCAACAGTTTAAGATATATATGAAATATTAGGTTCCAAAACTGTTAAAGGACAGTTTGTCACCTGAGTCAAGGCAAGGCTCAGGGCTAACTCAATCAGCACACAGAACAATGAACATCTGGGGAGAAAGCCTAAGTTTACTGTCTGGGTCAGGTACAGGCCTGATGATTTACAAAGAAAAAAGAACCCCAAAAAAGTCTCTGAAGAGGGGACCTTTTGGGGGCAGAGACAATAGTCTGTAACTGCATAAAAAAAAAAAGAGGAGAAGGGACAAGATTTTATCCTTCAGCAAGGAGGCAAGTTGGCTATGTCTTTGTCATAAGGAGTAGGGGTGATAGCCAGCCTGGCTGTAAAGAACTGGTGAGCAATACTTTATTAGACATGAGAGTATCTTGTTAATTAAGTCTCAGCTCCAGGATGCTGTGACATTCCCCAGGGTACTGTTTGAACAGATGAACAGCTGTGTCCCCTCAATTCTCCAACCTGGGGTGCCTTTTACATTGTTTCGCTGTGACAACAACCACTCCTGGCCTGCTCACACGCAGCCCCCAGCATGTAAATCACTCCCAGCTACATTGCATGACTGTTGTAGCCAGCCACCCATGAACTACACACAGGGGAACACCAGCAAGCTCCCAGTCCGAAACTTGTCCCCAGAAATGTGTGTCTTGGACTGTCCCTCTCTCTCCTTCTGGACAATACAAGTTCATAAAAAGTCTGTCTAGAGAAAGCCAGACAAGGGGAGGGAGGAGAATGAGGGAGATAATGTTGTGCCAATATTCAAAAAAGGTAAGCAGAGTGCTTGAATAACTATAGGACATCAATCCCAGGGAAAATACTGGAAAAGCTTGTACAGGGTTCAAATGATAAAGAATGAAAGGATAGGAATATAATTAATGCCAGTCGACCTGGTTTTATGGAAAACAGATCTTGTTAAACTAATCTGATTTCATTCTTTGATGAGATTACAAGTTTTGGTTGGTAGAGGTAACTGCATAGATGTGATCTACTTAGACTTGTGCAAGGTGTTTGATTTAATAACATTCAGATCATAGAATACTAGGGTTAGAAGAGATCTCAGGAGGTCATCTAATACAACCCCCTGCTCAAAGCAGAACCAACACCAACTAAATCATCCCAGCCAAAGCTTTGTCAAACCAGGCCTTAAAAGACTCTATGGATGGATATTCCACCACCTCCTTAGATAATCCATTCCAGTGCTTCATCACCCTCCTAGTGAAATGATTTTTCTTAATAGCCATATGCAGTCCTTATGAATGGTAGGTCCTGCCTCCAGCTAGCAGCTGGCACTAGACCTCCCCCACTGCAACTTGAGACCATTGCTTCTTGTTTTGTCATGTGCCACTACTGAGAACAGCCAAGCTCTATCCTCTTTTGAACCCCCCTTCAGGTAGTTGAAGGCTGCTATCAAATCCCCCCTCACTTGTCTCTTCTGCAGACTAAAGAACCCAGTTCCCTCAGCCTATCCTCATAAGTCATGTGCCCCAGCCCCTTAATCATTTTTGTTACCTTCCGCTGGACTGTCTCCAATTTGTCCACATCCCTTCTGTAGTGGGGGGACTAAAACTGGACATAATACTCCAGGTGTGGCCTCGTCAGTGCCGAATAGAGGGGAATAATCACTTCCCTCAATCTGCTGGCAATGCTCCTACTAATGTAGCCCAATATGCCATTGGCCTTCTTGGCAACAAGGTCACACTGCTGACTCATATCCAGCTTCTTGTCCACTGTAAAACCCAGGTTCATTTCTGCAGAACTGCTGCTTAGCCAGTTGATCCCTAGCCTGTAATGGTGCATAGGATTCTTCCTTCCTAAGTGCAGGACTCTGCACTTGTCCTTGTTGAACCTCATCTGATTTCTTACGGCCCAATCCTCCAATTTGTCTAGGTCACTCTGAACCCTATCCCTACCCTCCAGCATACCTATCTCTCCCTCCAACTTAGTGTCATCTTCTAAATTTTTGAGCATGCAATTCATCCTATCATTCAGAAAATTGATAAAGATGTTGAACAAAACCGACCCCAGGACTGACCCCTGGGGCACTCTGCTTGATACTAGCTGCCAACTAGACATGGAGCCATTGATCACTACCTGTTGAGCCAGACAATCTAGCCAGCTTTCTATACACCTTATAGTCCACTTAGCCAATCCATACTTTTTAAACTTGATGGCAAGAATACTTTGGGAGATTGTTATCAAAAGCTTTGCTAAAGTCTAGTTATATGACGTCCACCACTTTCCCCATATCCACAGAGCCAGTTATCTCATCATAGAAGGCAATCAGGTTGGTCAGGCATGACTTGCCCTTGGTGTATTCATGTTGACTGTTCCTGATCACCTTCCTCTCTTCCAAGTGCTTCAAAATGGATTCCTTGAGGACCTGGCTCCATGATTTTGCCAAGGACTGAAGTGAGGCTGACAAGTCTGCAGTTCCCTGGGTTCTCCTTCTTCCCTTTTTTAAAGATAGGCACTATATATGCCTTTTTCCAAACATCCAGGACCTCCTCCAATGTCCATGAATTTTCAAAGATAATGGCCAATGGCCAATGATTAAAAAAATAACACTATGCAGTATCAGTAAAGACAGCAGAGAAAGGCAGAACAAGAATCAATAACTGAAAGCTGAAGACAGACAAATTCAAATTAGAAATAAGGCCCTCATGTTTTAACAGTGGGGGTAAGTAACCATTAGAACAAAATTCCAAGGGCAGTGGGGGATTCCCTATCTCTTGATTTCTTCAGACCCAGCCTAGCTGCTGTTCTGGAAGATGCTTTTGCCAGACACAAGTGATTGGGTTCAAAACATGGGTAACCGGATGAAACGTAATGGCCTGTGCTACACAGGAGTCAGACAAGGGGACCTAATGCTCCCTTTTGGCCTTAAACTCTATGGATCACTGATAAATGGGGATGGAGAGGATTGAGAGTTGAGGAAGTGTCCAAACGAGGATGTGTAGGGCCAGGGGGACGGGAGAAACACTGGAAGGGGGACATGGGTGTGGTTGGAAGGGGGATGGGATCTAAGGAGGTGGGGACCTTTGTGGTAGATTTCTGTTACCAGTCTTCCTGGGGCATCAGGTAATCAGGCTGAGGCCACAGGATCTTTCAGGGAGGAGATGAAGGAGCACACCAAGGACTAAATTTTAAAGCTTTATTAATAAAATAATAAAATAACAGTGGAAAGCGATGGGTGCTCCCCACGGCACTCAGAGGAAGGACAAAAGTGTTAGTGCCCCAAGCTCTAACTCACTTTCATACTCTACCTGAGGCTGGCCCAGAAGAAGAGGGGGAGGGGTGGATGGAAGTTCTGTCCTAGGCCCAGGTCATCCGAGATCCCCTGTTGATCTCTAAATTGCTCCTTCTTTTAAGAGGGTTTTAAGTCCAGGGTTCCTTTGGGGGTGTTTTGTTCCATGACCTCTGTTCCTGGTGCTCTTTGTACCAGTCCAAACCAATTTTCTATGGTCTCCTCAACTTTTCCAAAACACACCAGCAGGGCTTTGTTTTCCCATGTGTTGGCCTTCGCTGTCTCATTCATTTTGGGCTGCCTCCACAGGTCTGTTCAGCTGAATCCTTCTTTCTTATGGTTGGTCAGGGGGATGAGGGATCCATCCCCCCCTCTTTCCTGGCAGGTAGCCAAGAGTCAGATGTGTGCTGTGGCTTTGAGCTGGCTGGAGTCAGCATCTTATCTTCAGGCCTAGCAGGAGCGTGGAGTTAACCCATTCTCTGCTCTCTTCCTCCTTCCCCATCTTGGCTTCTTGAACCCTGCAAGGAACCATCCATTCCACACTCACACTTTTGACCCTCCCCAAAATGCCCTGGGATGCTTGCAACAGTGTTAGCAATATACAGTGCTAATCTGCCTCCCCAGGGGATCTATGGGAGGGAGGTGACTGTTGAGCTGTGACACTGTCAGCTCCACATTCACTTATCTGGCGTGAAGCCACCACACCTTTCCCCTCCTCTCCCCTGCTCCTGTCCTGGCTGGGTGGTATGAGTAGGGAGGGAGAGATGCCTTTCATTTACAGCCCTATCACTCAAGAGCTAGAGAATCCACCATTTCCGTTGGCAGATTAACCTTTGAAGGCACCCCCATTACTGACTCATATGCTATGGTTATTGCTAGCTCCAGGATTCAGAATTAAAGTTGTGTTGTGGCGATAGTGTGTACCTTAACTCTTCATTTCTTGGTATTGAGAGGTTTCAGTTTAATGACTTTTCCCATTCTGGAAGGGTACGAGGCATCTCTGGGCAACCTTAACTCGGCTATAACACAGTTTTGGGGCATTTAATATATGTGGTAAATAAAAAAAATGGAGAAGAGTTTTTCTTTGAGGTTAGTTCTACACCCTCCAACTCATTCCCTTTGAGGTTAAGAGTTTGACACTCTTAACAATATCCTAGTTTTTCTATAAATTGATTTAAAACTCCATCTGCAGAAATGTCCTGTAAGATTTCACCTTCTTGCATGAAGGATAAATAATGAGACAACAGAGACAGTTGCTTTTATACAAGGCAGAACGTACACCAAACAGAACAGTAGAACTAGGGCATCCAGACTATAATCTTCTTATTGAAGGAAATCATACACATGGAGAGGTGGTATTAGAAGATGGATTGTAGAACCTGCATCTCAGCCCCAGAAATGTTGAACAAAGGGGTCATATCAAACAATTCCAGCTTGAAATAGACCCATTTCAAAAGTGAAAAGAACCTTCATTACTCTTTTCAGTTAAACCAGAAATGCAGATGGACAAGAGTGGGCTGCTGATAATGTCCATCCTCTCTGCTCACTGCTGTATTTTACCTTTCAGGAGGCGATCTGCCTCACTGTGTTGTTGAGAAACTTAGTGATAGATAAAAGGAGGCAAAGAGTCCTGTGGCACCTTATAGACTAACAGAAGTATTGGAGCACAAGCTTTCGTGCGTGAGTACCCACTTTGTCAGATGAATGATATCTATCTATATTAGTGATAGATAGTTGCTAACAATTTTTTTAGCTGTATAGGCTGTGATTTTCATAGACTCTTTACTGGGCACCCGACTACCCTAAGCAGGTTTGGAAATCTCAGCCCGAATTGTTTATTTTGGAATCATAGGAATGGCTGTATCAGATCAGATCATCCATCCACCCAGTGTAGTGGCCTATCTCCAACAGTTACATGCACAAGCTGCTTAAGAGGTAGGTGCACAGAGCAGCTTTCTCTCAACCCACTCATTTAATTGGCTTATACTCTAAGGCAGGGGGATTTATTTCCCTTCCAAACCTCTGAATTCTATCTTTAGTTTGTGTTTGAATTCTCAATAGCATAACTCTGGAAGTTCCAGTTGTCCACATAAATCCTCGGTCCTTTTAAATCATGGTTTGCTGCTTGTGGCTTGTGTTCTGCAGATCAGTGCTGCATGGTGTGGGAACAAAGCATCCTTGAATTCTGTAGATCCATGAAGTTGACTGATTTTTTAAAAGCAAACACAAAAATAAAATAAAAGATTGCAGTTGTGCATTGCAACTGGCTCCCAGCACTTTCCATGCAGTTCTTAACACTGATATAACCTGTATTGCTACAGCATATGTATATCTAGCCTGATATTTTGTGTTGTAAGTTCAGTGTGCACATAGAATAACAGTTTCTTTAAGCTGCTGTTCGAGAAGAGCAATAATCTATTACAGAAAATGAGTTGTCTGTCAATCTACACCTTGGGTTGCATTCCCCACCCAACCATTCAGCTAGTAACCATTAGGAGAAGCCGTTAAAAAAACAAAAACAAACAAACAAACCCCCTCCCCAACGTTATGGCATTATTTACTGACAATACATTAATCTTTAAATATATTTTTCATGTTCTCTTCCAGGTATGTTGGATTTTCTGTAGATACTACCCATGGTCAATGCAGACTGAAGCAATAAAACAGATATAGAATTCATTCTCCTAGGCTTTGGGAATCTCCCTGAACTGCAAGTTCTTCTCTTCCTTCTGTTTTCAGTGATCTACACTGTGACCATGGTAGGAAACATACTCATCATTATACTTGTTGTAACTGATCAGCACCTTCACACCCCCATGTACTTCTTCCTGGAGAACTTGTCCTGCCTGGAAACTTGCTACACCTCAACTATCCTGCCCAGGATGCTGATCAGTCTCCTGATGGGGGACAGAACCATCTCATTCAGAGGCTGTATTGTACAATTTTATATTTTTGGAGTCCTAGTTACTACATAGTGTTTTCTTTTATCCGTGATGTCTTATGATCGGTATTTAGCAATATGCAAACCACTGCACTATGGAGCCGTTATGAATGGCAGATTCTGTGTCCTGCTGCTGTCTGGGTCTTGGATAATTGGCTTTTTGGCTATTATCATGACAACATCTTTGATGTCACAACTGCCTTTCTGTGGGCCTGGTAAGATTGATCATTTATTTTGTGATTTCACCCCAATGGTAAAACTCTCCTGCAGTGACACTCGCCTAATAGAATTTTTGAGTTTTGTCCTGTCAGCTGTATGTTCACTGCCACCATTTCTACTAACTGTAACATCCTATGTTTGTATCATCAGCTCCCTCCTGAGAATCCCTTCCACCACTGAGAGGCAAAAGGCCATTTCCACCTGCTCCTCCCAACTCATTGTGGTTACAACTTTTTATGGGACTCTGATCACTGTTTATCTCCTACCCAAAACTAAGATACTGAGAGACATGAACAAAGTGTTCTCTGTCTTCTACACAGTCCTGACTTCTCTGGTCAATCCACTCATCTACAGCCTGAGAAACAAAGAGGTTAAAAAGGCTCTAAGAAAAGCAGTCAGTAAATTTATGGATTTCACATGAATTTAGAGAATGTAAGGTCATTGTTTTAGTTGTAAGTGAAAAGGCAATAAACTGAGAAGATTTACTGAATGAGGGAAACAAAGTTTTCTTTTTGGTTTTGTATGGTCATTTCTTCAGAATACTTGTCTACTGATGACTTGTCCAAAGAAGAATGAAGTTGCTAAGCCCAATAAAGTGAGATAATCAAGATTTCTCTAGGGTTAAAAATATTGGGTGATATCCTGACCCTGCTGAAATGAATGCCAAAACTCCCATGGACAGAATTGGAGCAGGATTTCACCCATTAAAATAACACACCATTCATATGTCATTTACCCAGTGTACCTGCTTTGTACTGTACTTAACAAGGGTTATAGAAATAGGCTTGGAAGGATTAGATTTCAATTGGTAAATATCAGTAAACATTGATTTCTCTGTACTCACACAAACCAATGAAAATATATTTCCATCAAAAATCGTAGAAATCTACAAGCAGGCAATGAAAGAAAAATGTTGCTTGAGAACTTTATTAGAGTTTGATTTAAGGCTATTTACTTTGTGTATTTGTGCATGTGAGGTTGGCAATTTGTGGTTTAGCAGTTATAAAGCTTTAGCTTTTAGAATCTAGTGTCTAGAGTCATTAAACAATTATAGTCTGATTTTGTCAACCCAAATGGCTACAGCCTAGAACATTTATTTATGCTAATCCCCCATGCATTTTGTTCTCAGAATCCATCATTTCCTTGCTCTTTGTGGGCCCCATCTTGGAACACTAGCCACCCTCTATACACCAGCTGTCTTCACAGGATGCACTCAATATCCGGTTAATTAATTTTTACACTCGAGCAACACAACTGGCTTTATTATGAATACTCATCTGAGTAATCAATACTTGTGTGAGTAAGCATTGCAAGATCCAGCCCATGTATAAGCAAAATGTGCATGAAACTCAGTGCCTAAGTACAGCGTAATCTAATCTAGTAGGTTTAACACCTTGATCCTTCAGCCCTTGTTTAAAAGACTAACCCCTATTCCATGGGACTAATGGATAGAGTAAGGTTTATTGACCTGATAAAGCCTTGTAGAATTGAGAGATTATTTTAAGCTCCTTCCACATGAAAGAAGGGAGAGCCAAGGAAGATGATATAATGGAAATGCAAGAGCTGTTTGTTGACTTCAGGCTATCCACTGTGTGATCACTCTAGAGGACTGGTCTCCCTGGACATGCCAGTCAACACGTTCTTATAGGAGCCCGTTGAGCTACTGAACGAAAGACTTTTTGTGCTCAAGGCAGGTGAGACACATAATTTGAGTTGACTTAAGAGGAGACCTATGTTATTGTTCATGTTATTGTTTAACGCATGCATGTAGCGTCACACAAGCACATGGCATTTTACAAAGGGATTACAGGCACAGATATGACTCTCCTCTTGCTACTGGCATAACTAATATTTACACTATTGTAAGTGAAACGAATACGAGGCCATGTCTACACTACAGCTGATATGGCAGCAGAAATATGGCACTGTAGTGTAGACACCACAGCAATCGAAGGGGTTTTTCCAATGCTGTAGTAAATCCACCCTTCTAAGACATGGTGGTTGGATCAACAGAAGAATTCTGCCATGGACCTAGATCCATCTACATTGGGGGTTAAGTCAATCTAACTATGTCATCACAGGGCGTGAAATTTTTCACTGTCCTGAGAGATGCAGCTGTTGTCAGTTGCTGGCTGTGTGGGTTCTCTCTGTGTGCTGCTCTGGCCAGGTAGCCAGTATAGCAGATTTTAAACATAGTGCCCAAGAAGACCACAGATTCTGTTCAGTGGCAAAGGCACTCGGCCAGGTTTATTGATGATAAAGCACGGCATTACTGCCCCATATGAGCTACAAGTACACTTAATACATGTATTCCCATGACAATGGACCAGCTCAGTGAGCGGCGGGACTTTCCATTCCCATCTTGGCCAGACAAAGATATCCTCTCTGTGACCCCTCTTTTATACATACGTGTAAGTTACATATTACCCCTCTGAAGTGGTTAGTCATCATCCTTTACCTTGTACCTGTTGGTTCGATTAAAACATCACTATCCATCATAGTCATAACTTTTTTCCCAGATTTGGACCTTAGCATCCAAAATATGGGTGTTAGCATGAAAACCTCCAAGCTTAGTTACCAGCTTGGACCTGGTAAAGCTGCCACCAGCCAGGAATCTATACAGTGCCTGGCGCACTGGGGTCTCCCCAAAACCTTCCCTGGGGAACCCCCAGACTCAGATTCCTTGAGTCTCACAACAAAGGGGAATAAACCATTTCCCTTCCCCCCTCCGGGTGTTCCTTCCCTGGGTTCCTGGAGAGATATACAGAAGCAAGCTCCGTGAATCTAAACAGAGGGACCCCACCCTCCCTGTTTCCAGTCCTGGAAACACAAGTACTTCCCCCCTCACCCAGAGGGTATGTAAAGTCATGTTAGTAAATCTAACACAAAGAGATTTCCCCCCCTGACTTCTTCCTCCCACCAGTTCCCTGGTGAGCTGCAGACTCAATTCCCTGGAGTCCCCACTAAAGAAAAAACTCCAACAAGTCTTAAAAAGAAGGCTTTATATAAAAAAGAAAGAAAAGGACATAAAAATGGTCTCTCTGTATTAAGGTGACAAATACAGGATCAATTGCTTAAAAGAAAAATGAATAAACAGCCTTATTCAAAAAGAATACAATTCAAAACATTCCAGCAACTACACACATGTAAATACAAAAAAAAAACAATATAAACATATTGTCTAACTATCTTTGTACTTACAACTTGAAAACAGAAGATTAGAAAGGCAGGAGACAGAAAAATCACTCTCAGAGCCGAGAGGGTCAGACACAAGACAAAGAACAAAGAACTCACACCCAAAACTTCCCTCCACTCAGATTTGAAAAAGTCTTGTTTCCTGATTGGTCCTCTGGTCAGATGTTTCAGGTTACTCCTTTCCAGGTGAAAGAGACATTAACCCTTAGCTATCTGTTTATGACAATCATCCTGTTATCCTGATCTTATCTTTAAGAGGGGTTAGTGTGTCCTTGTATAATCTTCAGGGAGTGTCTTTACACCATAAGTTTGTATCAGGGTGTTCTGGTACTATCCTTCTGGAATGTGTTTACGTGAATAGCTAGTGCCTAGGAGTGCTTGTGCTTTTGCACTTGGCTGTTCTTGCCAAGTTCATATATCAGAGAGTGAAACTGCAAGCAGGCATCTGTTTTATAACAGCCTGCCTTTAGTTCAGGCCTTAGACCTTACACCAGGCCTCTCATACCAGGCCTCATGTCTCAGCCTCTCTCTTTCTACTACAGTAGCTAGGGCAACCTAACTTTTAGATGGAGACCAGGCCTGAGACCCATGGTCTATGCAGCAAAGATCTCACTGTTTGAACTGATCAAGACAAGAGAAGTTGGTGTGGCAGGTAACAGCAGGCCATGGAGACAGATGGAGTGCAGAAGGAATAAACAGGTTAAGGTGATGCCTGAATGGTACTTTATGAAATCTTTTTCGTTCTTTCGTTCTTTCATTCTTTCTTCTGAACTATTTTATTTTATTATCTCAAGGGGATTCATGACAGAATCATTGACTGAGGGATCGTGGGGGGAAAAACGTGAGTTTGGACGAGGGATCTGAAGGAGTGGAGCGAGTTTGCCAGTGCTACAGGACAAGGGATAGTAGTTTAGGTTAAGACTGCATCATGGCAAAAGTTACTGGTAGGAGAAGGAAACAAAGCAGGTATAGAAGCAGGTGGGACATGTAGTCTGAAGAGGAGAGAGATGAGCAGCCCTGTAGATGTCAGGCAGTTAAAGGGGCAGGGGCGGGCAATGGAGTGCTGCTAACATTTAACATGGGGCTCCCACAAAGCTGCTCCTCTTTAGCTTCTGTAGCTGGTGGTGATTGTGGAGGATACAGATGAGAAATCCTCCTATTTGTTAGCCACCTTATTATTTGCAGGGCTTTAACCTGGGATTTCCATAGGAGGAGAACTGAAAATCCAAGACTGAGTAGATGAAAAGGGAAACAGAGATACCCATGACTGGATGGCAAAGCTGGGAACAGAACACAGCTCTCCAGATTCCCAAGCCAGTGCCTACTTGAAAGGACCATGCTGTCACACATTTTAAATGTGTCCTATACCCCATTAGTAGGCAGTGTCTCTGGATGATTCCACTTCTATTAAACTATCCTTGGGAATATTGCTTTCTTGTTGCTGAAATGGAAGCAGAATGCTGTTAGCTTGTGGCATATCATGGTGTTTAACTTGTGCTGTTTGAAATGGTGTGGGTGTGTGTTATTATCATGGCAAAAGAGGTACTCCACTCAGCAGGGATGCTGAAGAGTTCCTTGGTTATATTGGAAAGGGTGAAAGACAGGTGCTGATGATCAAGTTTAAATGATCAAGAAGAAGGCTGAAATCAAACACTTCTGTAGTAATTGTCACTGAAATGCAGATCCAGATAAAAGGGAAGAGTGAGTGACAATAGGTTGCAGATTGTTGTGTCCTAAAGCATGGATGAGAATATGGTGGAGCTGAGAGGTTTAGAAATCTTTGGAGAAAGCAGGCACAGAAGGGCACCTACCATAAATAGAGGTGAATCAGACTGCTAGATTAGCAGCAGGGCCGCCCAGAGGATTCAGGGGGCCTGGGGCAAAGCAATCTCAGAGGCCCCTTCCATAAAAAAAAATACAATACTATATTCTTATGGGGGCCGTTGCGGAGGCTGACGCAAATTGCCCCACTTGCTCCCCCCCCATGGGCGGTGCTAGGAAAAATAAACCTTCTGCATCTCGGCACAAATCCAGTTTTGAGAACACTTCTTTACAAGGTATCACTGGTTATCAGCATCAGCTAGTGCTAAAAGGCACTAAAGCTCATTAAAAGAGTTGGACAAATATGTGCCGTCAAAACTGTTTCTGGATCGAAAACTAGGGGTTTTTAAAAAGCAGAAAAAAAATCACAGACAACGTCTGCTTTTCTTCAAAATTTCTTGTGTTTTTTTTAATTGAAAAGCTGAAATTAGTCTGCCAAAACCTGAATATGGTTTGGGGTTTCAGAAATGTGTGGCCAAATATCTGCTGCTTGCTGTGTTTGATTGTTTAAAGAAACAATAAAAAAATTCTGTTTAAAAGAAGATCCAAAACTTTTTGAACCACCTCAGCTTGCGACCAAACACCTGAGCCTATCCAGTCAGAGATTTTTCCAGGTTTCTGATACTCTGCTGGCTCCCTTGACTCATATCTGTCTACATAACTTTGGGTTCATTTAGTGTAGAATGTAAGAATACCCATGCTGGGTCAAACCAAAGGTCCATCCAGCCCAGTATTCTGTCTACTGACAATGGTCAATGCCAAGTGCCCCAGAGGGAGTGAACCTAACAGGAAATGATCAAGTGATCTCTCTCCTGCCATCCATCTCCACCCTCTGACAAACAGAGGCTAGGGACACCATTCCTTACCCATCCTGGCTAATAGGTAATAGCCATTAATGGACTTCACCTCCATGCATTTATCTGTTTCCTGGTGACTGGCTCCATGGGGTCCCTCACAAACTGGAGATGGTTACTGGGGGTTTTTCTTTAGTACATCTTATGTACATACTCCACGAACTGAGCATTTGAGCTTGTTCTAAATCTGGGATGAGCCTATGTTGTGAAAACTGAAATGCTCAAAATAGCACATGCATGTGAATGGACATAGGGTGTTAAAATTAAATTACCCTAGGGGTTCTCAAACTGGGGGTCGGGACCCCTCAGGGGGTCACGAGGTTATTACTGGGGCAGTAAGCTGTCAGCCTCTACCTCAAACTCTGCTTTGCCTCCAGCATTTATAATAGTGTTAAATATATAAAAAAGTGTTTTTAATTTATAAGCGGGGGGGGGGGGGATCACACTCACAGACTTGCTGTGTGAAAGGAGTCATCAGTACAAAAGTTTGAGAACCACTGAATTAACCCCTCTGGAGCCTCAGGAAATGTAGGGGAGGGGGGACTCCCTTGGTAGGGCTGGGAAGGAGGAAGGTGGTGTAGGATGTTGCTCTTCTCATGTGATCCCTCCCCCAGTGGATAATTTTAAATGAAGCTACCCTCCCCTGACATGAATCTCCCTATGGCACTGAAATTAAATATACACTATAATTTGGCATTTGAGAAGTGAAAGGGATGGAAAAGCTAACAGCTTTGCTCTTCTGCAAGCCTCAAACTGCTGAATGAGCTTTAGGGTAAGGAAGGCTGTGCCTCCCAAACAGCCTGGCCCTGCCCCCTATCCGACCTCCACCCACTTCCTGCCCCCTGACTGCCTGTCTCCCTCAGAATCCCTGACCCATCCTGCTCCTTGCCCCCTCACTGTCCCCCAGAGACCCTCCACTATCACCCCAGGACCCCACCCCTGCTCCCTGACTGCCACAACCTCTATCACCCCCTCGCTGAGTCCTGACAGACCCTTGGAACGCCCACGATCCAACCCCCCCATTCCGTGTCCCCCGACTGCCGCCCACAACCTCTGCCCCCTTCCTGTCCCCGGGACTCCCTGCCCCTTGGACAACCACCCCCCGGCCCCGGCCCCAGCCCCTTACCCCTGGCTCCCCTCTCACCCAGAGCCTCAGCACATCCAGGAGCTTTGCTCGACAAAGGCAGTGTGCCTCCATCGGAGCCCGAGCCCTGCCCCGCTCAGAGTCGAGTGGTCAGGGGGTGGGGTTGGGAGCTCCAGGCTGAGCTCAGCTCACTCCGCTCAGCCTGGAGCTTGCAGACCCGCCCCCTCACTACACGGCTCTGAGTGGAGCGGGGCCATACTGCAGCGCTATGCAGGGACACTCCTGGATGGGCTGAGGCTCCGGGAGAGGGGAGGGGAGAAGACGGGTCTGAGTGGGGCCGGGGAGGGAGCCTCAGCCATGCTCGTGGGTGCCCCTGCAGAGCCCGGGGCCTGGGGCAAATTGCCCCACTTGCCCTCCCCCGGGTGGCCCTTGCCTCACACCATTCCAGCATGTGGACAGTAGCTAAACTACAATCTCTGAAAAGCAGGGAACAAAGAATTAAGGTACATGCCACCCCCACAATGTAACCTTAACTCTACCCCTCTGGAGCTTGCAGTAGCCGTTTGGAATGCATGGATTTAAACTGCTGGATGTCTATCAGAGCAGATAATAACACCCTAATGGACCTTTAGAGTGACCAAAACCTTTCAGTGAGGAGGCAAGACACAGAGTAGTGGCCTTGGAGAGTCTAAATTTGGTGTATTTTCAAAAGTTGCTTTTTAAAGAGACAGTTCTACTCAAAAGATCAGATAATCTTGGGAGATTTCCCTTTAGCTCAGATAGCACTGTTTCTAATTAACTTCCCTTTTGTGGGGATATATTCATTCAAGGCAATGACCTGGTCAGCCATCTAAATAATTCATTTTTATTTCAGGTCATTAAAATAAGAAGCTATAACAAAAGAAATGTATGACTTTTCCTCCCAAAAACTAATATCAAGAGCATGTGTTTGAACTGTGAGTTTGTGGACAGATGTTTGAGGGGGAGTCCATGGGTGTATTTCACAGTAATTGCTGTGTGTGCTTGCTGTAATCGTTTATGTGTTTGTAAAATTCCTCATGTATGTTTATAACAAATGTGTGTTCACAAAAATGAGAGTGCATTTGCAGTGTTGTATATTTATGTCTGTCTGTGATTGTGTTACAGGATCTGTAACTATCTGTTTGCATCTGTATCTGTGCATATTTGTTAAGAATTTCTTAGAGAGTGCATCCTGTGTATATGTATTGGTCTTTGTGTGTGTGTGTGTGTGTGTGTGCGTGTGTGTGTGTGTGTGTGTTGCCTCTGACCCTTTGTACATGTATGTTTTTAATGCTCATAATTAGCATGTTTGCTTGGTTTCTATGTGAATAAGAACACCCATTGTGTCTGGCTTTGTGCCACTAAGCCTTCCTATTGTATAATTGTGTGTGTATGTGCAGATGTGTATTTTTGCACTTATGTCTGCGCTTTTGAACAAATCAGCCAAAATAAACAATAGCCCCATTTTAGAGACAAAGAAACAAGAAAACCAGGAATAGAACTTGTGTGACAAGGGTCTGAATTTGATGTACTAGCCATTGGGCAACCTCATTTTCAGTGAAGCTAGCTCGGATTTATATCAAAATAACCGAGAGCAGAGTCTGTCCCATTAAGTTTCAAAGGATTGTATTTTCCCTTGTGCTCATAAAATAACAAAACCCACATGGTTATTGAAACTTCAAGAGTCAGTCAGACAACACTGGTGAATAATATTAGTCAACTGTGTTAGTAATGGCAGGATTGGATAGGGGGATGGGAGAAACAAAATATTTGTTTTCCCATATCCATATTCAATTAAAAAAATGGAAACTGGTGAAAGATGCAAAAATTTCTCTATATTTATGTTTTTTCTTTATTAGTGAAAATTTCACATTTCTGAAAAATACTAATAATTCTATAAACTGATCAAAAAAGAGCAAAAAATTATACAACACTTCTGAGAAGAAAAATTTATCTCTTATTTTAAAAATCCATTTTTCTTTATGATCTAATATTTTCCTTCACTGAATTTTCCCTATAGAATTTTACCCCATTATTTGGGTTTGGCTTTAGTGTTTTTCCCCATATCTTTTTGTTTTCTGATTCCCAGCTTCTCAAATAGCATTTGCATTTTTATTTATTGAAACCTTTCTTATTTTCAGCTTCCATTAATTAATTTTTGGGAAGACAGTTCTGCTTTAAATTCATCAAGGGCCAGAATCTGCCTTTCTCCCTCTCACGGTGCAGTACCTTAATCTCTGAATAGACATATCAGTTCTGTGGTACTACTCCTGCAGTTTGGTGCTACTCATTGGAGGGGTGAGTGACAGATGTCTGGTTTGGGATTTTTAAAGGATTCTAAGGGAGTTGGGCATCCAAACCCAATTGAATTTCACTAGGTATTGCCTACCTGACCCCTTTAGGCCTCTTTGAAAATCCAGTTCTGGCGCTTAGGCCTGATTCCACAGACACTTATCACTGGGGTACAGTGTTTACTCCTGGTCACAGACTGTTCATGGCCAGCATTACCTTACTTGGATTCCTTCTCCTCACATTAGAAGGAGTTGGGTGCAGTTGGCATTGGGGTATTCCTTGTAAACATGGCAGCCCTCAGGGAGCTGGTAAAGAGAAACAGAGAGGTCAATGTGAAGGTTAAGTGCATCTGATAAGATAGTCCTGGACTGTATGGATCAATAAAGGTGCTGAAGTTTCTGGAGCTAGGGCTGAGCTGGTTTCTATTGCAATAACAGGACTAACCAAAATGCATGACTTGAGCACCAGGCATCAATCAAAATTTGATCCGAATGCTGCTGCTAATGTCCCTCAGTTTAACTTCTAGTGCTTTTTAATGTGTTTAAAAATTGTATTTTTCAAGTGGAACAAAAAATAAGAGAAAGTGGGGGAAAGTCACTTTCTTTCATGATTTTATTTATTTCTCTTTTCTCCCCCAATAGCAAACAGGGGGCAGAGTGTTTTAAAGGTTTAAAATGTGAGAGAAAGCAACACTTTTTCTTACTTGTTAAAACTTTTGAACACTTTTCCAGCAAGGGGGAAAAAAATTAAGATACAATGAGGTGTTTTACCTCCTTTTAAAACATACACACACCTTTTTTCAACTTTTTCCATTGAAGTTTTGTCAATACTCCATTTTTCAAGTTTTGATTGAAAAAAATGTCAGCCAGCCCTCGATGAAACCCCATTCTTCCTGCTCTAAAATCAGAGACCTCAGTCTTTGGACTTCAAAGAGAATCTGTCTTACCTGTCACCAGTGTAAGGCCTTTGACAAACAGTTGAGCAAGTCTGATTGCTCACCCCACACATGCTAGGAATGGGTTAAAATGAGAGGCTAATTAATCAGTCTGTTCTCACCTAACCACCCCCAATTAAAGATAAAGCTGAGCAAGGTGAGCCCAGCTAGGGGAAGGAGACTCAGAGGAGATGGAAAGAGAGTTCCTTCTCTCTGGGAAGCAGCCTGAAAGAAGAGTAGAGTAGAATGGTCACTCCAGGGTGAGCTGGAAGCCTGAGAGGACTCAGGGACCTCAAGGAGCTATAGCCTGTGTGAACCCTGCTGTGAGGGGAGGAATGTGCTGGGCTGTGGGTTGATTGAGACACAGAAGCCTGTGTTAGACAGGGGGGCCATTCTAGAACAACAGAGGCACAACTGTGATGAGGTGGCCACCAGCTGAGCCTAGCCAGGCTGAAGGTTTGGTTAATATATGTTTCTGTTGGACCTTGGGTGAAAGGACTGTGAAAAATGGAGGGCTGGGACACACTTGTGGCTGAAGGCTAAAAAACAATGGAGGAAACCAAGGCAAAAGTTGCCACAGTGCCACAGCCAGCCAGGAGTGGGCATGTTAGTGCAGCAACTCCGCCACACTCCCATACACACATTAGCTGGAATATACAACAATCACAGTCAGAAGGGTGAGGGTACCTATGCAGGTTTCTATCGCTGGCAGATGAGCATAGTTTCATATCTGTGATAGACAGTTCTGTACCAACACTCTAAGTAAGTGACATGCCCGTGTCCTCTGCCTTTATTGTCTCTGCAGATTCAATGTACCCATCCAATGGTGAGTGGCAATCACACCCCAACACCTGGCTTCATCGTCTTGGGATTCTCCAACCTCATGAACCTGCAGGGTTAGTTCTTCATGGTCTTCAGAGTCCCAGCCAACGGGCTGTCCATATACCTTCTCAGGCAGTCTTCTATCCCAACACCAGGTCCTGGGCCACTTTGCCAGTGGCTAGTGGGGAACCGAGATCCCTTGCGACTCCAGGTGCCAGCCCAGGGACCCTCTGACTAGCACACTAGGTCTGCTCAGTCTCAGACTCTGTTGCTGTATCCCAGCTCTCTAACTCCTTGCCTGTCTCTGGGGTCACCCCTGGAGCTTTCTCCACTCTCTGTGGCTACTTCACCCCTCGAGGCCTCCTGTAAGACTCCCTAGTCCAGGGCAGAACCCCAGGGCTTAGTGTCCCCTGGATATCCTCCTTGTCCCAGGGAACGACTGCAGACATCCTGCCTCCCAGCAGCTCATTCCTGCACAGGCTTCCTGGCTTTATAATGCTATCCCAACTCCTCCCACAGCTCGGCTTCATCTGCCATTAGGCCCTATCCAGCCCTGGTTTCCCTCTATGTGCAGCATCTAAGGTTAATTGCCCCCCCCAGCCCACATTAACCCACTCAGGGCTTGTGTGGGGTGGACACCCCATCACACCCCCAGTGCACTTTTCAGGTATTGATCTCAAAGCCTCTTACACAGAAGAGAAGTGTGGCTAACCCCCTTTTGCAGATAGGGAAACCAAGGCATGGAGGGGTCATGTGATTTGTCCAGGGTCACCCAACAGGTCAATGGTAGGAATGGAAATAGATGGCAAGTCTCCCAGCTCCCCAGCCCCTGCCTCCCATGACACAAACACCAATTTGAGGAAGAAAATGGTAGAGTCTGGGATTGTCAAAGGGGAAATTCCAGGGGAGCTGGGCACCTAAATCCCCATCAAAACCTTTAGAAAATCCCACCCATAATAGAGGGGATATTGTACCAACTGTTTTTGTTGTTGCACAAAATACAATATTTTACTAATGACGACTTTCTGCCCTGCTAATTTCCAGATCCCATGGTCTGCTTTTAGGAAGATCCACAATGCTGGATACCGGCAAACAGCTCAGGAGGGGGGTCCTGGTGGGCCATCATGTTGGTTCACACAAAAGAGCTATGGAATAATGAAATCTCATTGTTTTAGGGGCAGATCGTCATCTGGTGACGTACTGAAATATCTGTCCTTCACGTGTGGGTGTGGGTGTCTCTCTCTCATACACACACACGCTACATCTACACTATGAGCTAGGGGTGTGATTCCTCTTCTCATGTGCACATACCCATACTAGCTCTCAACTAGCTAGCATGAATATAAGCAGCAGTGTAGCCACAGCAGCATGGGTAGCGGCAGCAGAAGCACAGCTGAGCCATGCTGAGTTCACACCTACCAGTTTCAGGCTCCCATTGACTTCCAATGGCAGCTCCACTGATTTCAAAGGGGGCATCTAGGCCAACTCTGGAAAAATTCACCTTTAGACAGAGCTTTTTAACTCAAACAATGTGATGTGCATACCAGTCCCCATAAGAAATTTAATATCTGTGTCAGAGGCCCAACAATGACCATCTAAATGTGATTACAGCCTTTTACTGTGTTTTCCAGGCACATTTTCCATTTCCCATTCATGGTGGGATTACAGTGGGCCCTGGCCCTGGCAGTCTCAATGAGCTACAATTCCAGCTGTGTCCAAAGAACATAGTTCTAGGAGGGCTCTGTGATTTCCTGCACGGCCTGGGCAAATGCTGGTTTGTCCTTTACTCCTCGTTCATTCTGAACACTGGGCCCAGAACTGTGTCACAAGGATCTGTGAGATGGGTACATGCTGGGAAAGGCCCTGAGGCCTCCCTCTCAGGCTGGTGCAGAGAGGGGATCAGAGCTCAGAGGCCATCCAGCCTGGTTCTCTCTCTCCTTCCCCTCTCCACCTATGCACCTTGTGTACCCAGCTGCAGCTGGGCTAAATCTCACCCCAGGGAGGCCAGCTGAGGGACACCCCATCTCTCGCTGGCTCCATCTGAGGGTCTCTCCTGGTGTCAGGGTCACCATCCACCGACAGAAGAGGTGCCTGGAGGTTGTAGAGTCTCGCTTGTTCAAGTGGAAATGACTGTGTCGAAGGCAGAGTGGCACCTGCCAACATTCTCCGCTCTCGCGGGGGCTGTCTGCCGGTTACCTCGTCCCTGGAGGTCTCTCCTCTGCCCCACAGGAGTCCTCATTGTTCATTGTGTTCCCCAAATATAAATGGGAATGGATCCTCTCGGCTTTGTCTGGGTGTCTGAATGTCCAAGAGAGCAAGGTGGCCACCTGTCTAGAACTGGCCTTCAGGAAATGTGCGTGGGGTACTCAGACACTCCTAAAATGTACTGTATAATGGGCAGTAGGGCAGCAGAGGGTGGGAGTGAGGAAGGGGCAGCTATACTGTATAATGGGCACTAGGGGGCAGCAGAGGGTGGGGGTAGAGAAGGGGCAGCTATACTGTATAATGGACACTAGGGGCAGCAGAGGGTGGGGGCAGGGAAGAGGTGGCTATACTGTATAATGGGCACTAGGGGGCAGCAGAGGGTGGGGATGGGGCGACTATACTGTACAATGGGCACTAGGAGGCAGCATAGGGACATGATTTGGGGAAATGAGATAATTTATTCTAGTTTACACCAGCTCAAGTTCTGGTGATATTTAAACCAAGTGTCGTTATTCTCCTTGACTTGAATCAGGAGAGACTCTCTTGCTATAAATACACTAACGATGCTGTGAACTAAGTTGAATAGAGAATTAAATCCTAGTATGTGTGATTAATTCCAAGGGAGGTCTGGGAACACGTGTAATGTCACGTCTTTGAGTGAAACGCTACATGGCTTGAGATCTCTGTGCCTGAGAGTGACTGATTTATTTCATTGTGTATGTGTTAGTGGGATTTTGCATGTATTTTCTTATGCCTAACATGGTTGCCTGTGTGTTCATTGTGTGTGTGTGTGGGTGGGTGACCTCCCATGTTTGTGTGTCTTCATATGTGGGCTATTGTTTTAGGCCTTTGAAGTTTTAAGTGGGCTTTGAGGTAAGAGCCTTAAACCCTCGTACAAGCGCCGCTTTCAGAGGGCGGTGCAAAAGGGAGAGATTCTGCTGTGGAGTGGAGTGGTTGGCTTCTCCTTGTTTAAGTGAAAAAGACTAATGCAGTCCTAGGATGCATCAGATGAAGTATTGCCAGTAGAGAGAGGGAAGTGGTAGTACAAGGCACTTGAGCAACCTCATCAGGAATACTGTATGAAGTTCTGGTCTCCCATGTTTAAGAAAGATTAATTCAAACCGAAAGAGGTGCAGAGAAGGGCTACTAGGATGATCCGAGGAATGGAAAACCTGCCTTATGAGAGGAGACTCAAACAGCTTGGCTTGTTTTGCCTAACCAAAAGAAGGCTGAGGGGAGACATGATTGCTCTCTACAAATACACCAGAGGGATAAACACCAGGGAGGGAGTTATTTACGTTAAGTGCCAATGTTGGCACCAGGACAAATGGATATAGGTTTGAAATTAGAAAAAGGTTTCTAAACATCAGAGGAGTGAAATTCCGGAACAGCCTTTCAACAGGAGCAGTGGGGGCAAAAAACCTAACTGGCTTCAAGACTGAGCTTGATACGTTTATGGAGGGCAGGGTGTGATGGGACTGCCTATGATGGCATGGAGCCAATCTGCAACTGCTAACAGCAAATATCTCCAAGAGCTGGAGATGAGGCACAAGATGAGGAGTGCTCTGAGTTACTACAGAGAATTCTTTCCCAGGTGTCTCGCTGACAGGTCTTGCCCACGTGCTCAGAGTCTAGCTAATCACCATATTTGGGGCTGGGAAGGAATTTCTCCCTGGGTCAGATTGGCAGAGACCCTGGGGTTTTTTTTGCCTTCTTATGCAGCATGGGGCATGGGTCACTTGCAGATTTAAACTAGTGTAAATGGTGAATTCTCTGTAACTTGATGTCTTTAAATCATGATTTGAGGATGTCAGTAACTCAGCCGGAGGTTAGGGGTCTGTTACAGGAGTGGCTGAGTGATGTTCTGTGGCTTGCAATGTGTAGCAGGTCAGACTAGAGGACCATGATAGTCCCTTCTGGCCTTCAAGTCTGTGAGTCTAAGTGATCTCACTGAGGGGGGAAACTGAGGCAGCGCACAGCAGAGCCACACTTCGCTGCAAGGGGGAGTTGTAGGAGGCGATGATGCCCTTCTGCACAACCTGGATTGATTTCATTTGAAACATGTTATTTCACTAACACCCTGCTTAGGACAAAAATAATCTTTCAAAAAAAAAAAAGGCTGCTTCATTATGTGCTTGTTAAAACCATTCCCATTGGCAAAGCTCCTTCTAAAAAGAACTCTCTCCACTTAGCCTTGCAGCACCCGTTAGCTCAGAGACCTACAGGAGGACACACAGG
The DNA here is from genome assembly GCF_007399415.2 of Gopherus evgoodei. Taxonomy (NCBI): domain Eukaryota; kingdom Metazoa; phylum Chordata; order Testudines; family Testudinidae; genus Gopherus; species Gopherus evgoodei. Next base: position 4,610,345 of record NW_022060005.1, on the reverse strand, counting down.
TCATTACAACTTCGCATGCCTTAATGAGCGCTCTGAGGGTATGGCTACATATGGAATTTCAAAACGCTGCCCCGGCAGCGCTTTGAAGTGTGAGTGTAGTTGGAGCGGCAGCGCTGGGAGAGAGCTCTCCCAGCGCTGCATGTAAATCACATCCCTTACGGGTGTAGCGTGCAGCGCTGGGAGCCGCGCTCCCAGCGCTGCTGCCCTGATTACACTGACGCTTTACAGCGCTGTATCTTGCAGCGCTCAGGGGGGTGTTTTTTCACACCCCAGTTGCAGCTCTGTAAAGTGTGAGTGTAGCCAAGGCCTGAGAACGGCTCAGCCCAGCACAGGGCCGAGCCTGGCCTGGAGAGCTGACAACCCTCTCGAGGAATTACAGGCCAGTAGCAGAAACAAAATTACTTGTTTTAATGGGTCCCACCAAGGGCCATTAGAATGGCAATGCTGCCGGGAAATGCCGGTCTCTGTGGCAGTCTCTTGGGGGCTGATTAGAACAGAAAGTCAGAGGCATTGATTAAAGTGAGACAAAGGAAAGGACAGGTCTGTTCCTATGGCAGATAGCCCTGATGGGAAAGCCAAAGGGGTCGTGCTGTTCATTCCCAGCACCTGTGGCAGGTGATCCCTCCCTTCGTAAATTCCATTAGACCCCCCCAGGCAGTGAGGGAATGTGATGGGGTTGGGGGGTGTGGTTGCAGTGAAACAGACACGTAAACAAACCTGTTTCCCACGAGGTTAGCAAAGGCAGCAAGGCCCAGGGGCAGTGAGCAAAAGGCAATTCCGGGATTTTAGGCCTCAGTGACTGACGGTCATTGCTGTCCTGCCCATAACCCCCAGCTCTGCGAATATGCTCGGTCCTAACCCACAGCCCCCTTCTCCCCCACCCCATCCCATCTCTGGGCTCACACACACACACACATAGCTGTCCTAGTGCCCCTCAGTCCTGACCCGCAGCCTCCTGCTGTCCCAGCCCTGACTCCCTTACAGCTCTGCTGATAGATCTCAGCCCTGACTTACAATACCCCCGTTGTGCCTCTCCTAACGCTGCCCATACATCAGAGACATGAGCTATCACTGCTGCCTGCCCCAAACACACAGAGCTGACAATTCCCCTCCATCCTGACCCTTTGCGATCCAAGTTCACCGTCCCTCTCCCCACAACACACACACATACAGAGCTCTGTCAATGCACCACTGTTGTGAGCTGCAGCTTTCCTCCTGCAGTGCTCCCATCACCTGGCACTGGCCCTGGCCCTGCATCCTCAGAGCTCAGCCTCTGGTATTTCTGCTGAGTTCTGAGCTGCAGCAGCCCCTGGCAAGCCAGTCCCAGACCAGAACTGATCTGTCTCCATGCATCACAAAGCAGCTTGCACTTCTCCCCCCCCCCCCCCCGACACACACACTCACAGAGAACAGGTGTCCTTCCTTCCAAGAGGGCGCAGAAGGAAAATACGCACACACTCCCACAAACCAAGCGAGAGAAGAGGACAGCAGGGATGCATGCACCTGCACCCACACACTGAGCAGGGGACAACAACAAAAAACACAAACGCAAATACACAGCAGATCCCAGAGCCTCCAGCAGGGGGAACAGTCTCACACACATACTGTCCCAGATACATAGGATCGATGCTGCGCCCCTAGCTTTGGACCAGTCCCTTGCAGAATCTCCTTCAATGGGCCAGACCCCAAAAGAGTCTCACTTTCCCTTCTGGGAAGGCCACACAGACTCATCGCCTCCTGGACTGAACCTCTGGTGATCCAGCCCCCCTGCTTCATCCCATGCGCTCTGTCCAGATAGTTTACAGCTTGCTGACTAGGCCACCTTTAACAATAAGTCATAGTGGTTTCAAGCACTTTACTGGTTTGCCAAAGTCTCCCCATACAACTGCACAGACCCCAACTGAGATCAGGCCCCCATTGTGCTGGGTGCTGCACAGATACACAATCTGGGATGGTCCCTGCTCTGGAGAGTTTTTAGTCTTAATAAGACAAAGGAAAGATTATTTTACAGATGGGGAATCTGAGTCACAGAGAAATTAAGTCTGATAGTTTCAAAAGAACCCAAGGGAGCTAGACACCCCAAAACCAATGAGATCTGGAAACCTAACTCCTTTAGTCTTCTTTTAAAATCCCAGCATAATGGACTTGCCCAATGTCACACAGCAAGTCTGTGGCAGAACTAGGACTGGAGCCCAGAGCTCCTTAGCCCAGACCACAAGTTGCTGACCCTTACACCTCAGTACTGTAATAAATCTCTCCCCTGGCAGGATGCCACTCTAGCTGAGCATGCTTCATTCCAGAACCTGCCAGAAAGCTGTGGGCTAGTAGCCAAATCAGATGGATGCAAAAATAATCAGACTCAGCCACTTCAACCTGTGCACTGTAGGGCCCATGATACATGGAGCAGTACTTCTCACCCCAGCCAGTAGGGACTCTCCACTCTAGAGCAGTGTGTCTCAGCCTTTTCAGACTACTTTACACCTTTTAGGAGTCTGATCTGTCTTGCATACTCCAAGTTTCACCTCACTTAAAAACTTCTTGCTTACGAAATCAGACATAAAAATACAAAAGTGTTATTGCACACTATTACTGAAAAATTGCTGTCTTTCTCATTTTTACCATATATTTATAAAATAAATCAATTGGAGTATAAATATTGTAGTTACATTTCAGTGTATAGTATATAGAGCAGGATAAACAAGTCATTCTCTATGAAATTTTAGTTTGTACTGACTTTGCCAGTGCTTTTTATGTAGACTGTTGTAAAACTAGGCAAATATCGATGAGTTGATGTAACCCCTGGAAGACCTCTGTGTACCCCCCAGGGGTATGCGTACCCCTGCTTGAGAACCACTGCTCTAGAAGTTCTCTAACATAGGCTGATGCAATTTCAATTTCAACCAGTAGGGTGCACCACCTGCATCTCCACTGTACAGAGCCAATAGCATACAAGGAAGCCCCAGTTCCGTTCAGGAGGGTGAAAACTTGGATCAGCTCCAGTCCCAAAATCCAGCCTCTCCCCCCCCCGGCACTTTTGTTACAATTTTCACTTTCCTTGGAGACAGATCCTGTCCCATCTACTAGGGGCAGCACTGGAACTGCTGTGGGACAAGTTGGAGAAGTTCTGTTCCCTTCCTGTAGGAGCAGCACTTGGGCTCCTATTCCAGGTGTATTTCCACATGCACACAGGGGGATGGGGGAAGGTGTGATGGAAAATCCCATCCCTTTCCTGCTGTCCCAACCCAGGTGTCACAAATGTAACTTCCTGAGCTTCCTCACAGCCAGCTGCACGTCCTTGTTCCTCAGAGTATAGATGACAGGGTTCAGCACTGGGGTGACAACTGTGTAGAGAACAGAAACAGCCTTATCCATGGGGAAGGAGCGGAAGGGCCGGGCATAGATGTATATGCAAGGCCCAAAGATCAGGGTCACCATGGTGAGGTGAGAGGCGCAGGTGGAGAGCGCCTTAGCCCGCCCTTCACTGGAGCGTGTGCTCAGCTTGGCAAGGAGAACAGAGTAGGATACGAGCAGCACCAGAAAGCCCAGGAGAGTCATCAGGCCACTGTTGGACACCATCAGCAGCTCAACAGCAAAGGTGTCGACACAGGCCAGCTTGATTACCTGGGGCACGTCACAGTAGAAGTTGTCCAGTTCATGGGGGCTGCAGAAGGGCAGCTGGATGATAATGGAGACCTGGATGATGGAATGGATGAAGCCGCCGGCCCAGGATGCCCCCACCAGCCCCACACACACAGCCTGGGTCAAGATGGCCCTGTAGCGCAGTGGATGGAATATAGCCACGTAGCGATCATAGGCCATGATGCTGAGCAGGAAGATCTTGATGCCCCCGATGAAGTGGAAGAAGATGATCTGGGTCACGCAGCCCCCATAGGAGATGATCTGAGCTTGAAGGAAGAAGCCTGCCAGCAGATTGGGGGCAGTGATGGAGGAGTAGCAGAAATCCAGGAAGGAGAGGTTCCCCAGCAGCAAATACATGGGGGTGTGCAGCTGCGGCTCACAGGCCACCAGCGCCACAATGAGGAGGTTGCCCAGCACTGTCGCGCCATATAGAGCCAGGAAGATAACAAAGAGGAGAGCTGGAGCTCCGAGGACTTGGTCAGTCCCAGGAGTACGAACTCGCTCACAGTGCTGCGGTTCCCCTCTTCCATGGATGCAGCTCGTGCCTTACACACAGACCTTGGGGATAATAACAGGGATATTAATGGGAAGGGATACAGAAACAAATGCTGAGACCCTGACTCAGTGATTACTGAGGGCCAGACACCCAGGTGCCTCAGTGCCTTTAAAACCTAGCCCTCAGCTCTTACCCAGGTACTCCCGTTGGAAAGAACAAGCCACCTCCCGAGGTTCCCTAGTCAACGGAGTGATGCCAATTAACCCCAGCTATGGAGCTGCTCCCTAGGTTCAGGAGACTTGGGCTCAGCTTTGCTATAGCCCAGCTTTGTGACCTGAGGCACGGCACGTCGGGCCCAGTTCCCCAAGGAGCTGAGGTGTGGCCAGGCTGAGCGACACTGCAGCTAACTCCCAGGCTCCCCGGCAATCACTGGGATTCACATGGCCTGAGCTTGGCACTAAGGCTCCCTATACAATGAATGGAGAGAAAGGCACCTTCGAATGGGATTCCCAAAAGCAGCACGCTAGGCGGGGAGGTGCCTGAGCTAGCCAATGGGAGATGCCAAGGCAAGGCTGTATCCTAAGCCCTGCCCCACGCAGGCAGTTCGGTGCCTCCCTCTTCTTGGAGGTCACAGCTGCAAACCCTCCCTTGGGACGAAGCAGCAATGCCATTTGTGAAAGGAGCTGGGGTGAGGGACTCCCCCATAGCATTCAGCCCCGCAGTTACTACCAGCGGGGACACGTCCTGTTCAAGCCGCCCTTTGCCGGAGTGGGAGACAGGGTTTGAACGTGACTCTGCACATGCTGTAACCCCTGGGCTGTTAAGATACTTTCATGGGGGGATGGGGGAGTGGGGCACTCCCACAGTCTGTCCCATCAGAACTGGGCCACTCTGCCTAAAGAATGGGTGAGAGGCAGAGAGCGAGAACGCACAGCCCTGAGAATGACTCTGGAGCCTGATGGGCAGAGCACCTGCCTCAGAGATGGCAGGCTCTGAATCGTGTCCCCCTGCTCCCAGGCCGTTTGGTGTAATCTTACCTACAGGGGCCTGATCCGATAGATGAGCTCAGAGCCCACCCACTGGACCAGGCCCCACAGGCGAGCTGGGCGCATCTGTCCTTCCCCGGGTTGGGCTTTGCTCTAGGGCTGAGGCATGTGGATGTCCAGTGTGGGGCTGCAGTGTGCGTGTGCACAGCTAGAAGCAGGTTCCTAAGGAACTTTTACTGCAGAAATAGAGGCATCAAACCAATGTAGGCGCTCACAGATCTTGGCAGCTGCTCAGCAGGGGTTTGGGGATCCCAGTGGGGCCTAATTCTGGGATGCAGTTGCTGAAAGTGGCAGGTAGGCACCTAAGTCCTTTTGTGACTCTAGCCCTGCATTGCTCTGTGCCTCAGTTTCCCAATCTGTGAAATGGGGAATAAAATCCTTCCCTCCCTCACAGGTGTATTACAAAGGCAAACTCCTAATGCCTGTGAGGTTACTGTGATGAGAAGCAAATAACGGCCTCGATACAGAGAAAATACCCTCAGCCACGAGGTTAAACCATCATGGTCATCCAGATAGAAGGAAGATCCAAGGATTTTTAAATGTTAATGTTCACATAGTAACACAAAGTACATTTGAAACAATGACAGTATAGTTGCCCTGCTAAATACTGACCTAATTCAGATTATTGACACTATACTGAAGACCCAATTTCATCATATTTAGGAGATATGGGTCAGAGATCTCTATCTATGATATGACCAATCTATATCTTCATCATAGATATAGACAAATATTCTTCTACGATCTCCTTTTCTTGATTTGTATCAAATAAACAGGTCATGAATAGGTTGATTTTGTCACGTAAATACTTGATATCCTGATTTTATCAGATGAAACATCTCTGTGAATAATCAAGTATTTTATGAAAAAATTAATTTAATCAAATATCTCCTAAATATGATGATTTTATCAAATAAATACAGCAAGATTAGATTGCTGTTATCAAATAATTATTCACAGTAATATATTGATTTTCCAAGAAAATTGTCTGGAAAATACATTTTCATTAGATCATCTTGTCTGACCTCCTGTATATCAGAGGCCAGAGAATTTCATCTGGTTACCCTGGTACTGAGGCAGATACTTTGTGTTTGAGTAATGTAGACCTTGCATTTGGCTAAAAAAAGGAAGCCAGTCTTGATTTTTAGATGTCATAATATATATCTGTATATATTATGAATGTATTGATTTTATCAGATAAATATCTCAGGAATGCATTGATTTTATCAAATAAATATTAAATAAACATTTATCAAATAAGTATCTCATAGATCAGTTGACTTTATCAGATAAAAATTCACACATTTGTGGTAATATCAAATGATTATAGCAAAATATGTTGATTGTATCAAAGATCTTACAAATATGTTGATTTCTATTTAACTATCTGCATACAAATCACTCTCTCTCCCCCCATACACACCTATTTATCCATCTATCCATCCCCATACACACATATCTATCTAAATCCATAAACACCCCCTATTCTGTCTATCTATCCATAAGCCTATCACCAACCAGAAACACCTATCAATCCCACTATCCTTCATTCTATTCCCACACATCACTCTACTTTCTCCATCCATTCCCATAAACATCTTCCATTGGTCCATCTTTCTATCCCCATACACACCGTTCTCTCTCTCCATCTATCCATCCTCATGTACACCCTGTTTATCTAATCTATCTATTCCCATACACACTCTGCTATCTATTCTCATACCCACCCCATATCCATCCATCTATCCATCACCATACACACCTTCTATCTCTTGCTCTTTCTCTATTCCTATACACACTGATCTATCTCCATGCATACCCCACTCTCTACCTTCTTTGCCTTTTGAAACTCCTATTACTGTAATCCCCTCTCACCCACCGCCCACCACCCACCCCCTCCTCATGCTGCACCACCTCTGAATATCTCTGAATCATCCAATGGCCCTCAGAGATTCCCAGCTCAGTTTCCTGCACTCCCATTTACCTGCACATCAGCCACCCATGGGTCAGTGCCCTCTGGCCCTTGGTGCCTCTCCTCCGATGTCCATGGAGTTCCTCCACTGATGGACTTGTCACCACACAGCCCAGCAGTTCCAGGGTCTTCTCACTCACCAGCCAACACTACTGGAGAGGGTCTGAGGAAGTCAGCTCTGGTGACATTGAGCAATCTCCACCACAGAGCATCTCATACGTGCATCTCCTGCTGTCAAAGACCAGAGTGCTGATATATCAGCTCCAGAGCTGGGCTAGGGAGAGACCCAACTGGTGATTGCAAATTGCCTTGGGAGGAGGGCTGGGACCATGGGTACTGTGCTCAGAGGTGCAGCTGCAAAAGTCACCAGCCTCTGTGGTAATTAAAACCAACTTTTTTAAGGCTACATCTGCACTATGAGCTCAGGGTGTGGTTCCCAGCTCACACACACGTACTCGCGTGACCTCTCACCACGCCAGCACGCTAAAAATAGCAGTGGACCATGATAGCATGGGCAGTGGCAGCATTGTGCTGGCCGCCCAACGTACAAACCCGCCAGAACCCTGTGGGTACATACATGGCACGGCTAACTCGCAATTTTTAACATGCTAACTCAGCTGAGAGCTAGCATGAGTATGCCTGTGCCAATTGGGAATCACACCTCTGGCTCGTAGCATGGACGTAGTGTAAGTGATTTAAAATCTGTGCAGTTAGATTGTCTTGACGTTTGGCGTGCCTCAGCATGCTTAGGATAGGGCTAGTGATCCAGATTTGGGGTCCTTTCAAACAAGGGGTTCCTAAGATACAGCCCTCTCCACCATCAAACTGCCTTTCTCCTAATTGGGGGCTTCTATCTTTTTTCTTTTCCCCCCAGACTTGGGGCTTGAACCATGGCTTTGATCCGGGCACAGGACTGCAGCTGGACATGTGCCCCAGATAGTGCATGGAACCCAATGCTCCTCTGTGGGGGAGCACAACTGAAAATGAGTTTGGCACAAGAGTTACGCTCTCACATTAGGTACATGCCCGACACTCACGACTCAGACAGATTATACCGAGCATATGTGGACAGAACAGCCAAGAGGCAGTCTCGTCTGCCTTTTTCCCCCCACAGCAGCTAGCTGGTTCAAGGGGCTCTGCGGTAGCCATTGATCCTGACCAACACCCAGCCAGCATCAGCTAGGGCTCATCATAGGGCCGGGACCTGAAAACAGACTTCAGGTGTGCTGCTAAAACCCATCTCTGTTGGCAGGGCGGGGTTACTCTGGGAAACCTACCCATTCTCCATCTGAAAATAACCTAACTCAAACCTGTGAATGTTTAGGGGTTTGGGGCTGCAGTGAGGAGAGGGGGAGACATGGAGATGGGAGGGGAGAGGGGCTTGGGGGCACAAGTATGGGAGCGGGGGTGAGGATATGGGGAGTGGTAGGGGACGGGTGGGACACTAGATAGGCAGACATGGGAGTGGGTGGCAGAGAGAAAGGAGAAGAAATAGAGGCAGGATTTCCTGTCAACCCCATATTCTTCCCTCACATGTGTGCGCTAGGATCTGGGGTCCTCTGACCCTCTAGGGGGGTGATCCCCCTCCTTGTACCTCCTCATGTGAGCCAGGATTGGGGGGGGCTTGCCCCTCTGGGGCTGTCTACACACCTCTCCCTGCTCCTTGTGTGTGTGCCATCTACGGGAAGGTCTGTGAAACCCTCGCTCTGGACAGCTGTTGGTGTCACTAAGCATAACCCTACGTAACTCGAGAGGGTGGAAGGCCACAAAAGTATGGCGCCTTCCTGGTTTTAGGCCTCAGCAGACAAGAGTCCCTCCATGTTTGAACTTTAATCGACCTAAAAGGCCAGGTGTAACAGCCGTTAATCAGTTGCAACAGTTCTAACTGGTCTAAAGCAGAAATAATGAGGCCTGTGCACCTTTAGCAGAAGGACAAGATAACTTGCAGAAAAAAAACTTACTAACAAGCTGCCGGGGCCAAGATTACTTAATGCACCTGCGCTTACGTAATTGCTACAGGGGGAGGAAGGAGGAGGAGGGAGGGAAAACGGGGGATTGCTAGTCAGTAAGAAAAGTTCTCATGGATATAAAGGAACAGACTGCTTGTTTTAGGTGTGCTTGATCTGAGTCAATCTCCCTGCACCGCTTTGAAATCTCAAATAAACTTGGTTTGCTTCTCCACCCTGGTGTGTTTATTGGCGCGGCACACCAGGCGACGGACCTCCCCGCTGTTGCTTGGCCTCAGGCAGTTATCTGCCGGCAACAGTTCTTGGCGCCCAACGTGGGGCATTGAGGCTAAAATTAGCCTTGCCTGGATCCCTTCTGGTGGTCGACGGATTGCGGTGACAACCGACGCCCAGCGCGCACCGGTGACTTCACCGGGGGCCTCGGCGGAGACGCAGTTCGACTGACCCCAGAGGGCACAACGGTGCAACGCGCTCGAGTAGTGGAGAAGCAGTTGAGGGCGACGGTGAGGAACCGGTCCCTTGGATAAGGTAGGAACAGTCCAGTGGTCTGGATTTTTGCCTGTTATGACCTGGGGACGCCCAGTGTCACCCTAGGATATGGGGCAGGGACAGAGTACAGGCAGGACACGGTGTACACCCTTAGAATGCATTCTAGCGAATTGGGAAGTGCTTGGATCAGATCCACTAACTAAAAGCAAACTAAAAAGTTCCATATAGTAGACTGGCCTCAATATCAACTAGAGGACCAGAAAGGTGGCCACCGGAAGGATCACTTAATTATAACATGATCCTCCAATTACTCCTGTTTTGTCAGTAAATGGGTAGCTTCTGAAGCTGTTTGTATGGAGAGCTCTTGTAAAAATACCCCACTGTAGCTCCAGTTCTTCCCTCTGTCTGGCAGAGTGCAAGGATCCAAAAAGCAGGTTAGGGATAGTGCAGGGACAAAGGAGGGACCTGTCTAGAAAAGGGAGACCCTATGTCCTAGTGCACTCTCTCCCTGTTGTAGCTAAAAAGCAAGATCAGATGCAGAATGGTACTGGGGGCCAGTGTGAGTGACTGTTACCGGAAGACGCCCAGAGTACCCTGTGAAGCAAAAGCTCATGACCAGGACTACTCTAACGCAAGCCCGGTAACTAGTGGATCTTTAGGAGGTCCGACCCATGGTGGGCTGACTTGGCCTGGCATCGTCCGGTGAGGAAGCTGCCTGGGTCTAGGAGTGTGTGTACCCATCTTCCCTTCCCCTTTCCTTTCCGTGTGGGCTACTGACAGTCTGATCATCTCACTGGATGCAATCAGAGTAAGCGGCGCCGTCTCCGAGAAACTAGCCGACGCTCTTTGCTGAAGGGAGGTGTAGGAGGGTCGTGGCCATCCTCGTTAGCCTCTCCTGTGTGAGTACCCTATAGGGAAAAATCCTTAGTTTATGAGCCGCTAGCGCGGACAGGGCACCCTCCCTGTGTGTGTAAGTGGAAAATGGGTGGGGGGGGGCAGTCTAAACATTCCACCTCACCCCCTAGGGTACCCCAGCATATTACATGTACGTACATTATGGTTCAACAACCTGCAGGTATTTAGAGAAATGGAATATTTACACGCGTGAAAATCCATCTAAACAATGCCCACTAGAAGGTACTTCAATCTAGATAAGATCATACATCTAAGAGGAGCGTTTAATCACCAAAAAGCCCTGACACAGGGTGAGCAAATTTGTCTATTGAGGAAAGGAACGGGTTAATTTAAAAATCATCTTGGCCCAGGGATGAAAGGGGGGGATTGCTCTGCGTTCAAGGTCCAGAATCAAAGCAGACTATGCTAAGTACAAAGAAAAACTGCTTTCGGCCCCAGCTGGCTGTGAAGGAAAAAAATATAGACAGAGGCAAACCAAAGGCAATACAAGTTACAGAACTAAGATTACATTTGCAAAGCTTAACTGTCCAGTAAGATCCAACAGTGTGCCTTTGTGACCCTGGAGCCGGTGTGGCTTGGTGACACTGAAGAAGCCGCAGGCAGCTGACCTGGACTGGAATCTCTGAAAGAGACGCTGCAGAAGATTCCAGGGTGCAAGAGAACAGCCCTCCAAAGAGCGGAAGCATGTTAGAAATTCTGGACAAGCTGTATACAGGATAATCTCCAGTCCACCTCTCCCCCCTTCTCTGAACATTATACACAGAAGTGGCCAGTCTGGACGTACGTATGTGGGTATGAAAGGGGCTTGGGGCATTAATGTTTTCCTGAGTGATGAGGGAGCGTTCCCAACACTCTCCGTTGTTGTTTTATTATTTTATTAATGAAGCTTTAAAATTCAGTTATATGGTGTGTTTTCTTTATCTTCCCCCAACGATCCTGTAGTGTCAGCCTGATCACCTGACATGAGGGATAGATTGGTAACAAAAATTTGTCACAGTTTGGTGAGCAATTAAGAAGGGGGGAGCTCTGCAGAATTTACACCATCTATTTGTTTTACCCTTGTTATTTTGTGTTTGCTTTGCTTGGTACTGTTGGTGTTATATGTTGAGAACTGCATGAGTAAAAGTGAGTCCTAATAGGATAAGAAAACGCTATCTGGTTCTGTTCTGTTTAACCGGTTACTGTTGTTTTCCTGCTTTGTTCATTTGGACGTTAGGAGTGTGGGCGGAACTGAACCTCTCGTTCGTAATTCCTTGGAGTGGAAGCCATGCGTGCGAGGAAGCTCTGAGGTCGAATTGAGATCCTTCTGTCCCGTCCCCTGTAGCGGTCAGTGTATAGAAGTGGGAAAGTCTGGCTTAGACTGTAATTCCCTCTGCTCTCTGTGTAATTCTCTTTTCTGTTTAAGTGTCAAACAGATGAATGAGTCTCTGGGTAAACCCTCTAAAAATAGTCCTTTAAATTATATGTTAAGTAAATGGCCTTTGCCCAATGGGCCATGTGTTTTTGTCCAGGTGGCAAGCCTCATGAAGGAGAACTCGGGAAGTTTTGTGAGTAAGAATGGTTAAGGGAAGAGACCAGGAGGGGTGGGGGCTAGATGAGAAGCCCACCCTCCTAGCTAAACTGGTAGTGGAACAAGTTGGTGCCCATGGAAGGGACGGTTCAGCAAGAAAAGCAGGATCGGGCCCAGGCAGGCAGGCAACAGAGAGAGAGAAAAAAAGATTGAAAAGCAGGTTGGAAAACTTAAAGGGTGTAGTGGAAGGAAGGAGTCAGTAAGTGTAAGCATGGAGATTTCAAATACCCAGGACTTACTTGGAATGGTGATTTAAGTTAATAAAAGTGGCTGTTGGGAGACAAGCAAGTGATTTAAGGAAGAGTGAGAAGTTAACTCTGTAGTTGCTGGAAAAAACGGCAGTTGAACTTTGTAAAAATGCTAAAGAAAATAAAGTTTTTGGTGTCTGTGAAATGTTTGTAAATAAATTCAGGCAAAGAAGTTATTGAATTGCAATCATTTGGTGTGGCTATGAACAATTTAGTTGAATTAGCTGAAGAATGTATACAGTGTTATGTAATTAAAAACCTGGGCTGCCTATAAAACAAATACAAGAAACTATGGGGTAATTCCTCTGTTTTGCCTAAAGCCAACAAGAGTATTTGTATATTTCAAGTGATGATTGTCTGCCCAGAAAGGGTGGGTAGACCTCTTGTTTTTTTTGTCTTTCAGATAATCAGAGAAAACTGATGCCAGCTGAACAGCATTCAACATACCATGCATTTACTGGCACAATAGAAATTATGTTTTGTGTTCTATGTTCTGTCTTGTGGTGTTTGTCTTGTGGCCGGAATTTTTGTGTTTAATATTTTTATAAAATAGTCTAGTTTAAAATCAAACAAAAAGGTTAAATTAAAATGCAGATATTTGTTTTGTTCAACTTGAAATACAAAGTGTTTGGATAAATCAGGAGAATGTGGTATACTAAAGTCTAATGCATTTCCTCAAGAAAAAAAAATTTCATTGGCCAAACTGTTAATTGCAAAAATTGTTGTTAAAATTTGCATACCAACAGTCTTTGAAAGCAAAGACATGAAAAGTTAACCCACTCCCCATATTGTACATGGGATCTTTCTGGCTACCTCAGATTTCTAGCCAGAGGGCTGGGGATGGTGGAAGGCTATTGGACTAGAGGTTGTATTAAGTTAACTCCTCAGAGTGGGTGTGCTTGTCCTGGCTTGTTGCTCCAAAGCTCTGTAATAAGGTTATTTTAGTAAAAGGGTGTGTGTGGCATATATTAAATAATAAGACTAATTACTGTATAATGACAATGTTTATGTCTTCATTGTTGGGAAAAAGGTGTATAAGTAAAAAGTGGAAGTTTCCTTTGCAGGTTAAAAGAAGACAAGAAAGGAAAAAAAACAAAGCACAGAATAAGTTAACGGGAAAAAAAAATTAGCTAGCAAGCTCAGGCTATAAATAAGACACTGACTCCATTCAAGGACACTGCTCACAGTTAAGACTTGGCTAACAACTAGGAAAAGGAGGGCTTGAAATTGCCCACACAGCTATAAGATCTGAAAAACATTGCCAGGCACTAATGAAATGTGTTAAGTTTCTTTTCTCACAGGTAAAGAAGGGCTACCCAAAAACCCTAGCAGCCCTGCCACTCCTTGGAACCAGGAGACGGGATTAATGTAAAGGTCCACCGACAAAAGACTGCCTTGGCTCCATGCTGAAAAGGCCCTTATTAAGTCCTGCTACCTACCAACATCGCTGTAAAGTGCCAAAGGCTGACTGCTTGGTCCCAAGATTCTCACTGCAAAAAGACCCCTCCACCTCGGGAGAATTCTCCTACTGATGATTAGCCTATTTCACCTTCTAGCTCCACTGTGCCTTCTGGACAGTAGGAAAAAAGTACAAGGATGCTGCACCATGACTGTTTTGGGAAAAAAGAAGAAACACTCGCTCCACTGAAATTGCCAAAGTCCAGGAATTCCTGACTAAAAAGGACATTAAGAACTGACCCTGGTGAAGAAACAAAGAATTACACACTGGTGGAAGGACATTTGTGGGACCCATGTTTGGGAATGTGGTATTAATTGGATTTTGGGGTTTATTCTACAGGCTGCGCCCTGTGTTTTGAATAAATCCTTCAGCATATATATCTCTCTCTAATTGGATTTTAAATAACAAGTACCCAAAAAGTTTGTTCTGCTACTAGAAATTTTACCCGTATTAAAACCATTCCAGTGACTAATAATGTATGCTATTAATGGAAATGCCTTTTGACAGTACCTGAGAATAGTTAAATAACAGGTGTATTATAGTACTACACCAAGAAAAGATGGTATTAAATATAACTGAGGCTGGGAAGGCATTGCAGTGGGATCTAGTATGTTTAGGAATTCGCGATTTCCTAAATGACCAGCTAATGGCCATTCGGAGTGATCTTGGAGTACCAGACTTGGCCCACTGCCCTTACAGACGCATCAGGAATACCATCTGATCTGTGATCATGGAGACATACTTGGACACTTCCTGGGTGGAAGTGTGGCTTCCCAGGGCTGGGTGTGCGCCCTTATAGGGGATGAATGCTGTACTTATGTCCCAGAAAGCGCACAGGATATTAACAGGCACATCCTGTCAGCCAAACAGGCTTTTGAACAGTGGAAGGCCCAGGAAAGGAAACCTACTCTTTCTGATTCCCTCTGGGGCTGGTTACTCAACCTGGGAGAACTAGGGAAAGGCATTGTTCACCTCCTGCTCACTGGTGTGGTGTTGTGTATTGTTACTCTTCTCTTGCTTGCTTGCTGTAAAGCACTCCAGCTCCCTAGAGCTTAATCACATGTTATCCTTTAAATGTGAGAACACTCAGCCAAAAGTTTGTTGAGTATTCTCAAAGGAGGGAGTTGTTGGTGTCACTAAGCATAACCCTACGTAACTCGAGAGGGTGGAAGGCCACAAAAGTATGGCGCCTTCCTGGTTTTAGGCCTCAGCAGACAAGAGTCCCTCCATGTTTGAACTTTAATCGACCTAAAAGGCCAGGTGTAACAGCCGTTATCAGTTGCAACAGTTCTAACTGGTCTAAAGCAGAAATAATGAGGCCTGTGCACCTTTAGCAGAAGGACAAGATAACTTGCAGAAAAAAAACTTACTAACAAGCTGCCGGGGCCAAGATTACTTAATGCACCTGCGCTTACGTAATTGCTACAGGGGGAGGAAGGAGGAGGAGGGAGGGAAAACGGGGGATTGCTAGTCAGTAAGAAAAGTTCTCATGGATATAAAGGAACAGACTGCTTGTTTTAGGTGTGCTTGATCTGAGTCAATCTCCCTGCACCGCTTTGAAATCTCAAATAAACTTGGTTTGCTTCTCCACCCTGGTGTGTTTATTGGCGCGGCACACCAGGCGACGGACCTCCCCGCTGTTGCTTGGCCTCAGGCAGTTATCTGCCGGCAACACAGCCATGTGACACAACAAGGCATGGGAACTACCTTTTCCATTGGCAAAGCCATCTCTCCTAGCCCTCTCTGCGTCACCCCGATTAGTTCTCTGACATTGATGCTTTCCCTTTGGCAGCCAGAAGAGCGTCATTACACCAAATCTGCCGTCCTCTGTTAACGCTTGGCCTCCAGGCCTTAAGGCAGAACAGAGACTAGGCCCGATGTCTCCCCTTTCTAGACAGTAGCTGAGTTTTTTCCTTAGGTAGAAATCACTGGATCATTAGCCCGTGAGACAGGTCAGGAGTGCAGAAGACTCGTGAGCACCAGCTTCTTCCTAAGAGCATGAGAACCTGGCCTCCAGTTTTTGCAAGCCAGGACAATAAAAACATTGCACAAGGTCTATGGCGGCTGCTCGTGCAGACTGTATAAATCCCACAGTCGTACCATCGCCCCTCACATCCATGTCCCCTCTGCTCCTCCTGCCTCTGACCCCAACCCTCTCTCGGTTCCTGCTTCTGTGCCCCCTCTACTCCTCTTTCCTTTGCATTTAGGTCTGGCTGCTTCCTCCTTGTCAGCCCACCCTGCAGGAGCACTGAGAGGGGAGCTGCTGAGAAATTTTCCACAGAACCCCACAGTGATAATTACGGGACCTGTACGTTATTGCTTTTGTAAACTGACCATCACAAAATTAGCACAACACTGTAACCCCTGGTAATTCATTTCTATAGGCAATTGCTATAAACTGAAGTGTTCTTTCAGTTTCTCTCTTTTGATTAACAGATCTTTTATAAACTCATGGTGGGGAGTGAACTGAGCTCAATGGAGAGATGCTGGTTTATCCTGCCTGAGAATCTGTTCCTAGATGAGTAGGGGTGGCATATTATCGACTGAATGAGCATCGGCCACTTTGTCAGAAAGTTGATGAATTGGACAGAACAAAGGCCTAAAGAGGAAACAAATCATTTATCAGGCTCATGCTTTTACCCTTTAATGCTTTCTAAGCAATGATAAACATCACCAGGGCTGGGGGAGGGGGCAAGTGGGGCAATTTTCCCCAGGCCCTGGGCCCCACAGTGGCCCCCAAGAGAATGTTGGAGGGTCCTCCCCTCCCTCACCTTCCCCAATCCCCCAGCGCCTCAGCGCACCGCGTCCAGGAGTGGCCCTGGACAGCGCTGCAGCAGAGTGGCTTGGATGGGGCCTGACCTCCTCTCCCTCGGTGTCACGTGGTAAGGGGGCGGGGCTGCGAGCTCAGGTCCCGTCGGAGCCCCACTCCCTTACCCCGTGGTTCTGAGCGGGAGGAACTCAGGTCCCACCACGGCATTGCTCTCCAGGGCCACTCTTGGAGGTGGTGCGCTGAGGCTCCAGGAGAGGTGGGAGTAAGCAGCATGGTAAGCCCCTCTGAGCTGGACACACACACCCCGACTTCATCTCGTCACAGCCCTGACTCCTAGCTCTGAGCCCAGACCCTCTGAGCCAGGCACCCCCCAACCTCCCTCCAGCCCTGACCCCTAGCTCCAAGCCCAGCCCCTCTGAGCAGGGCACCACCCGACCCAGAGCCCAATTCCCCACCCAGCCCTGGGCAACAGCAGCGACAGCCCCAGGCAGTGACAGCCCATTGGCACCAATTATCACCATCACCCAGCGACAGCCCATTATGTAATTGAAAATGTATTAAAGCATTTAATGTTTTTAAATAATGTATTTTGTGTATTTTCAAATTATTAAAAATTAATTTTTGAATGTATTTCACTGGCTATTTTTTACATTTTCTAATACATTACTATAGTATTGCAACTTTTTTTTTATGGAAGGGGCCCCCGAAATTGCTTTGCCCCAGGCCTCCTGAATCCTCTGGGCCACCACGAACATCACAGGGACAACTGCAGGACTTTCCCCAAAAGAATGCTGTCATATTAATTTAGCGTTGATCCACATTACCCACAGATCACTGTGGTTTAAGGTAGTTGATAGATATGGAACCCTTCTGCCTGGTGGAGCAACAAGGGCTGGGTTCAATATCTAAGGCAGAGGTGGGCAAACTATGGCCTGTGGGTCACATCCGGCACGTGGAAATCTCCTGCCCAGCCCCTGAGCTACTGGCTCGAAAGACTCACCCCCAGCCCCTTCCTGCTTTCCCCCCTCTCCCGTAGCCTCAGCTCACTGCACCACCAGCACAATGCTCTGGGTAGTGGGGCTGCAAGCTCTTGCCAGGCCAGGGTTCTGCAGCTGTCCTGCCCGACCTGGTGCTCTGTGCTGCACATGGGGTGGCTGGCTCCAGCCGAGTGTCGTGGCTGCCTGTCCTGGTGCTCTGAGCAGTGTGGCTGTAATGCTGCCAGCCACCGGTGCTCCAGGCAGCACGGTAAGGGGGCAGGTAGCAGGGGGGTTGGATAGAGGGCAGGAGAGTTTGGGGTGTGGTCAGGGGACAGGGGTGTGAATGGGGTAGGGGTGGTCAGAAGGCAGAGAACAGAGTGGTTGGATAGAGGGCAAGGGAGTTTGGAGGGGTGGTCAGGGGTGGGGGAGAGGATAGGGGTCGGTGTGGTCAGAGGGCAGGGAACAGGGGGTCGAATTGGGGAAGGGGTTCCGGGGTGGCAGTCAGGAAGGAGAGGGAGGGGTTGGATGAGGTGGCAGGGGGCAGTCGGGGCAGTGGTTCTGGGGGCAGTCAGGGAGAAGGGACAGTCAGAGGACAGGGAACAGGGGGTTGAATGGGGGCAGGGGTCCAGGAGGGGGCAGTCAGGAATGAGAGGGGGTTGGATGGCGCGGCGGGGGGCAGTCAGGACCGGGAGGTCCGAGGATGGTCAGGGGACAGGGAGGGATGGATGGGTAGGGATCCTGGGTGGGCCATCGGGGGCAAGAAGCAGGGAGGATCGGATGGGGGCAGGGTCCAGGCCAAGCCTGCGTGTTTGGGGTGGCACAACCTCCCCTAACCTGCCTGCCATACAATTTCGGAAACTCGATGTCTGTCTACTGTCCCCTGCTGGAGGGAGTGAGACTTTGCCTGCCATGTGTCTGTCTGTCTGCTGCCCCTGCTGGAGGGAATGAGACTTTGCCTGCCATGTGTCTGTCTGTCTGCTGCCCCTGCTGGAGGGAATGAGACTTTGCCTGCCATGTGTCTGTCCGTCTGCTGCCCCTGCTGGAGGGAATGAGACTTTGCCTGCCATGTGTCTGTCTGTCTGCTGCCCCTGCTGGAGGGAGTGAGACATGCTCAGAGTGGGTGTGTGACTTCCAGTTGCTCAGA
This sequence comes from Gopherus evgoodei, assembly GCF_007399415.2. Classification (NCBI taxonomy): domain Eukaryota; kingdom Metazoa; phylum Chordata; order Testudines; family Testudinidae; genus Gopherus; species Gopherus evgoodei. The sequence goes on along the minus strand of NW_022060005.1, from coordinate 4,591,653 downwards.
CAGGTATGGGATTTTTTATGGGGGGGTGAATGTGTATGATACTCTGTGTGCATGCTAACCCCCACCCAGAGGTGTATATATCTTAGTGCTAGGTGAGAGATTTCTCTACAAACAGCCCCTATGCCCTACCTCACAGGGGCTGCATCTCAGCACTGGGTGAAGGACCTCAATAAAAACAGCCCCTGCACCCAGTTCCAGAAATGGGTGTATCGCAGCGCCGGGCAAGACTCCTGTATAAACAGTCCCTGTGCCTGCCCCCATAAGTGGTTGTATCTCAATGTCCAGTGAGCAATCCCTGGATAAGCAGTTACCTCACCCTAGAGGTGGCTGCATCTCAGCATGAGGTGAGGGATCCCTGCATAAGCAGCCACCACGCCCCACTCCAGGATCAGCTGCATCATTTCCTATGACATGGCAGACTTTACCCATAATCCCTCATCTCCTTTCCCATCTCCCTCTCATTCCAAATGGAGTCTTAGAATCGCTCTATGGAACAGGATTTCATCCTGGTTGCTTTCCCTGGGAGTCGGTGTGGTCACTTCCTCCTCTCTGGCTTCTTCACGGCCCTCTATGCACTCGTCCTGGCTGGGAACCTCACCATGCATCAGGACCCCATCTTGCCCAGCTCCCCATGCAGGACTGGTGCTACCATTTAGGCAGACTAGGCAATCGCCTATGGTGCCAGGATTATTGAGGGGGCAGCATTTTGCCGGGAAGGCGGCAGGCAGCTCCGGTTGACGTGCTGCAGTCATGCCCGTGGAGGGTCCGTTGGTCCGCGGCTCCGGCAGAGCTGCTGCAGTCATGCCTGTGGATTGTCGGTTGCTCCCGCGGCTCTGGTGGACCTCCCGCAAGCATGCCTGTGGCAGCTCCACCAAAGCCACGGACCAACGGACCCTCACCAGGAATGCCTGAGGCAACTCCACCGGAGCCACGGGATCAGCACGGGGGGCGGCGAAATGGCCGTCCGCCTAGGGCGCCAGAAACCCTGGCACCAGTCCTGTCCCTGTGTACACCCTGCTGGCGAACATCTCCTGAGCAGATACCTGCCACATCATATCCATGGTGCCACAGATGCTCTCCAGTCTAGTGTGCCCCATGACACAAATCATAGATGCATAGATTCTGAGGCCAGAAGGGACCGGCGTGACCATCTCATCAGACCTCCTGCATAACACAGGCCATGGGATTTCCCCAAAATAATTTATAGAGCAGATCTCCCTCCATGCCTGCTGCCTCCAGTTCTACTACTTCTTCTCACTGGGCCTTGGATAGGTACCTAGCCATCTTCCACCTCCCAGCATTACCCCATCCTCAGGTGCCACTGACTCTGCTGAGCCCTGGGGGCCTACTGCTGGGTCTCTGGCTTCCTGCAGTACCTCCTGCCTGTGGTTCTGGTCTCCAGGTCATCCTACTGGGAGTCAAAGGTAATCAGTCACTTTCTGTGTGACCCAGAGCTACTGCTCGCTTGGCCTGCTCTCTGGTGGGACATGCTCAGATCCCGGGCTTCGATCTCATCTTTGCTGTGGTCCTGGGCACCTTCCTCTTCTCTATGTCCTCCTACAGGCTGGGGGTGGCTGCTCTGCTGAGGACACGTGGCCAAGAGGGGTGGCTCAAGGGGTTCTCCCTCCATGTTTCCCCGTGATCGCCATCTTCACCAAAAGAGCTTTGGGTGGTCTTTGCTGACAACTAAGAACTCACTGGCTGTCATGGCTGCTGTGGGGTGTACATATGGAAAATATATTAAGAGTTGTGTAGCATGTAGAACATTGTGTTCCAAAGCTGCTGGAAGTGAAACCAGTCACCTGGGGTGGGGGAATTCTCTGAGCTAACTTAGCCATGAATGAGAACAATTGACAGCTTTCCACCCAGCCCAGCCAAGTGGTTACAGTCTAGACAAGGTGAAAGATTAGGCCTTTACAAAGCACAGAAGTGTCCAAGTAAAGGACCTTGAATATGGGGACCATTGGGACGAACTGAAGTTGATGAAGTGTCCTGGTGATGAAAAGAGAGAAAAGGTCTGGAACTATATAACAGGAGAAAGATGGGCAGAAGACACGATCTGTTAGGTAGGCAATGCTCTGCCAGAGTGAGCATCTCATGGCAAGTGGATCCCAGCTCTCTCAGCTGGACAAGTGCTATACGGACCGGCCACTGAGTGAGAAATGAGACAGGAGAGGAACTCGTTAGTCAGTAGGGTCCCTAGATGGAGTTTTATATTTGTGTTTTATCTGTAACCATGCTTCCAATCCTTATACTGGCTTCTGTTTGAGTCTTTATCTTAAGCTTTGTCAAACAAACATCTCTTTGGTTTTACTATAGGCACGACTAAGCCGTGTGTTAAAGGAAGTGTTGAATTGAAGTGAAGCTAGTGAATGGGGGTCGCTGCTTCAGGGAGGCAGGGGATCTGTATGGACTGTGGATGTGCAGAGGTCGAGGGACTGGGCATTCGAGTATAGCCCAGTGAGATGGGCAAACAGGTTGGATGAACCCGTTCCCCCGGGACAGAGCAGGACTCTGGGGGTAACAATCTCCAGAGATATAGGCCCAGGTTGTCTCTGCCCTGCCCCACTTAGGGAGCTGAAGGAGTAGGGGTGCAAATTGCCAGCCTACAAAGGGGAAGTGCAGGGTTCTCAGAGCGGGGCGCTTGTATTGCCAGCAGCTGGTAGGCTGGGGAGAATTTCCCCGACTGGGCACAGACGAGGCTCCCTGGAGCTGTAAGCAGTCTGTAACTATTCACCCTGTGTCCCTTAGGTAACCCCCGACAGGGTCACAGCATCTGATTTAGGTGAAAATGAGAAATCTAGAAAATCACCATTTGTTTGCTCTGGTTATGGGGGTGAGGCAGTGAGTTCAGGATTAGGGTTAGGGTAAGGGTTGGACTTCAAGTTACTGGGCCTTCATCCCACTCTGTCTAGTTCCTCCAGCCAGCCCCCTCACTTCTCCCCTCCAACCAGCCAGGCCTCTCATCCCCACTCCATCCAGCCCCCCGGCTCAGCCCTTATCCCCACTCCATCCAGCCCCCAGCCAGGCTCTCACCCACCAACTGGGTCCCTCACTCCAACTTCATCCAGCCTGCCCAGCTGGGCCTCTCATCCCCCAGCCAGGCCCCTCACCCTACCTCCTTCCAGGAGGAGGCTGAGATCTCAGCTGTGGGTTTTCACACACAGCTTTATTTTTGCTTTGCTTCTTCCATGTCTGCTGCACTGTTCTGCTGTCTGCCCGAACCTGCTCCAATCATTAACCTGGCCATGCACAAACTCAGGCTGGAAATTGGTGTCTAACCAGCAGAGGAGGGAGCTTCTGCAATAGCCTCACAATAGGAGTTGTTGGTGGAGCAACCTCATTGGGTTTGAGGGAGAGATAGAGAAATGTACGAGTGTGATTGCATGATGAGGCTTCCCTTTTTTTTGGCTCTGTATCTTACCATCAGAGGGGAGAGTTTCTGCAACAGCCCACAAGAGATGTCATTGCCAGTTAATGAGTTCAGCTAAAAACCAGTTTGAAACAGTTCACCCTTATTTCCAGTCTTAATCCAGATAAGATTTCTAACCTCCTTTCTCCCCAAGGCCTTTCCTCCCTAACTTCTCCTCTTCTTCTTGCTGACCAACAGTTTTTCCTTTGCACCTGGGCTCACATAGGCCCTGCTTCTTGAGATAATACTGGTACCTGAGGTGGGAAGGGTTTTTAGCTGAAGTCAGTAATTGGCAATGACATCACTTGTTTGTTGAAGGGTATAAAATAAAATCTTAAAAGCTTAATTCCTAATACCTGCTGTCCACATTGGAGCTGACCAATATGGATCTAAGTACCTTGGGTTTAGCCCATTTGTAAATATCTTGATCAAATGTTTATAAATGCTTTGTTACTGTTTGGATGTAGTAAATTGCTTATTTTTAGGCTTTTTAAGCATGTTTTTGAGCACTGTATTTGGTCTTTGGATGTAATAAAGGAATTTATGGTTAAATTAGTGTTGTGATATTATTGTGCATAAATAATAATAATTCTAACATCCATTCAATTCCAATGACTAATTAACATGGTGGGAAAAGGCACTCTGTTTTAAAATTCATCCCCTGCCATCTCTTCGATTCAGATATTAGTGCTCGCAATAAACATCCCCCAGTTCTCCCAGTAATTATCCAGTAAAACCATCTCATTGCCCCAGTATAACTCAAGCTGTGAATTTAAACCAATATAGTTAAATGAGTGCAAAGGGTTGTGTGGATGTTCTTAATTCAGTTTAAACCAGATTACTCTGGTTTAGTTTAAATTGATTAGGAATAGGTGTATGCTAACCTGAAATCAGCTAAGGTTACATTAAATTATACCAACAACCTTAACCCAGTGGTGAGCTCCAGCTGGTTCGCAGAAACCGGTTGTTAAATTTAGAAGCCGTTTTAAAACCGGTTGTTCCAGGACAACTGGTTCTAAAAAGCTTTTAAATTTAACAAAGGCTTGGGCAGCTGTTCACCCGGCCCCCGGCCCCAACTCACCTCCCGCTCTCCCCTGAACACTCTGCCCTCCTTCTCCTCCCCCTCCCCTGCTTCCCGCAAATTAAATGTTTGCAGGAAACCTGAAACAAGGAGCAGGCAGGTAAGCTGGGTGTGAGGGGGGGACGGCACGTGCGGCCCAGTCCAGCTCCACCTGGCCCTGGCTGAGCGCCCCAGCCTGGTCCTGGCCAAGCACCCCCGGGGGAGTTGGGCCTCATGGCGCCAGTCATGGTCCCAGCGGAGCGGACCCAGTCCTGGCCCCAGACAGTGTGGTATGGGGACAGGGAGCAGAGAGGAGGTGTTCGGTGGATTGTGGGGGGGGCGTGGATGGGGTCAGGGGCCAGTCAGAGGGCAGGGAACAGGGGGATTGAATGGGGGCAAAGGTCCCAGGGGGCAGTCAGGAAGGAGCAGGGGTTGGATGAGTGGTGGGGGGTAGTCAGGGACAGAGAAAAGGGGTGGTTGGATGGGGAAAGGGTCCCAGGGGGCCATCAAGAACAAGAGGAGGGGTTGGATGAGGTGACGAGGGGCTGTCAGGGGACAGAGAAGGGGGGGATAGGTCAGGGGTCCTGGAGGGGGTTTCAAGGAACATGAGGGGATGGATGAGGCACGACCCCCTGGGAGGGGCATGACCCCTTCGTGAGGTGAGGAGGAGGGAACCTGTTGTTAATATTTTGGCAGCTCATCACTGCCTTAACCCCCACCCGTAACCCTACTCCAACATTAAACCTACCCCTATCCTCCCCCTGCCAATAACCCTTAATCTTAATATTAAGATTAATGGTTATGATCACCCTACACTTAAAGATAACACCATACTCTAACTCCCACTCCCACCCTAACCTTTATGGTCCCTAAGCTAACCTTTAAATTTAACCCAACGCATAACCTTTTCTTCTAAAACTAATACAACCTTATCTCCAACATAATCTTTAAACCTAACTATTAATCCTTAACTATTAACCATCAAACTTAACTGTTAACCTTAACTCTAAATCAAACTCTAACATTTTACCACAGATACAACCTTAACTCTAACCATATCTGTAGCCCTACTGTTAACAGCAATGCTAGCCCTAAATCAAAATCTAGCATTGTACGCCTGCTATAACATCAATCATAACCATAAACCTAACCTTGCTGTTAACGGCATTGCTAACAGTAAGTCAAAATCTAGCGCTATACCCGTTATACCCCTATCCCTAACCTTATTTTTAACGGCAACACCAACCATAAATAAAAATCTAGCATTATACCCCTGCTGTATTCTTAATCCTAGCTATAACCATAACCCTACTTTAACTGTAATGCTAATCTAAATAAAAAACTAACTCTCTACTCGATATACCCTTAACCCTAAACATATCCCTGGCACCAGCCCCAACCCTAAAAATTAATCCTAAATGTAATATAAATGCTCACCCTACTGCTAAAGCTAAAACTATACACTAACGCTTACTCCTAACCTTTAGCCTCAATCTTATCTCTTTAAGTATAACCGTAAACACTAATCTTAACTTTCGACACTGAATCTAACCCTTAAACTCAACCCTACCATTGAATTCTCACCCTAACACAATCTTAACCTTGAACAAGTGTTAGGGTAATACTAACACTTACCCTACCAATAACCCTCCTTATTAAACTTCAGGTTAACAGTTATGCTCACGCTACAGCTGAAGATAATGCTATGCCCTAACCCTAACCCCAGTCCTAACCTTTATGGTCCCTGATCACATTTAGGCTTGGCAGAATTTTTTTTTTTTTAATAATTTAGATGAATGAGATCAATGTTTATTTTTAAGCATTTCCCTGCTTTTTATCAATTTAAATGTTCACAGTTGTGGGAAATTATAGAGGGAGAGTCAGATAATAATTATTTAAGTCCAGTAGATGATGGGATTCAAAAAGTCAAAGCTTTATGACCGCTGCATAATTATCGGCAGCATGTGCTCCGGTAATGCAGGCACCAGCTGTTTTAGCAGAACTGTGAATACATGCTTTATGCAGCATTCATTATGGCCTAAGTCATTAAGGTGTGACTACAACAAGTTCTCAAGCTACACTTTTCTTACGTTGCCTATATGTAAATTTCAGTGATTACCAGTGGAAACAGGGCCGGCTCCAGGCACCAGCTTAGCAAGCAGGTGCTTGGGGCGGCCACTGCGGAGAGGGGAGGCACATCCAGCTATTCGGTGGCAATTGGCGGAGGAGCGAAGGACCTCCTGCAGAATTGCCGCAGATCGCGGCTTTTTTGTTTGTTTGTTTGTCTGCCTGGGGTGGAAAAGCCCCTGGAACCGGCCCTGAGTGGAAATATTTTGTCTTTAGTTTGTGTGTGCCTGGTGAAATTGATATTTACCGATCAAAACTGAATCCTTCCAAACCTACCTAAATCAAACCTTTACATTGAACCCTGACCCTTAACTCTAACCCTAACACAACCTTAACACTAACACTTTAACCCTTCTCTATTAACCATGAAACTTAATTCACCTTAACTCTAACACAAACACTAAATCTTGCTGTACTCCCACCAATAACCCTCACCCTTGACCTTCAAGTTAACTGTTATGCTCATCCTACACTTGAAGATAACCTATACTCTACCCCCAACCCTAACCTTAACCCTAACCTTTAAAGTCCCTCATCTTACATTTTGTGGGAGATAATTTTAATGTTGTACATCTTCCTGTGGCCGGATAACCTGTTAGCATTTCTGTTCTGTGCATTGATCCGCAGCAGGTGAGCCAATTAATAGCCAATTTCCACCATCATTACTCTTCAGGCTTTGGACTCTCCTTTCACCCGTTCAGTTCCCACCCCTGCTTTATCCCTGTCATGCATTCAGTGTGACCCTGTGGTATCTTGGCAGATCTTGCTGTGGTGCTGCTCGCATGATTGTTGTATGCATGGATTTGCAGCCATCTAGTGTGCTGCTGGCATACGTCTCCCGTATTTCTCCCTCTTGGATATTACCCCCACTGATTCTGCCTTTGGAGAAAGCCTGATTTTGCTTTGCAAATTTCACTCTGCAGATGTGCTCAGAGCTGTAGCGGTCTAGTGCAGAGGTTTTCAAACTTTTTTTCTGGTGACCCAGTTGAAGAAAATTATTGATGCCCGTGACCCAATGGAGCTGGAGATGAGGGATGTGGGAGTGGCTGAGGGCTTGGGCAGAAGGTTGGAATATGGGGGTGATGGAAATGGAATGGGCTGAGAATGAGGGGTTCAGGGTGTGGGATGAGGCTCTGGGCTGGGCCAAGGGGTTGAAGTGTGGGAGGGTGTTAGGTCTGTGGGCTGGGGGTCCAGGCTCTGAGGTGGGTCCAGGGATGAGGGGCTTGGGGTGGAAGAGGGGGCTCTGGGCTGGAACAGGGGGTTGGGGTGCAGGAGGGGGTCAGGGTTCTGGGCTGGGGGTGCAGGCTTTGGGGTGGGGCTGGACTGAGGGGTTTGGGGTACAGGAGGGGGCTATGGGTTTAAGGGGGCAGAGGGCTGGGGTGCAGGTTTACCTTGGGCAGCCCTCGGTCGGCTGTGCAGCGGAGGTGCTAAAGCAGGCTTCCTGCCTATCCTGCTACCGCTTACTGCTCTGTGCCCCGGAAGCAGCCAGCAGCAGGTCTGGCTCCTAAGCAGACGTGCGCAAGCAGCTCTCGCCCTCAGGCACCACCCCCTTGATCTCCCATTAGCTGGTTCCCGGGCAATGGGAGTACGGAGCCGGTGCTCGGGGTGGGGGCACTACATGGAGCCCCATGGCCCCCCCACCTGGAGCTGGACCTGCTGCTGGCCACTTCCAGGATGCAGCGCGGTGTCAGAACAGGTAGTAACAAGCCTGCCTTAGTCAGGTGGCACTGCCGATGGGACTTTTAATGGCCCAGTCGGCAGTGCTGACGAGAGCCACCAAGACCCACTGCCTTCCATTCTGTGACCCAGTACTGGGTCGTGACCCACAGTTTGAAAACCACTGGTCTAACCAGTTGCTAGTGGAATTTCCACTGTCATACTTCTTTGTCTTTGCACTTTCCAATTTTCATGCCTAGTTTATGGTCTCTGATTTTGCAGTGGGTGAGAGTCTGTGGCAGCTTTGCGCATCCTGCTGCGGCCTGGGATTTTGCTGGTTCCAGGGCTCCATGCATGGATCTCTAGTGATGCCAGCATCCGGCGGTTTCATGCCTGAAGTGGATCCCTCCGCAGGTGGGGAGGTGGGAGCAACTGAGGCTGTGGCTTTGATCCTTTAGTAATAACAAATCGCTGGCTCAAACCAAGTTCTGTCCATCCCGTAGCTCTCCAAGGGCTTTACAAAGGAGGTCGGAATCATTATCCTCATTATCCTCATTTTAGAGATGTGGAAACTGAGGCAGGGAGAGACCTTTTCCATTCCATGAAAGCACCGTGGGAATGTGGGGACTTGGGCTGACCCACAGCTTGTGTCCCGCGGGAACCTATGGAAGTGCGGAGGTCAAGGGCTCCCCCTGCTGGTCAGCACAGAGCAGTGCTGGTGCCGGAGTCCCATCAGTGCCTGGGAAGGAGCTGTCCAGCAATGCTCCATGGATGGATCTCTGCAGCTGTGCAATGGCTTGTCTCCATGAGGGTGACTCCGCCTGTTCGTCTGTTTGTCCTCAGGGAGCCTGACAACCCCCAAAACCCTGCAAGAGATGCAGGTTCCCCTGATAGACAGAGACACCTGCAACACCCTCTTCAACACCAGCTCATACCCAGACGACCCTCAAGGGATCGATCCCATCAAGCACAATATGATCTGCGCAGGGTGTCCGCAAGGGGAGAAAGATGCATGTCAGGTGAGACCTTGTATCCGATTCCCTGACTCCCTCCCCTACACCAGGCAATCCCAGATCAGAGCCAGTGCCCCCCAGAAGGGAACAGGCCTCGTATCCCATTCCCCAACCCCCGAAGCCAGCCAGTCCCTGGCAGTGAGGCTGGGGCAGAGCTGGCTCCCCCTAGAGGATATATCAGGAATTGACTCCAATGGTTCTGCCATCTGCAGAGTGACTCTGGGGGGCCCTTGGACTGCGAATGGGACAGCACGTGGCTTTTGGCCAGGGTGGTGAGCTGGGGCATGGAATGCGTGCACCCCAGCTGCCTGGAGGTCTACATCCTGCTGCCCCACTACACCGACTGGATCCAGGACTATGTCTCCACTGTACCCTCCAAAGACCCTGGCATGTCCGTCATGCAGTGCAACAGTGCCGGTGCTAGCCTGTTGGGGGCCCTAAGAAATATTTTGGGGCCCTCCCCCACCCACACTACATTAAACTAGGGAAAGCGGATAGGGGGCCCCCTTGGATTGCTTGGGGCCCTAAGTCATTGCTTAGTCTGCTTGTGCCTTGTGCCCACTCTGCCTGCCATGCTTCTCCTAGCTGCAGTTGTTCCCATGATCCTGTGAGATGCACTCCCCCCATGCCCCAGCGCATCCCTCCAGGTCCCCATCAAAGCCCCTCCAGATGGGAGTTCAGTTCATCACTGCCTAGGATGGGTGCCTGTGTAAACACTGCTAATGCTAATGAGGGTGCAAAGGGTCCTGATTTCCTCCAGCAGGAGGAGCAGGGTCACATGCACATGCACACATGCACGCACACATGCATGCACATGCATGCACACACGCAAGCACACAAGCAGTCAAGCCCTAGCCTCCCTCTCCCACTTGCTTCAATGCCAGATTGTGTCCTTATATCCTTCCATTCTCCACCCCCGCCTCTTTATCCCTCCTCTCCTCGGTGCCAAAATACCTCCTTGCTTTCAGGAAGGTGCTGTTATTTCCTTTCTCTTCACTCTCTTTAATTATCTTTCTTCAGCAGCTCCACTTCTCTGTCCTGTTTTTCCCTTTCCATCTTCTCTGCCTCAGTTTCCCCACCACACACCTGGACACCCTGCAAGATACTGCCACCACATTGGCTTGAGGGGGGACCCCATCCTCATAGCCTCATTACCATGTGTGCTGCTGCATCAGCTGCTGCTCCATTGCCCCATCAAGCCTCTGATGCAATAAGCTTGTGCCTGGGAGAATGGGGGGTAGAGCCGGCATGAACAGACCCTGGGTAAGCCCATGGAGATAGGAGGACATGGTGAATTAGCCCTGCAGTGCCCCCATCTGGCTGTGCTGAGAAATGCAGACAGTGACTTGTGGAAAATCGACCACACTGTTGAATTTAGATCAGACAGCCCAAGGCTCTTTTATTGATTACAAGTGTGCACACAGGGAGAGACAGCGTTTGCCTACACAGAGAGTCGGCTGCTCTGCATATTACAAATTTTACTAAGCTTTTAAAGCTTAAAACCGCAAAGCGTCACTCAGCAATACATCCTTATTTGGCACTTACATTGCCAATTCTGCAAGCCATAGCAACACACAATTGATAATTTCCTTATATGGATCATCTGTTGCAAAGCCAACAGCATTCTGTCACAACCATCCTGTTTTTCTGTTCTGGAGGTCAAGTGGGCCTAACTGTTCTGTGACCTTAACTTGCGGCTACCTTAAGCAAGCAATTTATTGCTACAATACAACCCACAAAGCTGCAATGGCTCCCCCAGGGCTCCCCCTTGTCCCCAGCTAGTACTTTTCCAGACAGTGTATCTGTGTAAACACGTTTTAGGGAAGTTAGGGTTAGTACAGCGAAGGGCTTGGCCTGTAAAATCTTGATAACTGAAAAGTCCCTGTTCTGGGGCGGGAGGGAATAACAGAAAAGCCCCTGTTGTGGAGGGGATTTTATTTTCCCTATCGGTGACCAACCCAATCCCCAGGATAATTTAAGTCCCCCTCCATCCCTTAGGGGTCTGGGAGGATTAGAACCCATGGCAGGGATTGTGCTAAAAAGCATAGCTACAAGGGATTAGTGTGGTCCTCCAATCTAGCCTCATCCCTAGTACAGCCCAGATGGCTCAACTTAGATCTCCCTCCCTCCAGCCCATATGTGTTGAACTAGCACATGACTCTTAGAAAGGGTGTCATAAATATAGAGAGAAGGGTAGCGTAAAATCCCTCCTTGGCAGCTGTACAGAATTGCTTACCTGTAAGGGATTAAGTAGGTCAATTAACCTAGTTGACACCTGTCCAGAAGGACCAATGAGGAAACAAAATACTTTAAAATCTGCAGGCTGGGGGAGAGTTTTTGTTTGTGCTCTCTTTTTGTTGTTCTCTCTCTGGATGGAGGGAGAAGCCAGGCAGGTACAACATCTGAAAATATGCCTGGAATAATCCATCTAAAATCACAGCAATTGTAAATAAGGCAAGGAAATGTGTTAGATTATCTTTTGTTTTAGCTTGTGAACTTTCCTATGCTACAGAGGTTGTTTTCCTCCTGTTTTTGTAACTGTGAAGCTGAGCCAGAGGGGAATCCTCTGTGTTTTAAATCTTTTTATTAATCTGTAAAGTTACTTTCCATTCTGATTTTGCAGGTGTGATTCTTTTACTTTTTCTTTATAAATAAAGTTCTTCTTTTAAGAACCTGATTGATTTTCAGTGTCTGGAAGACAAAGGGTCTGGTTTGTGCTCATATTGCTAACCAATTCATTGGTATATTATTCTTAAGCATCCCCAGGAAAGGGGTAATGGGGCTTGGGGGGGATATTGATGCCAAGTGACCCTTCCCTGAAATTTTGTGTAAATCACTTGGTAGTGGCAGCAATACAATCCCAGGACAAGGAAAGGTTTTGTGCCTTGTGGAAGTTTTAACTTAAACTGGTAGAAATAAGCTTAGGGGGTCTTTCATGTGGGCACCCATATCTGTACCCCCAGAGTTCAGAGTGTGTGTGTGGGGACCCTGACAAAGGGAATCCTCTATCCAAGCCCTACCTGCTAGGTGAGCTAGTGTGTGTCTGTCACAAAGGGAACATAACACCCCATATCTGGTAGCTGTGAGGTCATAGGGGTCTAAGTCTGTTAATGGCTATTAGCCAGGATGGATAAGGAATGGTGTCCCTAGCATCTGTTTGTCAGAGGGTGGAGCTGGATGGCAGGAAAGAGATCACTTGATCATTGCCTGTTAGGTTCACTCCCTCTGGGGCACCTGGCACTGGCCACTGTAGGTAGACAGGACACTGAGCTGGATGGACCATTGGTCTGACCCAGTATGGCCGTTCTTAGGTCTTGAACCCCAGTCCGCAGAGGACCTGGGAACAATCACACTCTGGTCTTCCAGCAAGTAGTTTGCAGTGAGTGTTAGGACTGGGGGCCATGAACCCCGATGTGGGTACAATCTCCACCCCTGCGCTCTCTCAGCGAGAGCGCTACGGCTCCTGATTCGGCTGTGGCTCTCTGAACCTGACCTCCTGGTGTTCTTGGTAACAGACCCTTGATTCCTGCCATTGGTTTCTCTCTTGAGTCTCACTTCTGGCATTCGAGCCTGGCCTGGTTCCTCTGGCCCATGCCTAGTGCTAAACTCTAGGCTGCCCACTCCCCGGCCTTTACAGCAGCTGCGCTAGCATGGGTCACTTATAAAGGGAATCGAGGGGTTCCCCATCCAGCCCATATGTAATAGTTGAGCTGGCATGTGGTTCTAGAAGGGGAATTGACTCTTAATTTCAATACTCCAAGCAACAGAGAGTCAATGAACTTCCCCCACATAGGAATTTCCCCCAGAGATTAATGCTTCTAAAGTGTTAATCAAAATGAAAAGATTAAAAAGTGTGGAATGAAAAGCACTCTGCTCACTCAATTTATCTGATGTGTGTATTAGGTTTCTCTGGTACTGATGGAGATACCCTCCCCCCATCGGGCTGGGCACTGCAAAGACACATAGGGAAAGACAGTCCCTGGGTACCTGGGGAAAGAGTAGAGCCCAGGGGAGGAGGAGGTATGAGGGGCAGAAGGGGATGTGGGGATACTCCTTCAGAAATGTCCATCTGTGCAGAGATACCCATCTGGCACCAAGAAGCAGCCACCTCTGGGGCAGGCAGCTGGAGAACAGCCACACAGCGAGGTCTCACAGGAATGGCTCACCCAAGGCTGAGATGGAGCAAGGGATTCAAAGTGGGAATGAGTGAGTCACAATTTGGCCTGGACACAGGGATTCAAGCCCTGGCTCCTGGGAAAAGGGCCAGGGGATTTACAGCTATTTTATATGTATCTCGAGAACAGGTTTTAAAAAACTAAAGATTTAAAAAGGAAAGACCGTGCAGAAAGACAGAAGTATATTATACACAGATTTTGCAGACTGAACAGTGTTGGTTCAGAAACAGATCTGGTGGAATTGGTAGTGGCCCCCTACCCTGAGGTCTTTTCTAACCCTGATATTCTGTGGTTCTGACCTTAACGGGAGAGTGCCTGAGGCAGTAGATCCAGCTGCAAAACATGTGCTTGGAGGTAGTAGGACTTGGTGAGTGGTAGGTTTGGCCTGGCATGTGTTATTTGACAGTTCCTTTGTTCTCTGTGTACAGACTGGGGAGCTGGGCTGTAGGACTCTGACAAAGCCCTGGGAGTTTTATCAGCCCAGCTGTTTGAAGTCTCTTGAGTAGCTGTCATAAACAGATAGCTAAGGGTTAATGTTGTTTTACCTGTAAAGGGTTAACGAAGGGAACCAAACACCTGACCAGAGGACCAATCAGGAAACAAGACTTTTTCAAATCTGGGTGGAGGGAAGTTTTGAGTGTGAGTCCTTTGTTCTGTGTCTTGGTTTGGTGACCCTCTCAGCTCTGAGAGTGATCTCTCTATCTCCAGGCTTTCTAATCTTCTGTTTCCAAGTTGTAAGTACAAGGATACTAAGACAATAGGTTTATATTGGTTTTTTTTGTATTTACATGTGTGTAGTTGCTGGAATGTTTTAAATTGTATTCTTTTTGGATAAGGCTGTTTATTCATTTTTTCTTTTAAACAATTGACCCTGTATATTGTCACCTTGATACAGAGACCATTTTATGTCTTTTTCTTTCTTTTTATATAAAGTTTTCGTTTTAAGACCTGTGGATTTTCTTTTAGTGGGGGCTCAAGGGGATTGAGTCTGCAGCTCCCCAGGGAATTGGTGGGAGGAAGAAGACAGGGGGGAAGAGAGAATCTCTTTGTGTTAGATTTACTAAGCCTGACTTTGCATACCCTCTGGGTGAGGGGAGAGAGATATTGATCTCTCGGTACTTGTGTTTCAAGGACTTGAAGCAGGGAATATCCTAGAGTACCCAGGGCGGGGAAATCTGGGAGGAGGTAAAGAGGGGGAAGGGAAGTGGGTTATTTCCCTTTGTGGTGAGACTCAGGGCATCTGAGTCTTGGGGTTCCCCAGGGAAGGTTTTGGGGAGAACAGAGTGAGCCAGACACTGGAATTCTGGCTGGTGGCAGCGATATCAGATCCAAGCTGGTAATTAAGTTTGGAGGTTTCATGCTAGCTTCTCATGTTCTGAACTCTAAGGTTCAGATCTGAGTAGGAGAGTTATGACAGTAGCCAATTGCACCCTGGAGATGAGGGGTGGAGCAAAGCAGGGCAACTTGCTATAAAACATCACTTGCTAGATGAACTTGAGAGCTGCAAACAGAGGCAACTCTTAGGGGAGTTTGGAGCACGGGAGTGGAGAGAGGTTTCCTTCCAGGTGCAGCACTCTGTGTGATATCAAGGCAGCCAGCAATGGGACAGCAGTGGTGACCAGCAACAGACATGGCATGTTCCCTTCCCTGCCTGAAGAGATTTCTTGTGCATGTTGGTGGCTGTGCTGGGGGGGAGAAGGTTCTTTGATTATAGGGAAAATTGATAAGGGAAGCCAAGGGACACAAGGAGAAATCTATGGCCAGCAGAATTAAGGGCAATAAGAAGGAATTTTAAAAATGTTTTATGAGCAATAAGAATCCTGACAATGGTATTGGTCCATTACTAGACGAAAATGGTAGAATTATACATAATAATTCAGAAAAGCCCAAAGCATTCAATAAATATTTCTATTCTGCATTTGGGTGGGGAAACTGATATAGTCTCGTCATATGGCAATGACATCACTCTTTCCATTCTTCTATTATCTCTGGAGAATGTTAAACATAAACTACAAAAGTTAGAAACTGGGTACAAGCAACCAATATCAATTTTAATATGGTCAAATGTAAATATATCCATCTTGGAACAATGAATGTCGGCCATCCTTAAAGGATGGGGGACTCTCCTGGGAAGCAGAGACCCTGAGAGAGATTTGGGGCTCGTGGTGGATAATCAGCTGAACATGAGCTCCCAGTGCAATGCTGTGGCCAAACCAGCTAATGTGATCCTGGGATGTATAAACAGGGAAATCTCTAGTGGAGGCAGAGAGGTTATTTTATCTCTGTATTTGGCACTGGTGCAACCATTGCTTAACTACTGTGTCCAGCACTGGTGCCCATAATTCAAGAATTATGTTGATACATTGGAGAAGATTCAGAGAAGAGGCCTGACAATGAAAGAAGGATTAGAAAACCTGCCTGAGAGTGATGGACTCAGAGAGCTCCGTCTATGTAGCTTAAGAGAGAGATGATTACGGGGTCTCTTGGTCACCGTCTATAAATACCTACACGGGGAACAAATATTTAATAATGGGCTCTTCAGTCGAGCAGCTCCAATGGCTGCAAGTTGAAGGGAGACGAATACAGCATGGAAAGAAAGTATAAATTTTTCACAGTGAGAATAATTAACCATTGGAACAATTCACTGAGGGTCGTGGTGGATTCTGCACCCCTCTGACAAGTTTTAAAGCAAGACTGGCAGTTGTTCTGAAAGCTCTTCCCTAGGAGTTATTTGGGGGCAGGTCTCTGGCCTGTGTTATACAAGGGGTTAGACGAGATTATCACAGTGGTGTCTTCTCACTTTAGAATCTATGAACCCCCAGGATAACCGTACCCCCATTACAACCTGAGCTCTGCTGGGGCACTGTCCTTGGCCAACTGTTCTTGATGCATTCAGCTGCTAACAAAAGAGGGAAATGAACATCACTCCGGGCTTCTCCCCAATAACCTGGGAGGTTGCACTTTTTTATTTGGTTTTATAGGGTGCCTGCGCTGGGGCAAATTCAGGCAGAGCAGAATCAGACCGGTCATGCCCTAATCGCCTGTTGATTTTGGAAGCAGAGTCGTAACTAGGCATTGCAGCGCCCAGGGCGAACAAGCATAGTTGCGCCCCTACAGCGGGGTGGTCACCCGCTCCTGCCCTGAAGGGCTTGAAGCCAGCCCTGGGAGAGGGCTGGGGCTGCGAGCTAAAGGCTCACTGATTGGGGAAGCTGCTGCAGCTGGCCCTATAAAAGCTAGCGAAACCAGGAGCTGACGGGACTTTCCCTTTAGCTCTTGAGAGAGATGGGCCTGGCTGCCTGCGAGCTGAGCAGGGTACCTAAAGTGGAGCAGGGTTGGGGGAAAGCTAAAGGAGCTGGGGGAGCTCCAGCCTGGAAACCCCCCCAGGCTGCAGGCCTTGTTAAAGGCTGGAAGAAGTACTGGGGTTGCAGGGGGCAGCCCAAGGGTAAGCAGAGTCAGCAGGTCCAACCTCCCCTTGCTGATGATGAGTGGCTGATACTGCAGTCTGCCCCAGTGAATGAGGGCTAGATGGTGACTGGCAGAAGCCAAAGACTGAGGCGAGGTGAGATAGGAGGGGTTCCCTGGGGAGGGGAGACCCAGTGAGACTGTAGTGTACTGCAGGGGGAAGCACCCCAGCCCGAAAGGGGCACTGGGTGGTCCAGGAGGGACTTGGGACCCAGCAGGAACCGGGGCACCGGCCTGCAGAAGGTGCTCCTGAGTTGAAGAGCTAATTCCCAAGATGACTGACAGGAGGATCTGCAGGGGTGAGTCACTGCACCGTGACAGCACCCTAGAGGCAACATATGGAGGGAACCAAATTTCTGCCTTCCATCAAGCACAGAGGTTTTCAAATTTTTGCCAGCAGATTAGAGGTTGGTGGGAGCTGCCGGGCCCACTCGGGCCCCAGGGTCTCCATGCTGTGGGAGCTCTGGTGCTGGTTGGCTGCCTTGATGAGCTCTTGCCTCTGCCCTGACGGAGGCCGGCACTGGCTGGTGATGCCCCCTGGATCTGACCCTGGCTGTCACATGATGCTCCCCGAGGTGCTCCCTGCAGTGCTCATCCCCACTAGGGCATCTGCCTCTCAGCAGCTCACCACCCAGGGACCTGCAGCAGCAGAGCCTGGAGCACATCAGGGGTGCAGCTCGGAGCTGTGCCACCCGCCCTGCCTGGGGAGCACCCAGACTTTGTAGAGGTGGCTCAACTCAGGGAGCAGGGGCAGGGAGGGCTGCTGGGTAGTCAGCCAGTGCCCCAGCTTCCACATCACAGAGAGGCATTTGCCAGAGTAGGATGGGTGGCTTCCACCAGCTTCCGATCTGCCAGCGCCTGGGAAGTGGTGATGGTTCTCAAACTGTAGGGAGGACATGCCAAACACTGTGAACACCTCTGTGCTAAAAGGAAGGCAGAAATCTGGGGGGAGGCATGTGACTCCATGTGCCCCACTGACACTGCCCCACTTTTCCACCCCTTTGGCTCTGTGCCCTAAGAGGTTACCCCATTCGCCACACCCTGGTTATGGCCCTCTTTGGCAGCACTTGTCTCCAGGAGTGGCTCATTGGGAGATTGGTCACATCTATTTCCCAGAGATCTGGGGAGGGTGGCGGCAGGAGGTTCTATCTCTAAAAGCATGCTCCGGTGCGTTCACTCTCCAGGCAGGGTTCAGTCGGAACAATGGAGGGAGCTGGGGTTGGCTAAGACAGGATGAGGAGAGGCTGGATCATGGGTTGTGTCCATTTCTGCATTCAATCCTGAGCCTCCTGCTTTCAGATCAGTGTGGAATATTAACTCTGGAACCTAGAGATGACAAGTTGAATAGCAACACTTCTAAGATTTTAAACTGTTGCTGAGCATAGCAGGGCTGTTTCATGAGATTGGATGGAGCTTGGGAACTCTGGGTGGAGCTACTGGCACCCATTCCCCCACATACACCATGCAGTGAGTGTGTATAACAGCCCCCTACACACGTTATTTTCTTTCTCTTCTCTTTCTTCACCCCCCAGCTGCCCAGGGGAGTTGGAATCAAGTAGATAAGACACCTACAGAAAAACACGAGCCTTACCTGTCCTGTGCATGTGGAATGAGAATGAGCCTGGGAGCAAGGACTCCTGGGTCCTATACCCAGTTGTGGGAAGGGAGTGGGATCTAGCGGGTTAGAGCAGAGGGTAAAAGGTGGTATCATTGGGGTTAGGGATAAAGATTAAGGTTATCAGGGTGAAGGTAATCATTGCGGTTATGAGAGAGTCTGTCATGGGGGTTAAGGTGAGGGCTGAAATATGGAATCTTTCTTTCTTTTGGCAAAACCAAGATAGGATGAGTTAAATTTTTTTTTACCATGACAGCTTGTATTAATTTAATTGGCCTATGTAAATAATTATGTTACCTTTAAGCACCCTGGGGCTGTGCCAATGAATTACAAGGGAACCCAGGTGTTTCGAGCCTCATGGCATTCCACCTCCTAGAATTAGCCTTCTGATTTCAGTGAGATGCATGGTTCTCTCTTTTCATTTTCTGGTCCCCCTTGACACCACCTCAGCCCTAATCCTGATGATAACTCTATACCCATGGGAATCTTAACCTATACTCCATAGGAGCCTCAACCTCATAACAATCCCAGCCCTGCCTGCCCTTTCTTCATTCTCTAAGCTCTTGCAACATAGACATGTCCAAACTTTCTCCCTTATGTGCTAGAAGAACTACAGACACCGCCACTAAGCAAATGAAGAGCTGATCAAAGGGTAGACCCTGGCTGAAGAGCACCCAGCCAGCTGTGGGGAGAAGCATCTAAGTTTGCAAGGGCACTGAAAGTGTTAAGATCAGCTTAGACTGCGTTCTGCTTTTATTTCATTTGACCAAATCTGACTTCTTGTGTTTTGACTTATAATCACTTCAAATCTATCTTTTGTAGTTAATGTGTTTCTTTATTCTGCCTGAAGCTATGCGTTTGGTTTGAAGTGTGTCAGAGATGCTCCTTAAGATAACAAGCCTGGTACATATAAATTTCTTTGTTAAATTAACGAACTCTTATAAGCTTGCAGTATCCAGCGGGCATAACCGGACACCGTAAGACGGAAGTTCCTAGGGTTGTATCTGGGACCGGAGATATTGGTTAGTGTCATTTGGTTGAACAATCCAAGCTGCGGCTGCTGAAAGTGCTCACTCACGTAGCTGGGAGCAGCTGACATGCCAGAGGCTGTGCGTGAACAGCCCAGGAGTGGGAGTTCTCACAGCAGAGCAGGGTCAGGCTGGCTCCCAGAGTTGAGCGTTGGAGTGACCTAGTAAATCATCGGTCCACATAACATCAGGGAATGTCTCAGAGAGGACCTGAGATCTACTAGAAACTCCCACGTGCCAAAGCCTGCAGAGAGCCTGAACCTATTGCTCTGAGAAGAGGAGCTGCCCTGAATGTGACTGACACTGTTTCTGGTGGGATCCCTCAGGCACCTCTTTTTATCCCTATCCTAAGAACACAAAAAGATAAGAACCCAAGAATGGCCATACCCTTTCAGGTCAATGTTCCATTTAGCCCAGTTTCCTGTCTTCTGACTGGGACCAGTGCAAGTTGCTTCAGAGCGAATGAACGGAACAGGGCAGTTACTGAGTGATCCATCCCCTGTCATTCACTTCCAGCAGCTGGTAGTCAAAGCTTTAGGTACCCCCAGAGTGTGGGGTTGTGTCCCTGCCCACCCTGGCTAATAGCCATTGATGGACCTGTCCTCCAGCAACTTAATTCCACAGGTTGACTGTGTGTTGTGTGAAGAAGCATTTCCTCATATTTGTTTTAAACCTGAGGCCTGTTAATTTCATCGGATGACCAGACATCCCAATTAAATCGGGACTGTCCTGATTTTGAGAAGTTTGTCCCACGTTTTTTTTTATTTTATTTGTTACACTCACCCATCCAGTGGCTCGCTCAGTTGCTGATGGTCTTCGGTGGCATTTTGGTGGTCGGTGCTTCTGTCTTATAACCCTCCGCTGAAATGCCACCAAAGACCGTCAGCGACTAAGGGACCCTCCTATGAATTGCTGCCAAAGACCCAGACGGGTTAGTGTAACAATTAAAAAGTCCCCCCCCACTGTGGCGGTCCTGATATTTTACAGTTAGCATCTGGTCACCCTAGGGTGACCCCTGCTTCTTGTGTTATGTGAAGGAGTAAATAACGCTTCCCAATTCACTTTCTCCACACCAGTCATGATTTTATAGACCTCTACTGTATCCTCCCCTTAGTCATCTCATTTCCAAGCTAAAAAACCCAAATCTTTTTTATTTCTGCCCATATTAAGCCGCTGACTTCCTCATTTCCTTGCGGGTGCTCAACCTCCTTTCTGCCCAAGGCCACATCCCAATTCCATCTCTTCCTCCCAAGCCCCTGCCCCACACGTGCCCTGCCTCTTCCCGCCCCTGCTCTGCCCCTCCCTTGCTGTGATGATGCTGCCCGTGGGAGCCAGCTGAGGTCACTCAATTTAGGTGAACTGTAAACAGAACGGGGCAGACCAACCCTAAAAGCTGGTGGATCTTCCAATACTTAGATTTACCAAGCCAGCAGAAAACAGCTTCTGTATTACCTCAGTGGTTACTCAGAAGTCCAAATACCACAGTTCCCTTAAAGTGCCCAGCCTCAGGCTTCCATCCAGACACACGTCAGATATGATGATGATTATTGAAAATCTTATTTCATCATAAAAAAGAAAAGGTTCTTCTGATCCCAAAGGACCAAACGCACACTCAGGTCAATATAAAACTTAGATCTTATCCCAAATACATGCTTATAGCCAATCTTTATTAACTAAACTAAAATTTAATAAAAAAGAAAAGATCAATATACAGACAGACTTGAGTTCAATTCTTGAGGTTCAGATACATAGCAGAGATGAGCTTGTAGTTGTCAAAAGTCCTTTTAGAAATAATCCATAGGTTATAGTCCAGGGTGACTCCAGTCAGTGACTAGGGATCTCAATCCTTATGACTCAAGGTTTCCCCTTCTTGAAATCCAAAGCAGATCTGAGATGAAGGATCATGTTCCAGGTTTTTATACATTTCCAGCAGCCTTTTGGCCTGAGAAAACAATAGGCTTAATTCTCCTTCTCCCAAACATCGTGGCAATTAGCGCAGGGTAATCTATCCATGAAACAGTTCAGACACAGGTTACCACAACCTTCAAAGAGACACATAGACAATAATGCTATTTCGTTCAAGTGTCTTCCTAAATATTAATACTCCTTTTTTGATCTTTGAATCGAAGCTATAGCAATAGACAAGACTTGTTTGCTTACATTACAAGACCTGAGCAAGCATCTCCCCTTCTATCTCTAACAATGCAGGCCACATTTCAAATCTCTAATCATTTACATATCATCCTGACCAGTCTCTAAAATTTGGTCATGGGTCAGGTCAGTCTGTGGGTTAATTAATTCTTTCTGGCCCTGTCACCTTTCAATGAGATATAATATTACACTCATAACATCACACCTGCCTCTTCCCGCTCCCACTCTTCCCCCTCCCCACAGAACTTCCTGCACACCTCTGAACAGCTGATCACAGCGAGCGGCAGGCACTGGGAGGGAGTGGGAAGTGCTTATCCACAGGGCTGCTGGTGGCTGCTAAGCACCCACTATTTTTCTGTGGATGCTCCAGCCCCGGAGCATCCACTGAGTCAGTGCCTATGGCTCCATACACATAATCATTTGTGTGGCCCCTCTCTGGTCTTTTTCCAATTCATATAGACATGTTTTTTGCCATGTGGGGACCAGAACTTCACGCAGCATTCAATGACTGGGTATGTAATGGACTGATATGGTGGCATTATGATATTTTCTGGTGTATTATCTCTCCATTTCCTAATGGCTCCAAAATTCTTTTTTTTTTTTTTTTTTTTTTTTTTTTTGCCGCTGCACGTTTAATGGATATTTTTAGAGAACTATCCACAGTGACTCCAAGATCTTTCTTGAGTGGTAACAGTTACTTTAGATACCATCATTTTGTGCCTATAGTTGGGATGACATTTTCCAATGTGCATTACTTTTAATTTATCAACATATTTTTTGACAGGTTGCTCTCCGCTCCGGGATGCCACCTGATGTACTGGGGTACCACTGAGCCCACCTGTTCCACCACTGCCGTACACTGTTCTGCTGAGCCAGGCCCTCCAGCCTCTTCCAACGCACACACAGGTAGGGACACACCCAGCTGCTGAGAGACACAGATACTGAGATCAGCTCTGCATGGGAAGGCTCAGCTAGGGAATTGTATTGTCTTGCTCTGCACAGATAACTCTGCGGCGCAAACTCATGGAATTCACTCCTCCCCCCATGTGGAGGAAGATATGCACAGATTCCCCCCCCAGTTATGAATTCCAGAAACTGGTTTTAGAGAAAACAAAAACAAGTTTATTAACTACAAAGGATAGATTTTAAGTGATTATAAGGGATAGCAAACAGATCAAAGCAGATTACTGAACAAATAAAACAAACACTAAAGAAATGGGTTACACATAGAAATTTCTCACCCTAAATGTTGTTTTAGGTATTTCTTTCACAGGCTAGGTACCTTTACCTGCTCTCCCTCCATTTTGTCTTTGTTTCTTAGATGTTTTCAGCAGTCACCATGGGCAGGGATTCAGTGAAGAATGAAGACTGATTAAATCACTCTCCTGTCATAAATAGGTTTTACATATGGCGGGAACCCTTTGTTTGCCAGTGTGGTTCCCCTCCACCCCCAGTGGAAAAATCTTGTTATTCTATCATGGAATCCAGTACCAGGTGACTTGATCACATGACCCAGCAGTGTCAAAGCAGCCATGAATCAAAGTTGTTTCTAGCATCCCAGGAAGCTTCTCAGAAAGGTGGGAGATTAACATCTTCAAAGTCCTATTGCTCCCCCTAATGGCCCATCCAGGCTGATTGCATTCTGTCCGGTGGGCGTTCCGCAGGTGTAAACCCACTTATAATTGTTACATAGCCAATATTCCTAACTTCAGATACAGAAATGATACTTGCATACAACTAGGATAATCATATTCAGCAAATCATAACCTTTCCAATGATATTTCACAAGATCCATCTTGCATAAAATACATCTTTGATATGCTATAATCATATTATAACCATTTTTCTATGAAGACTATGGGATGTAGCATCTACATTTTATTAACATTTTTATCAATTACCTGGAAGAAAAAATGATTGATAAAGATCGCAGATGATACAAATTTGGGGGGAGTGGTAAATAAGGAAGAGGACTGACCACTGATTTAGATGGATGTGGATCACATGGTAAACTGGGTGCAAGCAAACACTATGAGAATGATTAAAGTATTATAAAACCTGCCTGAGAGTGAGAGAATGAAAGGGGGTTCCAAAGAGGATGGATTTAGACTGTTCTCAGTGGTGGCAGATGACAGAACAAGGAGTAATGGTCTCAAGTTGCAGTGGGGGAGGTTTAGGTTGGATATTAGGAAAAACTTTTTCACTGGGAGGATGGTGAAGCACTGAAATGGGTTACCTAGGGAGGTGGTGGACTCTCCAGTGTTAGAGCTTTTTAAGGTCAGACTTGACAAAGCCCTGGCTGGGATGATTTAGTTGGGGATTGGTCCTGCTTTGAGCAGGAAATTGGACTAGATACCTCCAGAGGTCCCTTCCACACCTGATATTCTATGAATCAAGGAGCTCAGTCTATTTAGCTTAAGAAAGTTAAGGGGTGACTTCACCCCAGTCTATAGATACCCACAAGGGGAACACATTTAATAAAGGGCTCTTCAGTTAGGCAGATTCAGTTGCTGCAACTTGATGCTAGACAAATTCAGATTGGAAATAAATTGTACATTTTCACAGTGAGAGTACTTAACTTTTGGAACAACATACCAATGGTTGTGTCAGGCTCTCTCACACTGACATTTTTTAAAGCAAGATTGGCAGTTTTTCTAAAATCGCTGCTCTCAGTTATTTGGGAGCAGTTCTTTGGCCTGTGTTATACCAGGGGTGCGACTGATCACAATGGTGCCTGCTCATCTTAGAATCCATGAACCCGCTCATGCTAATCTTCTCCCCATTACAACCTTAGCTGTGCCAGGACACTGTCCTTGGCCAGCAGTTCTTGGCACATTCAGTTGCTAATAAAACAGTGAAATGAAAATTGTACCAGGTAACCTTGATCGTTGCTCTTTTTTGTTAGTTTCCAGGATTTCCATTGTCATGGTATAATTCCCCAATCTGAACCTTAGAGTCCAAAAAATGGGGTACCAGCATGAATTCCTCTAAGCTTAATTACCAGCTTAGATCTGATAAGCTGCCACCACCCACTCTGGTCCCCCAAAAAACCTTCCCTGGGGACCCCAAGACCCAAATTCCTTGATTCTTACAACAAAGAGGAATAAACCATTTCCCCTCCTTCTCCTTTCTTCCTCCTAGATCTTTCCCGCCCTAGGAGATCACCGTGATTCAAACTCCTTGAATCACAACATAGAGAAATCAGGTTTTTTTTCTCTCCCTTTTCTCCCCCTCCGAGACGTTCCCTCCCTGGGCTATCCTGGAAAGAGAGACAGATTCAAGCTCCGTGAATCTAAACAAAGGGATTCCACCTTCCCCCCTCCCTTCTTTCTCCCTGTTAAGTACAGACTCAATTCCTTTGAGCCTCAACAAGGGGAAAAAATCAAACAGGTCTTAAAAAGCAAAACTTTTAATAAAAAGGAAAGAAAGAAAAAAAGTAAGAGTTGTCTCTGTAAGTTAGACGGTAAAAGTTACAGGGTCTTTCAGCTTATAGACACTAGAGAGAAGCCTCCCGCCAGCAAAAATACAATTTAAAATACTTCCAGCAAAATACACATTTGCAAATACAGAAAACAATCAAAAGACTAAACTCGCCTTTTCCTGGTACTTACTGAAATTAGAACAGAAGAGATCTTTTTCAGAAAGATTGGAGGAATCTGCTTACATGTCTGGTCCCTCTCAGAATCCAGAGAGAACAAAGCAAAACCCAAAAAACACAAACAAAGGCTTCCATCCACCAAGATCTGAAAGTATCTTGTTTCCTGATTGGTCCTCTGGTCAGGTGTTTTTGGTTTACTGCTTGTTAACCCTTTACAGGTAGAAGAGATATTAACCCTTAACTATCTGTTTATGACATCCATATTGGGAAAATTCCAGATAGAGCAGAACGAAAACAGTCACACCCTGTTTGTGTGCAGAATTTAGCCGCATTTAGTTCCTTGAGTAGCTCATTGTGGGATCAGTCACTTCTGTTCTCTCTAGATCTGGGGAGGGTGGAGGTAGAAGTCCTGTCTATAAAAATCTGCCCTGCCACATTCATTTCCCATCTGGGCTTTGGTCAGAGCGATGGATCCAGCTGGGTTTGGCCAAGACAGGACCAGGCGAGGATGGATCATGCAGCATGTTTGCTTCCTCCTTGCCATGGCACTGCTGGCGATGAGTCTGGTGCAGGATGAGTGTGGGATGGAGTGGAGATGGGAGACGGGGCCCTACCTGGCTTGGGGAGAAGGGAACTGGGCTAGTGAATAACAAGAAGATCCAACACCTTCACACTTCATAGATATTTCTCCCCATCTAGCCCATATGTCTGCATTCACTCCTGAGCCATTCCATTCAGATCAGTGGAGATTGTTAACTCTGGATCCTACAGATGGTGAGTTGAATAGTGACACTACTAAGACTTTTAGCTGTTGCTGTAGATAGCAGGGCTGCTTCAGGAGACTGGGTGTGAAATAGTAGGATTTTATGTTACCCTTTTTAAATAACAGAAAGGAACAGCCTAATGTGCCATTGGTAAAAATGAATGAGCCATAATTTGTGTCTGGGCTGCTTTCAAGGCAGTAACAGACCTTTTAGGGTCACCAGTTTGTTGTAGCATTTTAAAATGAGGAAAGGAATGGAATTATTTTTGCTGTTTTTTTTGCATTGCAACTTCATGTTTTTGTATAAAATGTTTTGTGTAAATTAGTTTTGTTTTGTGTGAATGAGGAATGTGTGTGTTAAGATATAAGTGTAAAGGCCATTACTGGACAAATGTTCTAGGAAGGAACCAAAAAACAGACGCAGGGGTGCCAGGAGGCTGCAACACACCCCTATTGAAATGTCAAAAAAGGGCAAATTAACAACTTTGAAAATGAGACAGGCACTTATCAATGGGGACAAAATAGCTGTAATGAAACCCAATGTAAAATTAACTCCCTAAAAAACTTAATTAAAAAAACAAAATAATAATTAAAAAAAAAGAGCACTCATCAAACAACAATTGATTACAACATCACGGTGCAAAACTCATTGGTCCCAATGAAGAAAAATCACTATGTAAACAGGGTGCCTTGCCATAAAACTTTGGGTTCATCTTGTCAAGACTTCACTGGAGCATCGTGTCACAACCAACAGACCCTGGCTCCTTCCTACCCGTGATCAACCTAGCTGGCCACTAGATTGATCCGAATTCCAGACTGGTGACTATAACATCGACTAGCAAAACTGTGTGTGTGTGTGTGTGTGTGTGTGTGTGTGTGTGTGTGTGTGTGTGTCTGGTGTAATTTAATGCATATGCAAATTGTTGTATCTTCAATAAACATGGCTGTAGTAGATTGAAGGCAGGGTACATTGCCAGCTGGGTCTGGGAAGGGCCAATCCACCTCACTCGATCCCTGGACTTCGCTTGCTGTGTGTGTGTGTGAGAAATCAGTGAGGCCTGTCAAAGTATGGCTCCAGCCTGCACTCAGATGGCGCTGCAATAGTCAGTCATTCTAGGCCCTGGTGCAGGGTGGGGCAGAAAGCACAGTCACTTGGTTCAGTCCTGCATGCGGATGGAGCAGCAAATATTCACATAGTCCAGGCTCTGGTTCAGGGCCAGGCCGTAAACAAAGTTGCTCAGCACCAATCTGCCCTTAGAATCAGTTAACTCAGACTTTCATTCGGCTAGCCTGAGAGAGGGAGCGACTGTCGCCCACAGCTTGGGTGACAGATGGGATGCAGGTCCTCCCACTCCACTGCGTCAGTGGGGATCCAAGCTGCAACACACAGATTCACCCGCTGCTAGCATTGTAGCCAGACAAGGGTCTACCACTCCTGGGCCACTTCCATGCTCCCCCTCCAAGGGTACATGCTGATCCGTTGAGGTGAGGTGATTGGCGGGGGCCTCAGTTGCCAGCAGCAGCTCTGCCGGGATTGGGCAACCGGCGGTCCGGGCCAGTCATCTGTCTTCTGTGGGCCGGGACATCCAGGGGTCCGGGTTGTCTGGGCCAGATGTCTCTCTCCTGTGGGGCTGGGACATCCAGGGGTACGGGTTGTCTGGGCCAGTCGTCTCTCTCCTGCGGGGCTAGGACATCGAGGGGTATGGGTTGTCTGGGCCAGTTGTCTCTTTCCTGCAGGGCCGGGACATTCAGGGCTCCAGGCGGTCTGCACTGTGCAGGTCTGCTGCCACCTCCCAGCGCGAGAGCTCAGGGGAAGCATCTGTTCCCTCCAGTGGCTGGCCCTCGACTAAGCTTTTGGGTCCCGCCTTTATACTTCCTCCCCCGCCCCTTGGCTTCCAGGGGGTGGAGCTAGGGGATAGGGCTCCACCCATGAGGAGGTGGAGCCACCCTCTTCCTCTGTGTCTGGGGCTGGACAGTCGACTTCACTACAGTGTATTGCCTTTTCCCTTGAGAAAACCCCATGTGTTTCTTATAAGCATAACAGGTGGAGCCTCAGAACTGTGGGTGAAGCTATATGCACCCACTCCCCCAGACACATCATGTCAGACACCAGGAATGACTGTATAACCTCCCTCCCCCACGGACACACAGTAATGTCTTTCTTTTCTCTTTGTTTGCTCCACAGGTGCTCCAGCAAGTCAGAATCAGGCACGTAAGACACCCACAGTAACATGTAAGGTTTATCTGCCATGGTCATTTGAAATAAGGATTAGGTTGAGTTTTCAAACAATACCTCACATGGCTAACTTTGTGCAGAGATTATTACAATAGCAGACCCAGGGGTATGTTCTGTCATAATGTCTAAGTACTGGTGGTTAATGAGAGGTTTGTGAGGGGAAAGCAGCAAGCGGTGGGGGAGGGGGTGCTGTTTTCATAGAGGCAGCGGATCTCTGTGCTTTGTGGGTGTGCAGAAGACAGGGGACTGAGTACTGGAGTGTAACTGAGTCGGGTGTGTAAATTGCTGCCTGCAGAGGGATAGAGCAGGGCTCACAGAGCCCCTGGGATGCCTGCAGCTGGTGGCTGGGAGAGTTGCCCATAGTGGGCACAGCAAGGGCTCCCTCCTGCTGGGAGAAGGGGGTAGTGGTGCAAGCGGGACACTGTGGATCACCCCGAAAAGTGTCACAGTGCTCATGGGAGTTGGAATGACACAGGCAAGGTCCCACAGCACAACACCAGTGTTCCCTGCCCTGGAGATGTGGAAACAAAATGTGGCTAGGAACCAGGACTCCTGTGTTCTCTCCTGGCTCTGGGAAGGGGACTGGGGTCTGGTAGGTTAGAGCGAGAGGTGCTGGGATATTGGACTCCTGGGTTCTTTCCCTGGCTCTGCGAAGGGAAGGATTTGCTCTCTTATCTTCAGGGCATGCTAAAAATTATTTACACTCTCCCCACTTTAGCTCCCTTGTCCAGCGATAATGTATTTCCCCACTTTTCTTCCCAGTCTCTGGCAAGCAGTTGGTCTCAGGGTGCATTTTCAGCGATCAGGATGCCAAGGGCAGGGCCTGGCCCTGGCAGGTCAGCATGCAGAGAAATGGCTTCCACATCTGCGGCGGTTCGCTCATCTCCGAGAGCTGGATGGTGTCAGCAGCTCATTGCTTTGCTCGGTGAGTACCGCAGGCAGGGCAGAGACAGTGAGTGCAGCTGTTCTGGAGAAATTCCCTTTTCCTATTCATTGGCTTCCTGCTGCACAGCGTGGCTGTGTGGCTGTTCCCCAGCTGCTTCACCCCAGAGCCGGCTGTATCTCAGCACCAGGTGAGCTGTCCCTCTAAGGCTTTGCTGGGCAACTTTTCTCTAATCAGATTTTCTTGCATCCAGGTCTGTAGCCAATGCATAGTATCTGGTACAGCAGGGTGAAAACCAGATTTTCAGTCAGAGCCGCCTCCATGCGTTTGCACTGGTGAAGCGGATCATCCTCCATCCCAGTTATGACAATGTCACTCACCAGGCCGACATCGCCCTGGTGGAGCTGAAGAATCCGATTGCATTCACGGCCACCATCAGCCCTGTGGGTCTCCTTGACGCCTCCGTTCACGTGCCTGCTCGGGACACCTGCTGGGTGACTGGCTGGGGGAACATTTCCCCACAAAGTGAGTAAGATTTGTAGCTCTTAAGAGGGAGGGAAGGGTATGAAAAGGACCCAACACCAAATGAAGGTTACAGTTTGAGAGAAGGCAGTGTCATATGTACACAGACAGTGAGTTATAGGGTTACGTGGTTAAACAGTCACCATTACAGCTATATCGTTATTCAGCCATGGTTTTATGATTGTAAAATTACAAGTATATGGTGCAAATATCATGGAGATCTGTGATGCCGTTCCCTCTCCGTTTGTGGTGCCTCCTGCTGGTCTCTCTGGGGATTAGCTCAGTCTTTCAGCTACTCCCTGCTCAGTGGTCTCTGCCTTCATCTTCTCTCCGTGTACGACCTCTCTCAGTACTGCTGCTTCCAGTCAATGGCTTTGCCCTACGGCCAGGTCACTGAATCTCTCCACCTTTGAGGGAAATCACAGTCTTTCTGCACTAGCTGTCTGTCTGGCATCTCCAGTGCCCTGAGTCACTGTCCTACCAGCTGCCCTGCCCCCTCTTGCTAGCTATCCACCTGGCTTTCTTCAGGCCACGCCTCCTCCTGTCCAGGATAGCCTGTTCCTCATCAATTACATAAGAGTGGGCATACTGAGTCAGACCAAAAGTCCATCTTGCCCAGTGTCCTGTCTCTGACAGTGGCCAGTGCCAGGTGCCGCAGAGGGAATGAACAGAACAGGGAAGCATCAAGTGATCCATACCCTGTCTGCCGTTCCCAGCTTCTGGCAAACAGAGGCTATGGACACCATCGCTGCCCATCCTGGCTAATAGCCATTAATGGACCTATCCTCCATGAACTTATCCAGTTCTTTTTTGAACCCTGTTATAGTCTTGGACTTCACAGCATCGTCTGGCAAAGAGTTCCATAGGTTGACTGTACATTATGTGAATAAATACTTCCTTTTATTTGTTTTAAACCTGCTGCCTATTCATTTCATTTGGTGATCCCTAGTTCTTGTGTTATGAGGAGTAAAAAACACTTCTGTATTTACTTTCTCTACACCATTCATGATTTTATAAACCTCTATCATATCCCCCCTTAGTTGTTTCTTTTCCAGGCTGAAAAGTTTCAGTTTTATTAATCTCTCTTCACACAGCAGCTGTCCCATAACCCTAATCATTTTTGTTGTCCTTTTCTGAAACTTTTCCAATTCCAATTTTTTTTCTTTTTTTTAGATGGGGTGACCACATGTGCACGCAGTATTCAGGATGTGGGATTACCATGGATTTATAGAGAGGCAATATGATATTTTCTGTCCTATTATCTATCCCTTTTCTAATGATGCCCAATATTCTGTTCATTTTTTTCACTCCCGCTGCATATTGAGTGAATGTTTTCAGAGAACTATCCACAATAGTTCCAAGATCTCTTTCTTGAGTGGCAACAGCCAGTTTAGACCCCATCATTTTATATGTATAATTGGGATTAAGTTTTCCAATGTGCATTACTTTGCATTTATTAACATTGAATTTCATCTGCCATTTTGTTGCCAGTCATCCAGTTTTGTGAGATCACTTTGCAACTCTTTGCAGTCTGCTTTGGTCTTAGCTATCTTGAATAGTTTTGTATCATCTGCAAATGTTGTCACCTCACTGTTTACCCCCTTTTCCGGATCATTTAAGAATACGTTGAATAGGACTGGTCCCAGTACAGACCCCTGGGGGACACCACTATTGACCTCTCCCCATTTTGAAAACTTACCATTTATAACTACCCTTTGTTTTCCCCCCCCTTATCCCATCACAGTTTACTTTTCTTAAGAGCTTTTGGTGAGGGACCTTGTCAAAGGCTTTCTGAAAATATAAGTATCAGAGGGGTAGCCATGTTAGTCTGGATCTGTAAAAGCAGCGAAGAGTCCTGTGGCACCTTATAGACTAACAGACGTTTTGGAGCATGAGCTTTCAAGGGTGAATACCCACGTCATCAGATGCATGCATCCGAAGTGGGTATTCACTCTTGAAAGCTCATGCTCCAAAACGTCTGTTAGTCTATAAGGTGCCACAGGACTCTTTGCTGCTTTTACTGAAACTATAAGTACATTATAACTACTGGATCACCCTTGCCCACATGCTTGTTGAGCCCTTTGCAGAAGTCTAGTAGATTGGTGAGATATGATTTCCTTTTTCAAAAACCATGTTGACTCTTCCCCCCCCCCAAAATTGTGATAATCTATCTGTCTGACAATTCTATTCTTTACTATAGTTTCAATCAATTTTCTTGGTGCTGACGTTAGGCTTACCAGCCTGTCATTGTCTGGATTGCCTCTGGAGTCTTTTTTAAAAAATGGCGTCACATTAGCTTTCCTCCAGTCATCTGGTACAGAAGCTGATTTAAATGATAGGCCACTTACCACAGTCAATAGTTTTTCAATTTCACATATGAGTTCCTTCAGAACTTTTGGGTGAATTCCATCTGATCCTGGTGACTTATTACTGTTTAATTTGTAATTAGCTCCCTGGCTTGCAGCCTAATTGGTATCATGGGCCCATCTGCCGCCCTCCAGCTTTTGCTGGGCCACTCTGGGGTTCACATCCATCATACAGATGCTCCCACCTCTTGCCAGCTACCTGGCTTTTGACAGGCCCCATATGTTCCTGTCCAGGGGAGCCTGTTCCTCATCAATTAACTCCCTGGCTTTCAGCCTAATTAGTAGCCTAGGCCCATCTGGCCACCCCCAGTTCTTGCCGGGCAACTGTGGCATGCACACCCCATCACAAAGTGTATAAAATCATGACTGGTGTGGAGAAAGTGAATGGGGAAGTGGTCTTTACCCCTTCACGTAACACAAGAACCAGGGATCAGCCAATAAAGTTAATAGGCAGCAGGTTAAAAAGAAACAGGAAATACTTCACACAACACACAATTCAGCAGTGGAACTCAACCCCAGATGCTGGGACTGGACAAAAGGAATGGATCACTCAATAATGGCAGAGAGAAAGGGGGGTCAGGGCAAAACCAGGAGGCAAGATCAAACCAGTATCTTAGATGCCTATATACAAATGCGAGAAGTATGGGTAATAAGCAGGAAGAACTGGAAGTGCTAATAAATAAGTACAACTATGACATTGTTGGCATCACTGAAACTTGGTGGGATAATACACGATTGGAATGTTGGTGTGGATGGGTATAGTTTGCTCAGGAAGGATAGACAGGGGAAAAAGGGAGGAGGTGTTGCCTTATATATTAAAAATGTACACACTTGGATTGAGGTGGAGATAGACATAGGAGACAGAAGTGTTGAGAGTTTCTGGGTTAGGATAAAACGGGTAAAAAACAAGGGTGATATCATGCTAAGAGTCTACTACAGGCCACCTAACCAGGTGGAAGAGGTGGATGAGGCTTTTTTTAAACAACTAACAAAATCATCCAAAGCCCAAGATTTGGTGGTGATGGGGGACTTCAACTATCCAGATATATGCTGGGAAAATAACACCGGAGGGCACAGACTATCCAATAAGTTCCTGGACTGCATTGCAGGCAACTTTTTATTTCAGAAGGTAGAGAAAGCTACTAGGGTGGAAACTGTTCTAGACTTGATTTTAACAAATAGGGAGGAACTCGTTGAGAATTTGAAAGTAGAAGGAAGCTTGGGTGAAAGTGACCATGAAATCATAGAGTTTGCAATTCTAAGGAAGGGTAGAAAGGAGTACAGCAAAATAGAGACAATGGATTTCAGGAAGGCGGATTTTGGTAAGCTCAGAGAGCTGATAGGTAAGGTCCCATGGGAATCAAGACTGAGGGGAAAAACAACTGAGGAAAGTTGGCAGTTTTTCAAAAGGATGCTATTAAGGGCCCAAAAGCAAGATAGGAAAGATAGAAAATGTGGCAAAAGACCACCTTGGCTTAACCACGAGATCTTGCATGACCTACAAAATAAAAAGGAGTCATATAAAAAATGGAAACTAGGTCAGATTACAAAGGATGAATATAGGCAAACAACACAGGAATGCAGAGGCAAGATTAGAAAGGCAAAGGCACAAAATGAGCTCAAACTAGCTATGGGAATAAAGGGAAACAAGAAGATTTTTTAACAATACATTAGAAGCAAGAGGAAGACCAAGGACAGGGTAGGCCCATTGCTCAGTGAGGAGGGAGAAACAGTAACAGAAAACTTGAAAATGGCAGAGATGTTTAATGACATCTTTGTTTCGGTCTTCACTGAGAAGTCTGACGGAATGTCTAACGTAGTGAATGCTTATGGGAAGGGGGTAGGTTTAGAAGATAAAATAAAAAAAGAGCAAGTTAAAAATCACTTAGAAAAGTTAGATGCCTGCAAGTCACCAGGGCCTGATGAAATGCGTCCTAGAATACTCAAGGAGTTAATAGAGGAGGTATCTGAGCCATTAGCTATTATCTTTGGAAAGTCATGAGAGACGGGAGAGATTCCAGAAGACTGGAAAAGGGCAAATATAGTGCCAATCTATAAAAAGGGAAATAAAAACAACCCAGGAAACTACAGACCACTTAGTTTAACTTCTGTGCCAGGGAAGATAATGGAGCAAGTAATTAAAGAAATCCTCTGCAAAGACTTGGAAGGTGGTAAGGTGGTAGGGAATAGCCAGCATGGATTTGTAAAGAACAGATCGTGTCAAACCAATCTGATAGCTTTCTTTGATAGGATAACAAGTCTTGTGGATAAGGAAGAAACAGTGGATGTGGTATACCTAGACTTTAGTAAGGCATTTGATACGGTCTTGCATGATATCCTTATCGATAAACTAGGCAAATACAATTTAGATGGGGCTACTATAAGGTGGGTGCATAACTGGCTGGATAACCGTACTCATAGAGTAGTTATTAATGGCTCCCAATCCTGCTGGAAAGGTATAACAAGTGGGATTCCGCAGGGGTCTGTTTTGGGACCGGCTCTGTTCAATATCTTCATCAACGACTTAGATGGTGGCATAGAAAGTACGCTTATTAAATTTGCAGACAATACCAAACTGGGAGGGATTGCAACTGCTTTGGAGGACAGGTCAAAATTCAAAATGTTCTGGACAAATTGGAGAAATGGTCTGAGGTAAACTGGATGAAGTTCAATAAAGACAAATGCAAAGTGCTCCACTTAGGAAGGAACGATCAGTTTCACACATAGAGAATAAGAAGAGACTGTCTAGGAAGGAGTATGGCAGAAAGAGATCTAGGAGTCATAGTGGACCACAGGCTAAATATGAGTCAACAGTGTGTTACTGTTGCAAAAAAAGCAGACGTGATTCTGGGATTCATTAACAGGTGTGTCGTAAACAAGACACGAGAAGTCATTCTTCCGCTCTACTCTGCACTGGTTAGGCCTCAACTGGAGTATTGTGTCCAGTTCTGGGCACCATATTTCAAGAAAGATGTGGAGAAATTGGAGAGGGTCCAGAGAAGAGCCACAAGAATGATTAAAGGTCTTGAGAACATGACCTATGAAGGAAGGCTGAAAGAATTGGGTTTGTTTAGTCTGGAAAAGAGAAGACTGAGAGGGGACATGATAGCAGTTTTCAGGAATCTAAAAGGGTGTCATCAGGAGGAGGGAGAAAACTTGTTCACCTTAGCGTCTAATGATAGAACAAGAAGCAATGGGCTTAAACTGCAGCAAGGGAGATTTAGGTTGGACATTAGGAAAAAGTTCTTAACTCTCAGGGTAGTTAAACACTGGAATAAATTTCCTAGGGAAGTTGTGGAATCTCCATCTCTGGAGATATTTAAGAGTAGGTTAGATAAATGTCTATCAGAGATGGTCTAGACAGTATTTGGTCCTGCCATGAAGGCAGGGGACTGGACTCGATGACCTCTCGAGGTCCCTTCCAGTCCTAGAGTCTATGAATCTATGAATATAATATGCCCTGCTCTATTCATTCCCTCTGAGTGCCACTGGCCACTGTTGGAAGACAGGATACTGGGCTAGATGGGCCACTGGTCTGACCCGGTACGGCTGTTCTTATGGTTAAGCAGCCACAGTTGTACTGTTACATAGTTATATAGTTATAGCTTGTTACCAGATGTGCCCCTTACTTTGGGGTATGCTCATTTATTAGGGTTACTCTCCTGGAGGGGTGGTTCTGTAATTCTATTAATGTGCTGCTTGTGTCACTTGTATGTTCAAATAGAGCTCTACTTATCCCTGCTGCAAGTCCACTCCCAATTGAGCTACCCTGCGGGACCTGGGTTCCCCAGGGCTGGGTTCCTCCAGCCCCAGAACTAGATGAACACACACACTAACAGAGCAAGTCTGAGTGGACTGGGTCAATCAGCACTGTCAAGCTGACCCCCTTATATGTCTCTGTATTCAATAGGCTGGGTCAAGCAGCACTTTCAGCTGTCACTCCTTATATTCCACAGGTTCAGCACAGCCCTATCCCCATTTTCACATTACAATTGTACTGGTAGTAACTCATTTGATGAGCAAACCCCACAGGATTTTTGAGCACTACAGCGATCTTTAGCTTAGGTAAGAGGAGCGTTGCTGTAGAGTGAATGGGGAAGCTAAAAACAGAAAAGAGAAAAGTTCAGCAAAACAGAGAGAGAGAGAAGCAACCAGCTTAACCGTAAAAGTTATTTATTGAATAATAATAACAACACAAGGATGGTTAAACAAGCATAACAGTTAAATTATTAAAGGTTAATACCTGAGGTAGAAAAGAAAACACAGAGAAAGAGAGATCTCACTCACTCCACAAGGCTTGAACTGGTCGGGGTTCCCAGGTGCTGGTGGTTGCTCAGGCTCCTGAGGGCTGGAGACAGGCAGAGCCCCCAGCACGATCAGTCAGGAGATGGAATCCCAGTGGAACTGATGCAGAATTTGGGTCTATACATCAGAACCCTTATTTGGGCGTAGGTAGGGGTTTTTTGTAGAGAAAATACAATGGTTCAAGGGAGAACACTAGATTTGTTTATGGATAAACTGATGACTCAAGGATTTTCTTTAGGCTTAGCAATAGGAGCTGATCACTCTTCGCTGTGGGTGGTAGTTTCTTCCAGGGAGCTCAAAATGAAATTAGGCAGCTTCAGTATTTTGGATATCAATCAAGGATTCATAACTAGAATTGGTCTGATAACTGCTGAGCTGGGTGTGGGCAGGTGTAGGTTCATTAAGATCTGGAGCAGAGATCCTCCATGATGCAGTGCTTCCCTGCTTTTCTGGTCCCAGAGTTCAATGCGGTTCCCTGTTCTCCATTCTGTATGCTAATGGAGATGCCTTAACCATGTCACCCTTGTCAGGAGGGGTCTAGGTGTGTCTCCCAACGCCTTTCACTGCTCTCTGCAAACCTTTTCTCTGATCGGTTTTGGATCAAGCAGAGACTGGTGGTGGGGGTGGAGAGTGTCTTTCATGAGTCAGACAAGCTGGATACTGTGCCCTGGTTCCCCAAGAACACAGAACTGACTGGTATCAAACTGAACAATTATACAGGCATCATTATACACAGGTCTGGAATGATTAGTTTATAAGTCAGTGTTGATTTCACTCTACGTACACAAACTAACAAAAACATTTTCTATTGGAAATAATAGAAATTAATAGGCAAAGAATAATGAGGTTTGAGAACTCATTAGAGTTTGATTGAAGACCATTTACTTTGTATTTTTTGACATGGGATATTGATAATTTGTGTTTTAATGGTTATAAATCTTTAATTCTTTGAATCTCAACCACTACTGGCATTAAATAATTATTGCCTGAGCCCTCCCCCCATAATAAATAAATAATGAAAAAAGTTTAGCCCCATAATTTTGCACAAGTGCGAACATTTTAACTGATGAAAATCAAAAAGCTCTTAACAATAATTATAATTTGATGGATAATATTTTTATTATGGGGGATTTAATTCCTGGCACAATGAATGGATGGGCGTGTTTGAGGGGCATGTGTGTGTGTCCTAATATGGGTTTCAAACCACTTCTCTTGGTTTAGTTTGCACCTGTAGATTTACTGATGCTGGCTGAAGACCAACAGGAAGCACTATCCAAGTCAGCCAAGCAGATGGCACCAAGCAGTTTCAAATCACACACTTAGTTGGAGCACTGGCCTGGAACTGAGCAGCATCTTCTCAGAGATTTAAACCCGTTGAACCAAACCAGGGCAAACTGGTGTGCAAGCAAAGGGCAGAATTTTCAAATGCAGCTACAGGCCATGGTGTCAAAGGGATTTAGGCACTTAAAGTGCAGCCATGCTTCCAAGGGGGTATTCAAGCATAGCCATACAGGTAAGGTGCCCAATTCCCTTTGACACTCCATTAGAGTTTTGTTGCAAAGTGCCAGCTTTTGTAGTTGCCTAAGAGCTTTCCAGAATCCTGCACGGTGCCTTCCTGTGTCCATAGGTGCCCAACTCCCTTTGACAATCTGGCCCCAAGTGTCTAAAATAAGACTTAAGATCCTAAATCAGTTCAGGGATGAAAAGATGAGCAGAGCAACCCATAAAATATGAGTTATTGCCTTTAGCAGGTGTTAAAGCTTGCTACCTGCACCCCACAACCTACTCAATCCCACTCTGGGGCTAGAACCCAGGAGACCTAGAGGCCAGCCCCCTGCTCTAACCACCTAGACACCACTCCTCTCTCAGAGCTGGGAACTTCTTATAGACCCTTAATGTGACAGCTTTTTATGTGACTTCCACTCATGCCACATGAGGCACGCAGCCTTTGGGCCTTTCATTTCAGTGAATTCTTCCCTAGTGGAGACGCTGCAGGAGCTGGAGGTGCTCACCGTAGACACCGCGATCTGCAATGATCACATCTGGGAAGCATTACAAAAGCCTGAGGGCAACAACCCCATCAAGGAGGACATGATGTGTGTCGGGCCCAAAGAAGGCTATAAAGGCTTTACTTGGGTGAGACTCTCTAGACTCTGATTGAAATTGAGAGACCCCCTTTGTGCTGGGCAATACACAGAGATCAGGGTTCCCTTTCGGCTGTGTAGTGCACAAACCACCACCAATAGTGATGACCCTATTCTTCCTGGCCCATTGTCCCTGTTGGTGCAGTGTTGTGTCAGGGGGACCCACCAAACAGTGGGCCTGGAGGGAGGGGCTGAACCTTAACTTCACTCCCCAGTGATCAGACAAGACACTCCTTGGCTTGAGGATGTGACCATAGAGTATAAAGCCAGCAGGGTCCATCAGCCCATCAAGTCTCACCTCCTGGATACCCCGGACCACAACTGCACCCAGTTACCCCTTCATTGAGCCCAGGGACTTGCGTCTGGGTAAAGCATCTCACAGAAAGGCAGCCAATGGGGATGTGAAGCTATCGAGAGATGGAGAATCCACCATGGCCCTTGTGGACGATGGAGACTGGTCCCCTCCCCTCCAACTGCATTTCTTTCCCACTCTCTAGGGTGATGGTGGAGGACCCCTGGTGTGTAAGAAGGACGGGACCTGGTACCTTGCTGGGATTGCGAGCTGGTTCCTGACAATGACAGTGAATGGGGTAGCCAGAGTTGTCCCTGGTTTTCCTGGGGTCTACAACCGCCTGAATTCCCACAACAATTGGATCAAGGCGAATGTGCCTGGTGTGACTTTCACTTCAGACAGTGCTACTCCAATTGGGGATGGTCCCTCTGCCACCATCCTCAGGGTCTTTCTCCTCACTGTGTTTCTGTGACTGACCCTGTGACTCCCCCTTCGTAGATTGGGTCCCCATCCCTCACTAGCCCTTCCTCGCCCTTGGTGCAGAGAGACCATGTCACCTGTGACACTAGACTCCAGTAATCACACCCTACACACTATTGTAACAATGTTTGTGCAAAATACTCCTTGTGAGGTATCATTTGAAAACTAAAAATTCTCTGGTCTTTCATATCCTTGTGTGATGTATGTACGCAAGTGGTATTAATAGTCACTATAATGGGTTCAAACCAGGTGTAGCAGGGGAGTTATTAAATAGGTCTATCTCAAAGAAAGGACTGTGTGTTTACCTCCATTTCCATACAAGCAGTCCACAGACCCAGCAAATTAACAAGGGGTGGAGGCAAACGTCACACTGACAAGAAGGGGAGAAGACAGCCTGGGGTCGGGCTGGGTTTTACTTTTCCAAAGAATTAAATGCAAAGATTTACTGGGCTATAAAAACGGGGCGGGGGATCCGATAAGCAACTGAGTAAACTGATTGCATACACTCATTTCCAGGTGTAAAGGATAGCTCAATGGTTTGAGCATTGGCCTGCTAAACCAAGGGAGTTGTGAGTTCAATCCTTGAGGGGGCCATTTAGGGATCTGGGGCAAAAATGTGTCTGGGGATTGGTCCTGCTTTGAGCAGCAGGTTAGAGTAGATGATCTCCTGAGGTCCCTTCCAACCTTGATGTTTTATGCTGGAGCATGTACAGAGCAAAGTCTTTTCTGCAAGCTAATGACATGCTGGTGACGAATGTCATTGTGAAATGTCTGTAGTAACACTATGGGGGAATTATGGACACACATTGATACTATCTTTGAAAATGTGTCACCAGACAAAGGAAGGAGCAGTTCCTGCCCAGATAAGGGTGGGAGCTATTTACCTTTCTCTTAGGTAAATTAAGCCTGGTGGGATGAAAACAATGCAGCATGGGGATGGGAAGCCCCAGGAAGGTAGAACACCCTGAGGCCATCCTGCCTCTTCAAACAAGCTCGTTGAACTTTGGGAGATATAAGCCAGGTGAGAAGCCATCTTTGGCCTCCATCACTAGACACTGTGGCAGGGCCCTTCCTCCGTCTGGCCGGGGTCAGCACAGTGTTTGTCTGCCCCCTTGGTGGCTATTGATCAATCATCTCTGGCTAGGCCTGGGGCAGGCCCAAGTGGCATCCTCCACCAGACAAAAGAAATAAATTCACAAACACAAAATAAAGGGGGACCCCTTTCCCTGCCCCCTGGCTGGGAGGTGTTGTCCTGTTGTTGACCCCGGGGTGTCAGCCTTTTCCCTAGACAGGCACTCAGTTTGATTGTTTTCCTTGCTGGGAGGAGAGCAGCCTCTCATTCTGGAGCAGCCGATCTCCCAGCCGCTACTGGTGTCCCTAACTGAGTGGAGGTAACTCCTTCTCAGCTTATAGGGAAAGGGGCCTTTCTCATTCTAGGGCTAACATACCTGCCTCCACCACCCCTCCTTGCAGAGCAGGGTCCTCTCTCTGTCATGTAGGTGAGCTGTGCTCGTCTTGCTACCCAAGAAGGGGGACCTCCGCGACCTTCAGAACTGGCATCCCGTCTTGTTCCTCAGCTCAGATTACAAAGTCATAGCGAAGGGCATCTTGCTGCACCTGGGGTCCATGCTGGCAGATGTGGTCCATCCAGACCAGAGATACACCATACCAGGCTGGTCCATCTTTAATAATCTTTATTTGGTCTGGGTCCTCTTGGAGCTTGGGTGTAGGGATGGTCTGTCGTTCACCCCCCTGTCCCTAGACCAGGAGAAGGTGTTCAACAGGATGGACCACAGGTATCTCCTGGGCACTCTGTGGGTGTTTGGCTTCAGGTCCCAGTTTGTGGGTTTTCTCCAGGTGCTGTACGCCTCTGTGGATTGTTTGGTCTGGCTCAACAGGAACCTGACTGAACTGATCAGCTTTGGGCAAGGAGTATGACACGGCTGTCCACTGTCAGGCCACTGTATTCTCTGGCGATTGAGCCCTTCCTCTGTCTCCTCTGTCGGAGGCTGATGGGGTTGATGCTCTGTGAGCTGGAGTTGTGGCTGGTCCTGTCGGTGTCCCCCAACAATGTGGTCCAGGACCCGGGTTACCTAGTGGGAGTGGAGGCCTGCCAGGCCATCTAGTCAGAGTCCTCCTTTGCCCGGTCAACTGAGTGAAGAGCTCCAGCCTGACGGTGGAGGATGGGTGGCAGATGAGCTCCCTCCCACCTGTGCTTCAAGCCATTCAGTAGAGCACGGGTCTGCTGCTCTGTCTCGGTGTTTCCTTTCTGACATGCATCCTTCTCCACTGGAGAACTGGCAGGATTTGGAGGACAGGGTGTCTGAGCAGCTGCAGAGGTGGACAGGACTGCTCCGGTCCATTTCCCTAGGGGGGAAGGCGCTGGTGATGAACCAACTGGTCCTGGCCATGCTCTGGCACTGGCTGAACACCCTGAGCCCAGCCCTGGGTATCCTGCCCAGGTTCCAGAGGACAGCCCTGAAGTTTTTCTGGCTGGGTTTGCACTGGGTCTCTGTGGGGGTTTTGAGTCTTCCCCTGGAGTAGGGAGAGCAGGGCCTGGTCTGCCTCCACATCCAGGTCCATATCTTCCACCTCCAGGCCCTGCAAAGACTCCTTTACGGTGCAGGTAGTCCAGCATGGAGCATGTTGGCGCACGCCGTCCTCCGCCTCCTCCGAGGGCTCCAATACGACCGGCAGCTCTTTTTTCTCTACCTGAGGTGTCTTCTGCGAGCCCTGTCTGAGCTGCTGGTCTTCTACCAGGACCTCCTTCAGACTTGGAAGCTGCTATCAGCAACTAGGGCCCGGGCACCGAGGAGGCTGATCTCCTCACAGAGCCTCTGCTACGCAACCCCCAGCTTGGTCTGCAAGTGGTGGAGTCCCTCTCAGTGCACCAGAGCTTGGTCCTGGCCGGAGTCACCAGAATTGGAAGCGTCTTGGACTACAACCTGGGAGCCTGGGTGGATCTCCTGGTGCTTGCTCAGCGCACGGTGATCTCCACCCTTCATAGTCCCCGGAGTATTCTTCAGGAGGTGAGGGCAGCCTTACTGCCCACTGTTCAGGTTTACCTTGAGTGAGTCCTACGGAAGGGTGCTCCCTCCTGATCCCACACCTGGGCCCTCTGGATCTCTTCATAGGGCCGTGCCCTATAAGCCCCCCTCCCTGATGGTGGGAGGGTGGGGGCAAACAGCTGTGCATATCTCTCTATCAGTGTTATAGAGGGCAAACAATTATTGAGTTTGCCCTTTATAAGCTTTATACAGAGTAAAACAGATTTATTTGGGGTTTTGGACCCCACTGGGAGCTGGGCATCTGAGTGCTAGTGACAGGAACACTTCTTAAGCTGTTTTCAGTTAAGCCTGAAGCTTGTGTGGGATGTGGTTCAGACTTGGATCTGTGTTTGCAGCAGGCAAGCATGTCTGGCTCAAACAAGGCAGTGTTCTGGAGTCCCAAGCTGGCAGGGAAAATGCGCTCAGAGGTAGTCTCGGCACATCGGGTGGCAGTCCCAAGAAGGTCTCTGTGACCCAAGCCATCAAAGGTACTTCGATACCTATAGGAAGATTTCTAGTGCCTTGTTGGAGGTCTGTGTATGGGACATGGTCCAGTGCTGAGCAAAGATAAAGGAGCTGAGGCAGGCATACCAGAAGGCAAGGGAGGCAAACGGTTGCTCTGGTGCTGTCCTGAAGACCTTTCACTTCTATAAGGAGTTGGACGCCATCCTTGGCAGTGACCCCACCTCCACCGCCAAGAGTCCTGTAGATCCTTCGGTGCAGCTGGAGGCACTGGACAGTGGACTTAACCCAGAGGATGAAGTCATGGACAAATAGGTTGGGTTTGAGGACAATGTGGAGCACACAGCAAGGTTGTCTGGTGGTGCAGTGAATCATGAGCTACTTTCCACTCTGGAGTGATCTAGCCAGTCCCAGCAGTCCAACTCTGGTGTGCATGATGCAGAAGATGAGAGCTCAGGTAAGTGATCTTTTTAAGTCAATGTTGCTCAGTTATCTGTGAAGTAGAGCAGTCCTTTGCTCTGCATATTGCAGAAAAGGGTGAAGAAATAGAAATGTGCAAGACTAGCTGTGTTTGAGTGTGCTCCGCATTCCCTTGGGCAGCTAAGCAGTGGGGCAGAACAATGTGTTGATGCACACCGAGATTGCACGGGAACCCTCTGGAGAGCTCTCTAAGAAACTTTCTTGAAGGTGCTCACCAATCTTCTGCCTAAGGCTACTTGGCAGAGCTGCTTTGTTCCTTCCCCCTTGTAGGAAACTTTCCCGCTGCACTTGGCAATCACTTGTGCGAGGACCAGAGTGGTACACAGGCAAGCCGCATAGAGTCCCGGTCTGAAGCCACACGCATGTAGAAGATACTCCCTTGCTTACCCACAAGAGGGAGATATCAGCTACAATGGCCCCCGCCTGTGGAAAATGGGGACCGAATTTTCAGTATTGTCCCTAGTCGACCACAGCAATCCTCTTAAAAAAGACACCTAAAGCCTTTGCCCCATCTTGAATGCCCAACTGCCCCTGGGCCAAACTCACCATGTTTTGGGTGTTCCCTGAGATGTGTGCTTGCCAAGGGACAGTGAGAAAGTGACTGGTAGGTGATAAGAGGTGTATTTTACTATTATCATTCAATGCTCTGCATGAACTAACAATTAAATGTCTGTGTATTGTTTCTTGTGCTTCTGTAGGTGTGGCCTTCAGGGGAACCCCCTGCACACTGACGGTGCACTTCTACCAGATAAGGAAGTGACCAAGGTGAAGCAAGGAGGATATGTTCCAAGAGGTGCCCTAATCCTCAGAGTCTGAGGAAAGAAAACACAGGGAGTGGAGAGACACCTTGAATGAAAAGTTTAAGATAGAAAGGCAGGATAGAAAAGAGAGTGAGAAGCGCATTGTAAAGGGTCAGGACCAGGTGATAAAAGTGATGGAGGAGCAAACAGAAAGGTTCAAGTCTCTAATCATGCTGCAGACAGAGCACATGCATGCTCACACCCACCTTCCTACTGCAGTCAATACAGAACTGCTTTCCGTGCCCTCCCCAAACTGCTCCCACACATTCCTTGCAACTTCCCAGAATGTCTCCATACTCCATTCACTCCACCCGTTTGGACAGCTTCCAAAATGATAGTTGGACTTACACACAGTTATGGGAGCCTACAGTGCCCTGCACTGTTCTATGTTCTACAGACCTATGCACAAGTTACAAATATAGTTACTCACATCTTTAACAATAGTGTTGGGGTCTGATGGGTCTCTTACAGATCGACTTTCAGTAGAGGGATGGTTCCTGCTGGAGTTTCCCACAAGGAGATCAATTTTCCTAATCTGGGCACCCCCTTTTTATAACGTGATTCTGAC
Source organism: Gopherus evgoodei (assembly GCF_007399415.2). Taxonomy (NCBI): domain Eukaryota; kingdom Metazoa; phylum Chordata; order Testudines; family Testudinidae; genus Gopherus; species Gopherus evgoodei. Next base: position 4,547,008 of record NW_022060005.1, on the reverse strand, counting down.
TACACCTCATTAGCATTTGTGCACATAGTGCATCCTGCAGTTAGGGCATGTGTTAGAAAAATGTCACTGCTGGGTAACTTGTCATTTTTTGCAATGTCACCCATTGGTACATCTTTTCCCATAATCTTGTAGGGTCATTCTTTGTTCACTTACGTCAAGCATATGTATGGCCTAGTATGACTAAGCTAAAATCATATAGGCCTCAGCCTGTAGGCCTTGAGTTTTCTGAAGCAGACCTCAGAGGGGGTCACCCCAAAACAGTGCCTTGGTTTGTGGAATGAGCCCAGAGCCATTTGAGCCTCTATTAACCTAATGGTTATTATTTCTGGAGCTAGCTGGCTTCTCCAGAGTTAGTGCCAACACAGATGGGGCTACTGGGAGCTTGTGAGGGGCGATGAGAAGCACTTCCTTGGCTTTGCAGAGCCCCCTGTGTGAATGGCTATTGTAGTGTGTTGAAAACATTATTAAAATTCTGATCAATCCATTTAAATTCTTGAAGGGTTTCATGGGCTTGTAGAGAAGCCTGTGATCAGAGTCAGTTCGGCAGAGAGCCAGCCTAGAGTAAGGTGCATTGAGTGATGCCTCTCTATCTTTTAAGGGAGCAGCCTGTTTTATCTCTCTGTGTGTTGGGGTTCTTGTGTGTTATCGGTCTGGAATCTAAAGAATAAATTCATGTTATGTTGCAACCCTTTCAGTCAGGCTATTTACATCTTTATCCAATGTCTCTGTGTGTTTGCTGTTAAACATAACAACTATAGCAAAGCACCAGTGAGAAGATCAGAGGGGAAATATTACTGTAGCCTCCTCAATTCTGCTTCTATTCAGAACAGTATCAGTAAAATAGATTCGCATTCAATTGTCTTGTCTGAAGCAACTAGTAAGAGGATTGGAAAAGCTCAGGGCACCACCTGACTTTTTGATCTGATGGGGGTGGTGAAGGCCACAAGTGAATTGTAACCCAATCAGATGCTCACAACATTTGCCTGCTGGGTGAGAAATTTCTCCTCAGAATTAGGAATTTGATGGGAAATTGGGTTTTAATGGGAAATTGGGATTTCAAGGTGGATCCAGGATTCTGAAATAGAACTGAGAAATTAAAACGTTGAGAGTAATTTTTCCTAAAAAAAAAAGTGTGATTCCTGCACTGGGACCACAGTAGAATCAGGTTTTTGGGCTGCATCTTCTGGGTTTTGTATTTTCAATGAAAGGTCAAATTTTTTACTGACAAAAGACCTCTGCCATTTTTCTCAGCACCTTTGCTTACTTTTTAAATGGGAACTGTTTGCAGGGAGCGGCATATTTTGATTTTTTTTTTTTAAAAAAAAAACCTCACAAAGTTTGCGGTTTTATGCCCCAAATGTTGCTTTTCATTTTTTGAGAAAAAGTGGAACTTTTTCATGGAAACAGACCTTTCTTTTCAGAGCAGTGGTTAGGTCAGTTTTCATGGGTGTGCCATTATCTGCACATAAGGTAAATGGTTTATGATCAAAGTGGTGGTTTGAGATTCCTTATAAAAAGATGTTTTATTAATCAAAGTAGAAATGATGGAGACCAAGGGAGATCAAGAAGGGGGAACATAGTGACAGAAGGTGAACAGACACTGACTGAGATAAGGGAACCTGTCGTGCTGGGTGCTACACAAACCCTGGGCCACCTCAGGGCCCTCTTTGTGCACAAACCCCAATCGAGATTGTCTCCCCATTGTGCTGGGCACTGCACAGACCCCAACTGTGCACTTGCAATCTAAATAGACAGAGGAAAGTTTTCTGCGGAGCCTGTGAAATCCCTTACATTTAAATGATCAGCCCTGCTCTGTTCGGGTGTTTGTCTCTTCGTCCCTGTAACAGGGTCACTTTTGAATGCTGCATCCAATCTATCCCTGGCTCTGGAAGGGGAATGGGGACTAGTGGTTAAAGCAGGGGGAGCTCGGAGCCGGGGCTTGGAGCCAGGACCCCTGGGTTCTCTTCCCAGCTCTGGGAAAGGAGTGGTATCTAGTGGTCAGAGCAGGGGGGGTTGGAAGCCAGGAATCCTGGGTCCTCCCTCCAGCTCTGGGAAGGGAGTGGGGGCTGGTGGGTTAGAGCAGGAGGGCTGGGAGCCAGGACTGCTGGGTTCTCTCCCCATCTCTGGGAGAGGCATTCTGTACCCTGTTGATATCACAGGGCTAATTGTCTGAAAGATAATGCAGTGAATGGGGACAGTGCCAACGTGCCTGTGTTCACGTAGTAATTCACAGGCACATCCCTACATCACTGAAAAGAAAAAAAAACAGCATAGTTATTTACTATTGTTCACACCAAGGCAGATAAAATAGAAGCAGGAGGCTCTTTGAGATGATAAGTTGATCCCTTCTCGGTGTTTACAATGGCCTGGGGAGAAGTTACAAAGGAAATGTGGCTCCATTGGCCCCACAAGTTTCGCTAACATTCAGAGCATCAGCCAGAACAGGCTGATGCTATGAGTCAGGTCAATTCTTTGGGGCAATCCTGTTTGTTCACAAAGGACTCATACACAAAGCCCTGCTTCCCTCAAACTCAGTAGGGACAAACCACAGCAGGCAGGTCTGTTGTTTAGAAGTTCCGAAGGCTACGTCTCCAGCCAGCCCTGTGCTGGAAGGAGCTCTGTCTCTCTTTCCCCTCATGCTCTCCACCACTTCTTTCACTGTTGGATGACTCTTGCCTGTCACACAGGTTGCCTCTGCCTTTGTATCCAAAGAGAAAGGTAGTATGTGAAGGTCAACTGCTGCAAGAACCCCAACAGATTGTAGTTCATTGCACTGGGGTCACACCAAAGTCCTCAGGCCCAGATGCCTCCCAGACACTCTCAGAGCAAAGGGAAACTGTGAGTGTGGGCAGGAAGAAGGTTATCGTGTGGAGGGACCTTGGAGCACAGGTGTCAGCTATCCACTAGTCCCTAGTGTACCCCAAATTCATCAACCCAGAGGCCCAAGTGACGATTTGACCCTTCAAGTCAAACTCTTTAAGCTTGCCTACAGCCAAGTTGTCTGTCCAGTACAAGGGCTGGCCAGGAATGTGGACTTTTTCAATCTATGATGATTATCCCATTCCCAGGCTGCTGTGGGAAGATTTAGCCAACCTTGTGACACTAGCCAAGAGGGTCTCAAATCTGCTCAGGAAAGGTGGGGTTAGGGACTTGGGAAATATTTGGGGGAAGGCAGAGTTCCAAGTGGCTCTCCCCTAAGATTTGGAACACGCTTGGTGGTGGAAGCTTACTGTTAACCTAAACTGGTAAATAAGATTAGGGGGTCTTTCATGTGGGCCCCCACATCTGAACAATAAAGTTCAGAGTGGGGAAGGAATCCTGACTCCTCCATGCTAAGCTTACCCCCATTACAACCTTAGCTCTGCCAGGGCACTGTCCTTTGCCAGCTGTTGTCGGCACAGTCAGTTGCTAACAAAACAGGGAAGTTAAAAGCAAAATGGGCCTCCCCACCGTAACCTTGACCAATGCACTTTTTTGTTGGTTTTCCAGGAGCAATTCCAGGCAGAGCAGAGTGAGAACGGTCGCGCACTGTTTGCGTGCAGAATTTAGCAGCACTTGTTTCCTTGAGTGGCTTATGAGGAGATGGGTCACACCTGTTCTCTCCAGATCTGGAGAGGGCGGAGGCAGGAGCCTTGTCTATAAAAACCCGCCCTGGCCCATTCATTCTCCAGCCGGGCTTTGGTCGGAGCGATGGAGTCAGCTGGGTTTGGCCAAGACAGGACCAGGAGAGGCTGGATCATGGAGCATCTCTGCTCCCTCCTGGCCACAGCACTGCTGGCAACAAACCTGGTGCAGGTTGAGTGCGGGATGGAATGGAGATGGGAGACAGGGACGGGAGAGAGATACTGGCTTGGGGAAAAGGAATTGGGCTAGTGAATAACAAGAACATCCAACCACTTCACCCTTCATAGATATCCCTCCTCATCTAGCCCATAGTTCTGCATTCACTCCTGAGCCACCGCATTCAGATCAATGGGGATTGTTAACTCTGGAACCTACAGATGGTAAATTGAGTAGCGACACAATTAAGACTTTAAGTTGTTGCTGTGGATAGCAGGGCTGTTTTAGGAGAGTGGGTGGAGCCTCAGAACAGTGGGTGAAGCTATTGGCACCCATTCCCTCAGACACATCATGTCAGACACCAGGAATGACTGTATAACCTCCCTCCTCCACAGGCACCCAGTAATATATTTCTTTTCTCTTTGTTTCCCCATAGGTGCTCCAGCAAGTCAGAATCAGGCAGGTAAGGCACCCATGGCAAAATGCCAGCCTTACCTGCCCAGGTCCTTTGGAATGAGAATTTGGTTTGGAGCCAGGACTCCTGGGTTCTGTCCTGACTGTGCAAATGAAGTAGGGAGGGTCTCATGAGCTAGAGCAGGGGGACAAGGTGGTATCATTCGTATTGGGACAAGTGTTAAGGTTATTTTAGGATTAAGATTATCATTGGGTTGGGGTAAGGGTACCAGTGGGTGAAGGTTATCGTTGGGTTAGGGTTAAGGGTATCGTTAGGAGAAGGTTATCGTTGGGTTAAGGTTAAGGGTATCATTGGGAGAAGGTTATTGTTGGGTTAGGGTTAAGGATATCCTTGGATAAAGGTTATCGCTGGGTTAGGGTTAAGGGTAGCGTTGGGAGAAAGTTATCATTGGCTTAGGGTTAAGGGTATCATTGGGTGAAGGTTATCGTTGGGTTGGGGTTAAGAGTATCATTGGGTGAAGGTTATCGTTGGGGCTATAACAAAGTTTATCCTGGAGGTTAGGGTTGTGTTGAAATATGAGAGGGGGCTCTAGATCTGGAAGAGGGTCAATAATTGTGGGACTTCTTAACCTTCAGAAAGGGGCTGAACTATAGACAGTCACCCTTGGGACAGGGCTGCAAGCTGACACCAGTGAGGGTCCTGTGCTAGGCCCTATTGGTCTAGAACTGAGCCCAGAGGCAGGGCTGAGGGTCAGAGACCAGTGGAGGGTCCTGTGATAGACCCTATTACACCTTGTATCCTGGTAGGGGTCTGTTTTGTGTTTGTTTCACACACAGGCTGTGAGTGACTTGGCCGGAGGGCTGAGCCACTGAAAAACCTGCCTACGATGGTTAACTGCCAGCCAGGGGTTACTGTGAGCAGCGTAGCAGAGAGAGTGCCGGCACATGCACCCTTAGTTGGAGGCTTTCTGGAGACACAAGGGGATCCCAGCTCATACACACACAACTTGTTACCCCAAATGGAGTTACGCAGACATTTCAACTTAGAGTATGTCTTCGCTACTCGCCAGATTGTTGGGCAGTGATCGATCCAGCGGGGATTGATTTGTCACATCTAGTGTAGACGTGATAAATCGACCCCCGAGCACTCTCCCGTTGACTCCTGTGCTTCTGCGCCGCAAGAGGTGCAGGCAGAGTTGACGGGGGAGCGGCAGCAGTTGACTCATAGTGGTGAAGACACCACAGTGAGTCGATCTAAGTACATCGACTTCAGCTGTGTTATTCACACAGCTGAAGTCGTGTAATTTAGATTGATTTCCGCCCCCCAACCCCCCGGTGTAGACCAGGGTGTACACACCCTGGATTAGATAAAACAAAAAAAACAAGTTTATTACATACAAAGAGAGATTTTAAGTGAGTATAAGTAAAGAGGCATAAAAGTCTGAAGTAGTTACAAGAAAAATAAAGGTAAAACACAACTAATGTGTAAGTTAGCAGACCATGTTAAATTTGAAGAAAAAGTTTTTCTTACCACATGCTCTCAACAGCCTTACTGGCCAAACTGTTTTGGCTAGGACCCCCTCCTGTCTTTAATGGCTGTTTCCATTGTCCCTTCTCATGCAGTGATTAAATGGATAGAAAGAGGAAGGAGAGGAGGGGTACCTGGGGGTGTCTGCCACTTCTTTTTATAGTCCTGTCCCTCTTCTGAGATGCAATTCCAGCTGGGAGAAAGGCGACCGGCAGTGTGTGTAGATGGCAAGTCCAGGCTGTTTCTTTGCTAAGATATAGATTTTTCACCTGTCCCTTTTTCCTGCCAAAGAATGACCACTTACCAGGCAATGGCCCATTGGCCTTGCTTACATCTGCATGAGGCATCCGCTTGCCCTTTGTCTCTGAGGAGCTGATTTGGCCACTCCCCCGACTTGGAACATGTTTTAGTAACATCATAGAGGGGAATCTTACACCTTTGCATGCAAAGTGGTCACATACATTTTACCAGGACAATACTGACCAGCAAATTATGAATTTTCAAATGATACCGCACAGGGCAAAATCTGTGCAGAGATTATTACAACATTGGATCCAGGGATATATTCTATCACAATGTTTAAGTGCCAGTGGTTAATGAGAGGTTTGTGAGGGGAAAGCAGCAAGCGTGTGTGTGTGTGCGCTATTTCCACAGAGGCAGTGGATTGCTGCGCATTGCAGGTGCACAGAAGATGGGGGACTGGGCACTGGAATGTAACTGAGTCGGGTGCGTAAATTGCTGCCTGCAGAGGGATAGAGCAGGGCTCACAGAGCCCCTGGGATGCCAGCAACTGGTGGCTGGGAAAGTTTCCCCCAGTGGGCACAGCAAGGGCTACCTCACAGTGGGAGAAGGGAGTATTGGTGCAACCGGGACACTGTGGATCACACCGAAAAGTGTCACAGTGCTCGTGGGAGACAGATAAGTTGCCCACAGCACAACACCAATGTTGCCTGCCCTGGAGATGTGGGAACAGAATGTGGCTGGGAATCAGGACTCTTGTGTTCTCTCCTGGCTCTGGGAAAGGGACTGGGGTCTGGTAGGTTAGAGAGAGAGTGTGCTGGGATCTTGGACTCCTGAGTTGTTTCCCTGGATTTAAGAGGGGAACAAGTTGCTCTCTTATCTTCAGGGCATGCTAATAATTATTTCACTCTCCCCACTTTAGCTCCCTTGCCCAGGGATAATGTAGTTTCCACTTTTCTTCCCAGGCTGTGGCAAGCAATCGTGCATCTCAGGGCACATCTTCAATGGTCAAGCTGCCAAGGGCGGGGCTGGGGCCTGGCCCTGGCAGGTCAGCGTGCAGAAAAATGGACATCACACCAGCAGCGGTTCACTCATCTCCGAGAGCTGGGTGGTGTCAGCAGCTCATTGCTTTGCTCAGTGAGTACCCCAGGCAGGGCAGAGACAGTGACTGCAGCTGCTCTGGAATGAGTCCCTCTCCTTCTCCATTGTCTTCCTGTTGTGCAGCATTTCAGTGTGGTTGTTCCCCAGCCGCTCCACCCCAGAGCCAGCTGTATCTCAGCACCAGGTGACCAGTCCCTGAGATGCATTGCTGGGCGGCTTTTCCCTAATCAGATTTTCTTGCATTCAGCCCTGTAGTCAATTCAGCGTATTGGGTGCAGCTGGGTGAAAAACGGATTTTCAATCAGACTCACACTCAGATGTTCTCATCGGTGAAGCGGATCATCCTCCATCCCAATTACGACAGTAGCATTTCCTTGCCGACATCACCCTGGTGGAGCTGGAGAATCCAATTGCATTCATGGCCTCCATCAGCCCTGTGTGTCTCCTTGATGCTTCCGTTCGTGTGCCTGATGGGAAGCCATGCTGGGTGATGGGCTGGGGGAACATTTCCCCACAAAGTGAGTAAGACTTGTACCTCTGAAAAGTGGGGATGTCAAACCTTAGTCCCAGATTTGGACCTTAGCGTCCAAAATATGGGGGTTATCATGAAAACCTCCAAGCTTAGTTACCAGCTTGGACCTGATACTTGCTGCCACCACCCAAAAAATTAGAGTGTTTTGGGGCACTCTGGTCCCCCTGAAAAACCTTCCCTGGGGACCCCAAGACCCAAATCCTTTGAGTCTCACAACAAAGGGAAATAATCCTTTTTCCCTTCCCCCCCTCCAGGTGCCCCTGGAGAGATACACAGACACAAGCTCTGTGAATCCAAACAGAGTGGAAACAAAAGCACTTTCCTCTTCACCCAGAGGGAATGCAAAATCAGGCTAGCAAATCCAACACACACAGATCTCCCCCTGATTTCTTCCTCCCACCAATTCCCTGGTGAGTACAGACTCAATTTCCCTGAAATTTCCCAGTAAAGAAAACTTTAACAGGTTTTAAAAAGAAAGAATAATACATACAAATGGTCTCTCTGTATTAAGGTGACAAATACAGGGTTAATTGCTTAAAAGAAATATGAATAAACAGCCTTATTCAAAAAGAATACAAATCAAAGCACTCCCGCACTTATATTCATGCAAATACCAAAGAAAAGAAACCATATAACTTACTATCTGATCTCTTTGTCCTTACACTTAGAAACAGAAGATTAGAAAGCAGAAACTACTTCTCCGAAGCTCAGAGAAAGCAGGCAGACAGAAAACAAAGACCTCAGACACAAAATTCCCTCCACCCAAAGTTGAAAAAATCCGGTTTCCTGATTGGTCCTCTGGTCAGGTGCTTCAGGTGAAAAAGACATTAACCCTTAGCTATCTGTTTATGACAGGGGAAGGGTATGAAAAGGTCCCAGCACCAAAATAAAGTTACGACCTAGATGACTGCAGCCTCATATGTACGCAGATGGACTGCGTGTTACAGGGTTACATGGTTAAACAGTCACCATTACAGCTATATGGTTATACAGCCACAGTTTTATGGTTGTACAGTTACACAATTACAGGTATATGGCACAGTTATGATGGAGATCTGTGATGTGGTTCCTTCTCTGCTTGTGGTGCCTCCTGCTGGTCTCTCTGGGAATTAGCTCAGTCGTTCAGCTTCTCCCTGCTCAGCGGTCTCTGCCCTCATCATCTCACCTTATGTGACCTCTTTCGGTGCTACTGCTTCCAGTCTATAGCATCCAGTCCATGGCTTTGCCCTATGGCCAGGTCACTGAGTCTCCCCCACGCTTTCCAGGGAGTCACTGCCCTTCCCAGGAGCTGCCCCCACCTATTCATGTCCAGGTGAGTCTGTTCCTCATCAACTAACTCACTGGCTTCCAACCTAATTCGTAGTTTTGGCCCATCTGGCCACCCCCAGCTCTTGCAGGTCAAGCGTGGGGTGCACTCCACATCACAAAGTCTGTGGAGAAAGTGTATACGGAAATGCTATTTACCCCTTCACATGACACAAGAACCAGGGATCACCCAATTAAGTTAATAGGCAGCAGGTTTAAAAGAAACCAAAATGAAGTAGTTCTTCACACAGCGCACAGTCAACTCGTGGACCTCCTTGCCAGCACATGTTGTGCAGGTGAAAATTATAACTGTGTTGCAGAAAGAATTAAGTAAGTTCACAGAGGATAAATCCATCAGTAGCTATTAGCCAAGATGGCCAGGGACACGACCCCAGAAGCTGGGACTGGGTGACAGGAATAGATCACTTGTTCATTCCTTCTGAGTGGCACTGGCCACTGTGAGAAGACAGGATACTGGGCTAGATGAACATTGGTCTGACCCGGTATGGCCGCTCTTATGGTTAAACAGCCACAGCTGTACTGTCACACAGTTATAAAGTTATACAGGTATGGTTGCACAGCTACAATTAATATGGTTATAGAGTTATACAGCTGCACAGTTAAACAGGCACCATTATACACATGATTTGTTTTTTGACAGTCAGTGTTGATTTCACCATACATACATAAACTGACCAAAAATATTTCCATTGGTAATAATCAAAATTTACTGACAGGCAAAGGAAGAAAAATGCTGTTTGAGTTTGATTTAAGGACAGTTACTCAGCATTTCTTTTTACATAGGATATTGATGATTTGCATTTTAATGGTGATACAGCTTCGATTTTTTTGAATCTCAACCTCTATTGTCATGTAAATACTGTTGCCTGACCTCCACATAATCTTCCACAACTGTGAAGAGTTAAATCAATAAAAATGAAAAAAAGCTTAAAACCCATAATTTTGCACAACTGTGAAAATGTAAATTGATGAAAATCAAAAAAAGTTCTTAACAATTAATAAAAATATTGTCCCTCAAAATTAAATTATATTATAGGGGATTTAATTCCTGGCACAATGAACGGGAAGCTAAAGTGCATGCCCTAATAGGGGTTTCAAACCACTCCTCTTGGCTTAGTTGGCACCTGGATATTTACTGACGCTGGCTCAAGATCAATAGAAAACAGTGTCAGAGTCGGCCGCCAGGTGGCGCCAAGCAGCATCAAATCACACACCTAGTTCTATCCTCAGGACCATGCATGTAGACCTGGCCTGGAAATCAGCAGCATCCACTCAGAGATTTAAACCCATTGACCCAAACCAGGGCAAATTGGTGGGCTGACAAAGGGCAGAATTTTCACATGTATCTACAGGCCAGAGTGTCAAAGGGATTTGAGCACTTAAAGGCGCAGACAAGCTATTCAGTAGATGTCAGTATGCCCTTAACAATCTGACCCCAAGTGTCTGCAAGGTGATTAGTGCTCCTACATGAGTTTGGGGCAGCAAAGCTGAGTGAGCTACGCATAAAATACCTTTAAAAATCTGGGTTGTTGCCTTTAGCACGTTTTAAACTTGTCAACTGCTCCTCCCTCACCCATTTAATCCCATTCTTCCCCCAGAATCAAGGAGAGAACTCAGGAGACCTGGCTCCCAGCCCCCCACTCTAACCACTCCACCCTAACCCACTGGACCCCACTCAACTTCTAGAGCTGGGAACTTCTTCTAGACCCTTAATGTGACAGCCTTTTATGTGACTTCCACTCATGCCGCAGGAGTCACCCTGCCCTCAGGCCTTTCGTTTCAGCGAGTTCTTCCCTAGTGGAGACACTGCAGGAGCTGGAGGTGCTCACTGTAGACACCATGATCTGCAACGATCGCTTCCAGGAAGCATTACCAAAGCCTGCGGGTGACAACTCCATCAAAGAGGACATGATGTGTGCAGGACACATGGAAGACTATAAAGGGACGGCTCCCGTGAGATTCTGTGACTGAGACTGGGATACCCCACCTCTCTTTATACTGGGCAATACACAGACCCCAGCAAAGATCAGGGCCCCTTTTGTGCTGCGTGCTACACAGACCCCGACTGATCCTACAGACCTTGCTTTTCCTGGCCTATGATCCCTGTTGGCTTGGTGTTGTGGGTCAGGGTCACCCACTAAACAGTGGGCCTGGATGGAGGGGTAGAGCCTTGAGTTCATTCCCTGGTATTTAGACAAGGCACCTATTGGCGTGAGGATGCATTATAGAATATAAAGTCATCAGAATCCATCAGCCCATTCAATTAGACCTACTGTATAACCCAGCCCACAACTGCACCCAGTTACCTCTTTTCCGGAACCCGAGACTTGTGTGTGGATAAAACATCTCCCAGAAAGGCAGCCAGTGGGATTGTGAATCCATCAAAAGATGGAGAACCCACCACTGCCCTTGAGGATAATGCAGACTGGACCCACCTCATTAAGCCCCATTTCTTTCCCTGTCTCTAGGGTGATTCTGGGGGACCCCTGGTGTTCAAACAGGATGGGACCTGGTACCTTGCTGGGATTGTGAGCTGGACACTGACAGGAAAAGTGAACAAGGTACACAGTATTCTCCCTGGTTACCCTGGGGTCTACAACCGCCCAAATGCCCACAATGACTGGATCCAAGAGAATGTGCCTGGTGTGACTTTCAAAGTGGTGAACTTCCCTTCCAAGAGTGCCCATCCCTCTTCCATCATCTTCAGGGTCCTTCTCCTCACTGTGCTTCTGCAGCTGACCCTCTGACCACCCCACCAGACTGGGTCCTCATCTCACACCTACCTTTCCTCACTGTTGGTGCAGATATACTGTGTCACCTGTGACACTAGACACCGGGTATTCACACCCTACACAGTATTGTAACAACCTTTGTGCAAAATATGCCTTGGGAGGTATCTTTTGAAAACTAAAAGCTTTCTGATCATTAATATTTTTGTGTGTTGTACATATGTGAGGGGTGTAACACTACACCCCATATTCTTCATAGAAATATTGTTATAATGTGATTATAGCATAGCTAGTATATGTTTTGTGCAAGACAAAGCCTATGAAATGTCATTGGAAAGGTTATGATTTTATGAATATGATTATCCTGTTTGTATGCATGTATCATTTCTGTAACTGGACTTAGGAATATTGACTAATACATATGTACTACGAAAGTATTTGCACCTGGGGAATGCCCGCCAGATAGAATGCAATCAGCCTGGCTGGCTAGCTGGGAACAAGTCAAAGGACCTTTAGGGAGAATGATAGGTCTTTGAAGATGCTAATCTCCCATCTTCTGGGGATGCTACAGATGGCCTTTGAGTCATGGCTGCTTTGAAGCTGCATTGTCATGTGATCATGTCAAGTGGTACTGGACTTCATGTTAGAATACCAGTATTTTTCCCCTGGAGGGGGACACCACACTGGAAAGCAAAGGATTCCTACCATAAATAAAACCTATTTAAGGCAGGAGAGTGACATAATCAACGTTCGTTCTTCACTGAATCCCCGGCCAGGATGACTGCTGCGAACATCTAAGGCCAAGTCTACACTACCAATTTCTGTCAACAAAAGTGATGTCGACACCCAAAAGTCAACATAATAAAAATTGCAATTTCATGTTCACATGGGCTCCCTCCCTGGCAGATCATGTCCACAGCAGGGGCAGCATCATCAACAGTGTGAACAATGGACTGTGGGTACCTATCCCACAGTCCTTCTGTCGCTAGGTGTTGTGGGATGACAGAGTGGATTGCTACTCATTTTGGGACAGGGCTAAATGTCCTGTGATGAATTGCTTTCTGTCCAAGCAGTCCATGGGCTTCCGGCTTTCTTCCATGGGATTCTTTCAACAGTCCTTCTTTGCTGTGCGTGTCTGTGAGAAGGGATGGATTCTGCACTGCTCTCCTACGCTCCGTTAACTCTCATGAACACATCACGCATGGCAGTGCAGTTAACCATGAAGTTCCTAACTGAAGAAGACTCACAGGCACCCAGAATTCTGTGTGATATGGATAGGAGCAACTTTAGATTGCTTTCAGCATTCACAAAGCAGGTGCATAGGATAGACCATAGCTTTTGGGTTCATGAAACATGCTGGTGATGCCTTTATGGCAGGTTGGACCTCGCTGAGGATAATATTCCTTTGGTCATAGCCAGGGGTGGAGTGCTGAGGCACACCGCTTGGCTGCTGATTTTGAGCAGCCAGATACCAGGGCTGTCAGAGAAGCCCAAAGGGAGGCTGTTAGAATCAGGGTGGCTTTGAGGCAGCACTTTGACAATGATCCAAAAGTAACATATATCTCTGTCTGAGTTGCTTCAACATTATATTACCTGTAGTTTTCTTAGGGGGAAATGGTGGCATTGGGGGCCTTATACTCCATAATAAAGTGATTAAAATGCCTGTGCATGTATTGGCAGTGCCCGCAACCTCACCTTGTAGAAAAAAAACTAGATATTTTATCATTCTAAAAGTTTGTTTTTATTGCACAAGAAACAGCACTCGCAAACATCCAGATGCTTGGCAGGACAGGAAGAATGAGGAAAGGGCTGACTTTTGCAGCTGTGTATAGGTCCAACTATAACTATGAAAACTGTCTGAGGGCGTGAAGTGAAGGGGAAACTGAGAAGTTCCGGAAGGTGGAAAACCTCAGGTATTAGAACTGAAAGAAAAAAAAAACACTCACCCTAGTCTTTGCCCTGTAATGGTAAAATGTGTTGCGATTGAGATCTCTCTTTCTTGAACTCAAATGGATTATGTAATGGGTAATTGGAGGAGGGTTTTATTTATTCTGCCAACACAAGAGGACAGAATTCATAGACTATTAGGGTTGGAAGGGACCTCAGGAGGTATCTAGTCCAAACCGCTGCTCAAAACAGGACCCATCCCCAAACATAATTTTACACCAGTTCCCTAGATGGCTTCCTCAAGAAGTGAACTCACAACCCTAACTTTAACAGGCCAAGGCTCAAACCATTGAGCTATCTTTCCTCAGGGTGCTGAATCTCAGGTCAGGTAGAGGCAGGGGGTGTGTGTCATTAAAATACCAGTTGCGTCTCCCAGCAGCAGGAGATAGTTAGACACCACTATATGGTCTTCACATATTGTTCAAGTTCTTAGACATGTTGATGCTTCTCTTTGTCTTTCCCTCTGTTTCATGCAGTTCATCTATCTGAAAATCCCCCCTAGCTAGAAGCACGTCCAATCACAAATACACTTAGAGAAGCACGGCAAGATTTTAATCAATATCTGCCAGGATTAGAGCTGTGAAGACGGTTTCTTTCAGAGCAGCAGGACTAGACGTCTGTGTCGCATAGCCAAAGGGAAGGAGCATTCTGCTGCTCAGTGCTGAGCGAGAAGGAATATTTGAAACAGCAGCATGAGAGAGTCCAAGAGTCCAGTAAAAAGTCAGGAAATGCACCTGCACGTGCCTGTCCGATTCAGATCTCGATCGGACACTGTCAAGGGCCCTCAGCAAAGAGCCTGTCATGCCACATGCCATTTAGCTGAACCCTGGCGGGATCCTTATCAGGCAGGATAACGAGGGTGATGCTGCAGCTGGGAAGAGGGACGATCCTGCCAATGTCCCTAAAGGCCAGGATGTGACCTCACATTAGATCAGGAGGACCAGTTTGGAGACAATAGCAGTGAAAACTGTGGAGAGGGGGATGTGCCTGGGCAGAGACTGGAAGTCCGGGTGGTTACTGCAACTCTCTAAACCCTCTCTCCCACTGTTTTCTAGAGAAATTGGACTTTCAACATTGAGGATTTTGTAGGTTATGGCCAAATAATTTACTGTCCTGGATATTACGCCCTGCATTGCTGTGTGTGTCTCTGGGGGGTAGTGCAGATGCCACAACATTTGCATGGCCTCCTCTCCCTTCCCCTCCCCTCCACCAGCTTCTGCTGGGCACAATCCCAAGTGGATGCAGAGCACTGGGGGGAAAGGTTTTGGAAATGCCAGCTTTGCTGTTTATCCAAGAGTTCAGAGTATGGGCTGTAGGGCTTGTGCTGAAGCCCACAGTCTGTAGCAAGTTCACAAGTAGAAATCAGTGCCCCTCTGGCTGTTTCACTGCAGGCAGGCAGGTGGGGGTGGAGGGTTCAAACACGGCTTGGATCAATGCTCTCCATCCTAGTTCAGGCTTTGGTTGGTTTCCTTCATTTCCCCACAGTTCTGGTAGCTTATTCTGGGAAGTTTCTCAGGCAGCAGGAATTCTCCATGGCCTTTCAGGAGAACTAGGAGTGCAAACCTGCTCGGGCCTCCATAAGAGCCAGGTCCCTATCACATTCCGGGCTCACTTTGACTAATTTACAAACCCTCTGGCCTTGAAATTGACCAACGTCACCATTTCAATGTTTCCACCTGACATTTCCTGGTATTGTAACCATGGGGGTCCTGACCAAACTGGGAGAATGGGGGAGGTCAGAGGTTGTTGTTGGGGTGTCACAGCATTGTCACCCTCACTTCTGTTCTGCCTTGAGACCTGGGCTCCAAGAGTAGCAGCCAGCAGCCTTTCTGAAGCTAGAGGAGGTTCCCAGATGTGCAGTTGGGGCCCTGCTGTTGTCAGCACCTCAGCTCCTACCGACTACTTGGGAGCACCTTGGCTCCTACCATTATCGGGGCATCCAGAGAAATGGAGCCCTGAGGCCCAGAAGGAACTGCAAGGGAAACTCCGAGCCCCCGCTGCAGATGCCAGGCAGAAACCCCGAGCCCAGGCACCCAGAGCACCAGCAGGAGTGGGGATGGGCATGAAAGTCCTAAGCCCAGTGCCCAGTGCTGACTGGCTGATCCCACGCGGGGCAAGAAGCTCTGAGTCCAGGCACCCAGAGATATGACTGGAGCAGAAGCTGCCAAGGCCAAAGCCCTGAGCCCAACGCCGAGCTGATGCAGCGCACTCACTTCTGTATTGCCTCTGCAAGTGCATCTGATATCCCTACAGAGAGGAAGTCCTGTCCCCAGCCTGGCAGAGAAACAGCTAGGAGGCCCCTACTGGGTTCTTTTGGCTGGGAGGTCCCAGCAGGAGGGGGAGATCAGATTTCACAGGGCAGGGCTAATTTGATCTAGCCAAAAAAGGCACAACAAGAACCAACAGCTGCCAGCTGAAGCCAGAGAAGTTCATATGAGACATAGGCACACATTTCTGACAGTGAGGGAGATTAGCCACTGGAACAAATTACCCACGGGACAGGTGGAGTCTCTGTTTCCTGGTGTCTTCACATCACAACTGCTTGTCATTCTGGAAGGTGCCTTTTAGTGACTTACAAGCAATTTGGCTTCATATGGTGCAAAGTGTATGAAATTTCATAGCCTGTGAAATAGAGGCCAGATTAGGAGATCGACTTGTTTCATAGCCTCTATGAATAGCTCAGTGTGGGGTGAGGAACAGACTCTGCTGTTTTACTGGGTATCCTGCTTGCTCCCCAGAATCAATACTGAGCAAGTGGGGTGATCTGGGGTGCAGCTCAAACATCCAACTGGGCTGGCCAGGGCAGACATCAGGGCTGTCAGGGAAAGGTCGGTGCGGTAGTGACTTCACAAAGGCCTTTGCAGGCACTCAGCCTATTGGGCAAAGATGATGAGGCGTCTGTGACCTCACAGAGCTCCCTTGACAACAGCCAAGCAGGACAGGGATGCAGGGCAGGGGGAACCTCGGAGAGCCCTGTAGCCTTGCTGCAGCAAGCCTCCATCTCATGGTCTCTCACTGAGGACCAAGAGACGTTGGTGTGCAGGAGATTCAGTGCGTGTGTTTGTCATTTCCGTGTGGGTTTTTTTCAAAGACATTGTCATCTGTGTAGAAGGTAAGAATAAATATAGGCACTAGACATAGATACAAGATAGGGGACTCTATCCTAGCAGATTGAAAGGCATCACCACCCTCCCAGTGAAAAAGTTTTTCCTAATATCCGAGCCTTCCACACTGCAACTTGAGAGCATTGCTCCCTGTTCTGTCATCTGCCAGCTCGAAGATTTCATGAGAATCAATCTTTCATTAGGACAATAATTCAAAAATACAAATACAAAAAACTTTGAGTGAAATGAACCCATCCTGATCTTTTGTGCCTGGGAGTGTGGGCCTTGGGGGCCAGACTGAGACCCTCTTGGGCTAGTAACACCCAGGAAACCAGTAAAATAATTCCAGTTCTCTTAGCATCCAA